>NC_069789.1:86411445-86714475 GCF_027406575.1 Nycticebus coucang
AATCATGTCACTTCCCTGTTTAAAACCTTCGAGCACTTCCCATTGATCTTAGGACACAAATAAAAATTTTTAGGAGACTCTACATGACCCAGCTCTTGCCTCTCTCTCTAGCTTTTCTCCCTCTCATTCTATGGGCTCCAGCCACTCTGGGCTCCTGTAATAGTCCTCCAAGCACCCCAGGCTCTGTTCCTTCCCTTTTGCTTTCTTCCCTTTCACTCTATGCCATCTCACTACACCTTCCTTCCATCGCCTAACTCACTTCCATCTGCAGAGTTTGGTTCAGATGCCCCTTCCTCCAGGAAGCCATCCCTGGCTCCTCAGACCTGGGCCAGGTGCCCCTGTTACATGCTCTCACAGAACCTTCTAAGTTTCTCTTTATTATTCAAAATTTTAGATTGTGAAGCGTAACACATACATAGAAATACACATGAAGCATAAACATTAACTTTAATGAATAATAATAAATCCAGTTTCCTGTAAACACCTTCCAAGTCAAGCAATAAAACATCATTAGAACTCCAAGGACACCCCAATAGCAAACCTCTTCTTCCACTAGCAATAGTGCTTTCCTCACATCGTGTAATATATTCTTTACTTTTGGGGTTTAGAATTTATCAGCTTAGAAATTTATATATACATATTTGTTCAAAATATTAAAAATATAAAATGTCATATAAATTTTGAAATGTCATAAAAATTATGAATATTTTATATAAAGTTATCAATTTAGAAACATATGCATATGTTCTAATAATATATACATAAGATTACTTAATTAATGTGGCAGTTTCCCCAAAGAGCAGGAACACTGTCTCTTTGGTCACCTTTGTCCTTGCAGCCTGTCCTGCCCCATCCCTGGCACGTAGTAAACCCTCAATAGACATTTGGAGACTAAGTGAGTAAAGATGACAGCCAGGCAGACTTCAGATAAGGGCTAAGCTGTCATGAGTCCGTATAAGGGGGAGACCCTTATGTCAAGACCCTTTTAAGGGGGCTGTGAATTAAGGGCTAGGGCACTCCCTGCATATGAGCCTGTAGTTCAAATGCATCCTCCATGTTCCCCTTCAAAACTTTAAATAAGAAAATTGAGAAAGCTATGTAGGAAAATAACTGTCTATCTATTTGTGCCTCTGTGTATTTTTGTATCTTACTGTTCATTTATTTGTCCATTGCACCATGTAATATGATACAAATGCACACCTATTAAAAAATATCAGAAAAGTAGAGTATTGTAAGTTGGAGTGGGAAAAAATGGTTACTGACTCGTAAGCAGGCATAAGTATTGGCCTCCACTCATGACCTACAGGAATAAACCCTGTCCCTGTCAGCATCTCAGACTAGAAGATGGTGAGGAAATAAACTGTGTCTCAGGGATTTGATTCATGAGGCAGAAAAACTGTGGCAGGATCATGAAAACACATGAATTATTCACAATTCAACCCGGATAGGGGAAGAAGGAGGCGGGGAATGACCAGGAAAGGAACATCAAGAAAATGAAGCTCTCATGGTCAGGGAGGGGCACAGGAGAGGCAGTGGTGGGGGCAGCCTCATGAGGGGACTAAAGCAGATAGGGAGGTAAACAAACCTGTCACTTGAGCAGGTGACCAGAGAAAACCTGGTGGGAGTGAGGGTGGATGGGTAAACTGAGGGAGTGTCTCCCACACCCAAAAGCCAGTTTTAGCTAGAGCAGCAACTCAGCAGCTCATGATTTAGTTAAAAAAAAAACACACACACAAAAAAAACCGTGATGCCAGGCTCCCAGCTGTCATGTGGTTATAGGAGAGGAGCAACACCTGAGTGGGAGGCAGCCTGGTCAGCCAGGCAGGGTCAGGCGCTGGGAGAGCTCAGAGGAATGTCACCTGTACGAAGGGCCAGTCTTTGCTCCAGTTGTGTCTGGGTGTGTGAGGAGGGAGAGGATGACAAGGTTTGTTCCTCAACATAAAAGAGAGACTCAGGGTTGTGTTGAGTGAGAGGGAGCTGTGTGAGTAACAGATCAGAGCAGGTGAAGGCTGGTGTGGGGAACTGAGTAGTGCAGGAGCAGGGCTGGGAACACAACTTAGGTGAGTCAGGGAGTCACTGGGGACACAACTTAGGTGAGTCAGGGAGTCACTGGGGAGGCAGCAGGGGGCAGTGGGCAAGGAGCTGTCTGGCTTAAGCACCTGGGTGGGGCAAACACAGTCAGTTCCTGTTAGTTTTGGATTAATATGAGGATACAAACTATTGTGTTGCAATGTTTGCATTTGTTAGGTAAAGTCCCTGTTGTAGTTGTGTCCTGTACACAGGAGGTGTGTTACATACCCTTAAATTGTGCCTGATAGGTGGGTGTATATTAGTTCATCACTGGCTTCATATTAATATTGAGTACAGTGGATACTTGCTTTTCCATTCTTGTAGTATTTTACTAAGACGAATATGTTTTAACGCCATCTAGGATAATACAAAGGATATAAAGTCTCCATCTTTTTGAAGGCTGAATAATATTCCATGGTATGCATATACCATAGTTTATTAATCCATTCCTGGGTTGATGGGCATGTGGGTTATTTCCATATTTTGGTGATTATAAATTGAGCTATGGTAAACAATCTAGTTCAAATGTCTTTATGATAAAGTGATTTTTTTAGGCTTGGCATCTGTAGCTCAGCAGCTAGGGCGCCAGCTGGAGCTGGTGAGTTCAAATCCAACCTGGGCCTGCCAAATAACAATGACAACTATAACCAAAAAATAGCTGGGTGTTGTGGCAGGAGCCTGTAATCCCAGCTACTTGGGAGGCTGAGGAAAGAGAATCACTTAAGCATAAGAGTTTGAGGTTGCTGTGAGCTGTGACACCATAGCACTCTACCCAGGGTGACACAGTGAGACTCTGTCTCAAAAAAAAAAAATTGATTTTTTCTTCTGGATAGATGTCTAGTAATGGGATTGTGGGATCAAATGGGAGGTCTATTTTCAGTTCTTTGAGGATTCTCCATACTTTTTCCAAAGAGGCTCTGTTGGTTTGCGGGCCTACCAACAGTGTAAAAGTGTCCCTCTCTTTCTGCATCCACACCATCATCTGTAACTTTGGGACTTTCTGATGTGGGCTACTCTCACAGGGGTTAGGTCATATCGTAGGGTGGTTTTGATTTGCATTTTTCTGATGATTAGAGACAATGAGCATTTTTTCATATGTTTGTTGGCCTTTATCTGTCTTCTTCAGAGAAGGTTCTTTCTGTTCATGTCTCTTGGCCCAGTGATAGATGGAATTGTTTGTTCCTTTTTTTTTGTTTTTTTTGATTGATTGATTTGAGTTCTCTGTAGATTCTACTTATCAGTCAGCCCGTATTTGGTTCCTCATTAGGAGCCTAGCACAACTTAGTTTACTCACAGATATTTATTGAATACTTACTGTGTGCCAGGCTGGGTATCCAGAAATAGGTCCATTCTCAAATAGCTAACATTCTATCTCAAGGATGTAGGTAATAAACTTATAAACAAGTAATTAAGATTCTTTAAAATACCAGAAAGTGCTGTGGAAACAGTGAAATAGGACACTGTGTTAAGAGACCAGTGGGATATGCCGGTGGCAGGGCTGGGGCTGCCGTGGCAGGTGTGGTTAGAAAGTGCCTTCCTGAGGAGCTGGCATGTGAGATGAGCCCTGAAAGATGAGCAGGACCAACCCATGCACAATCTAAGGAAAGCATAAAGCAGAGGGCTCAGGAGGCAGCTGAGCAATGAAGAAGAATATGAGCCTCAGTTTCTTCAATGTGCACACTGAGAGGGTTGGGCAGGGTAATTGCTAAGTCCAACAGGTGCACGATGATTGCTAAGTCCAGGGGATGCGGGTGCAGCCCAGGAAGTCTTCATGGAAAGGCAGGACTTGAGATGGGTCTTGATGAAAGACCCTTCAAGTGCTAGTGTGGTCACTTATACTTGCCCCAGAAGGATATAATTTTCTAAAACCTTGAATGAGAACAAAACAGGAATATTTGCATCCTCCCATGGAGACGTGGTCCTCTTTCCTTCACCAGGCAGGAAACCTTTGTCCTAAAAGGCAGCCAGCCATGCTCAAGTTCCATTGCCTCTGGAAACTTTGTTGTCAACTAAAATCAATTATTTCTTATTCCCATTGCAGTGGACCTCTATTTGGCTACTTATCTCATGATGTCCTATAAAATAGTTCATAAAGCTACCAACCTATTTATACATTGCCTTCCCTCACTTGTCTGCAAACTTGTTAATATGTAAGCCTCAAGCACAGTTCCAGACTTGGGGCAGGTGTCTCCATGGAGGTTGAAGGACCGAATTAACTGGATGTGTTTGTCAGCTAAGGCAGCTGTAACAAAATACCACGGACCAGGCAGTTTAAACAATAGGAGTTTATCTCTCATAGTTCTGGAAGGTAGAAGTCCAAGACCAAAGTTCTGGTGGGTTAGCCTCCTGTGAGGGCTCTTTTCCTGGCTTGCAAATGACTGTTTTCTTGCTGTGTTCTCACCTGGTGGGCTGGGGGTGGTGGGCAGAGACAGTGTGTGCAGGCTCTGGTCTCCTCCACTTCAGATAAGGGTACTGACAGGGGTCCCACCCTTATGACTTCATGTAACCTTAATGACTTCCATTATTGGAGACTCTATCTCCAATAGTCACTCTGGGGGGGGGGTAGGACTCTAACATATGAATATTGGGGGACACATTTAGTCTGCAACCGTAAGTTAGGATGTGAATGAGTGAGAAAGCACTAGAATCAGTCTGAATCTTCCCTTTTTAGGCAGAAATGTGTTGGTCAGCAGGGTGGTTGGAAAGGCAGCAGGGAGTCTTCTGCAGTGCAGGGCCCTGCCGCCATGGAAATAGTCATGAAGTGGGAATGCTTAGGAGAAAACACACAAGTAGAATCAGATCCTGCTCTGAGCGCTGGTTTGAGAGATGGGAAGGGAAGGGACGGCAGGTGGGGAAATGAAGGAGAACTTAGTCTATCTCCCAGTGGGGCCTCTGTGGCTGATCCCAACCTGGTCACAACCTTTCTAATCAGGGTCACTTGGGCTCTGACATCTTTACTGCGAGACTATAGTCACCCCACTGAGCAGCCAGGGTCAGGAAGAATAACAGCGAGAGTAATGAACACATTTTTCAATGCTTGCTTCATCCCAGGGTGATTCTAAGGGCTTTACAGGTTCTGGCTTATCACAGCCTCTTATTGGTCACCTCATTTTGATGGGAAAACTAAGTGAGATGAAGTCACCTGTATCATCATCACAGCTGGCAGTGGCAGCTGTGAACCTCAGACTGGAGCTCCGCTCATGCTACCTCAGGGCCATAGCTTCCGCTGTGCGGCACACCTTTCAGTGGGAGTGCTGGGGGGTTAGGAGGGGCACTCAGAACCCCTGTGCCAAGTGGTAATAGCTTGGACTGCTCAGATCCTGCTCTACTCCCCTGACAAACCCGTATGTGCAGCCCAGGAAGCAAGCTGCAGCCTGGGCAGAGCTGTCACCCCTTCTGAGGCTTGGGGACACTAGGAAGGTGGGCTTGTGTTTACTCTATACCTTTTTCTTTGGGGGTTTCTTACTCAGGCTTCTGCAGGTGTCAGCCAGAGACAAGGAAGGTTAGGGTTAGAGCTAGGGTTAGAGGTGGAGGCAGAGGAGTACTAAGGAGAAAGAAGACAGGGACATGAGGCCACAGAAAGGCCTGGAGGTTCCCTGGGGATAAGCCACCTGCAGCCTAACAGGGCATCCTCATCTGCATCCAGGCCTGCTCCAAGTATTGTGAGGAGGAGGAAGTAAAGATCCCTGCTGGTAGAACTCAGAGAAGCTGTCAACAGGGAACAATCCTCCTGCCAGCCCCTAAGATGGTCATGGAAGTAGAAACCACAGGGTCTATCACGGTGTGATTCTGCATCCTGAGGAAGCCCCAGACAGAGCCAGGGCACCCAAACTCTAGACGTGCCCTAGGTGTGAATGACCCTGTGGACTCCTGGACACATCATATGAAGAATCCCCCTGGGCTTCTGTGTGAATGAAGTGGCTATGTGACAGAATCCAAGGCCCTTCTAATTCCTAACTACATTCTGGGTTTGTCTGAGTTCTCAGGTTACTGGAGTCTCAGTTTGTAAGTCTATTCAGGATGGGATGAGAGTGTCAACAGACCCATTTGGAAGAGAAAAAAAGTCTCTGTGACTTTGCCACAGCCCTAGGTTAAATGCCCAACCTAGAAACACTGGCTCCAAGTGACAGGCGATATGGATTCTGCCTGCCCCACCACTTGCTTTTGCCTAACCCTGACCTTGGACACCTCATCCTCCTCTCCAGGTCTCTGGTCCCTCTCCTGGGTTTTTCAGGGATGACTAGCACAATGCTTTCTAATTACACACTGCTCCTGGGAACACAAGAGCTGGGAGGCAGGATAAAGGACTTTTTAAATCTAGTTACTTTCAGAGATTATTCATCCAGAAACATAAATGAGCATTTAAATGAGAGCAGAGACTAGGGAATGCAGGCCAGGGAAGGCCAGGACAGTGGGGGTGCTGGAGAAGGGCTAGGGCAGAGCCCTGGGGAATTGCTTGGCAGATGCCCTTGGTGCTACATGGTATTGTATTTGACCCATGATATCAGGATCCTTACCCTTCAACTTTCACCACTCTAGAATTCCCCCAGACTCATGCCACTCTCTTGCAAAATGTTTTATTAATTCACTTAGTGGGTGTGCCAGAAGGGACCAGCTGCTGCCTACTCACATTAGGCATCTTTGGAAGCCTCTGCCATGGGTCACAGACTGATGTAGACCACAATCTCCAGGCCCAGGCCTTGTCCATGCAGTGCTGGTTCCAAGAGTGCTTGCTGGGGGATGCTGGCTCTCTGGATCATACAGGTATCTGTGAAGGGTGGAAGAGTTTATCAGTGCTGTGTGTGCATGCATGTGTGTAGGGGTGTCCACAATCAACCCAGGAAGCCACCTTGCACGAAGACAAACTGTGACATTTGTGCTTTTGACATTGACAACTGACAAAAAGAACATGGTTTAAATGTCACAGTAAGGGCTGCAACAAGCGTGGTTAGGAAAGCAGTTGTCTTTGTGCGTGACTCCACTGAAGGGGTGCTGGCCCATAACCCTAGGGGCTAAACTTTAGCACATTGATTTTCTAATTTGTATTTATTTTTAGGAGGAGAAAAACATCTGTGATAAAAACTCAAATATATTCATTGTTTTATTCAATACCCACTTAGTAAGTGCTTACTTAATTTGTCCATGCCACTGTTAAGCAAGGTGAATGACAAAAGTTATTGTTAGACCATTACTTATTATTAGCACTTTCATGAAACAGGAATTGTGATTTCCATTTTGCAGAACAGGAAACTGAGATTTTAATTAACCTATCCAAAGTCTCATAGCTAAAGCTTTACACATGAGATGTCAGAATGCAAACTAAGCTCCTCTAAGCTACAAGTCAAACACTCCAAGAAACGTTTGAATCTTTCAAGGAGGTGACAATTAGATAAAGAGGATATGAGGAGACCACAGACTGTGGTACAAGGAGGAGCAGGGTGTGTCCAGAGAGTGATGTGCAAGTGCTCCGGGAGTTCTGGGCAGGGATCTGGAAAACTTCCATAGAGGGGGTGACATTCAAGCTGGGCTTGGGAGGCTGCGGGGTATTTTCATGGGTGGAGGGAGAGTGGCAGTCCTCTGGAAGAAGGAAGGGCGTGCACAGAAGGTGGCTGCACACAGAAAACAGGCTACTTGTCTAGAGAAGTAGTCCTTACCTGGCTCTGTATTAGTCACCTGAACTGCCTAAAAACAACCAGGCCCTGGGCCCCGCATCCTGCCATTCTGGTTTCATTCACATTAACCATTGGTCTCATCATTGGCATTTGATAAAATCTCCCTAAGTGAGTCTGGTGTGCAGCTTGGATTGAAAAACTCTGTCATTCTAAAACTGATTGAAGCTATCTATGACAAACCCACAGCCAATATTTTACTGAATGGAGTAAAACTGAAAGCTTTTCCTCTTAGAACTGGAACCAGACAAGGTTGTCTTCTGTCACCTTTACTATTCAACGTAGTGCTGGAAGTTCTAGCCAATATTATTAGGCAAGACAAGGAAATAAAGGGAATCCAAATGGGAGCAGAGGAGTTCAAACTCTCCCTCTTTGCTGACGACATGATCTTATACTTAGAGAACCCCAAAGACTCAACCACAAGACTCCTAGAAGTCATCAAAAAATACAGTAATGTTTCAGGATATAAAATCAATGTCCACAAGTCAGTAGCCTTTGTGTACACCAATAACAGTCAAGATGAGAAGCTAATTAAGGACACAACTCCCTTCACCATAGTCTCAAAGAAAATGAAATACCTAGGAATATACCTAACGAAGGAGGTGAAGGACCTCTATAAAGAAAACTATGAAATCCTCAGAAAGGAAATAGCAGAGGATATTAACAAATGGAAGAACATACCATGCTCATGGATGGGAAGAATCAACACTGTTAAAATGTCTATACTTCCCAAAGCAATCTACCTATTCAATGCCATTCCTATCAAAATACCAACATCATACTTTCAAGATTTGGAAAAAATGATTCTGCTTTTTGTATGGAACCGGAAAAAACCCCATATAGCTAAGGCAGTTCTCTGTAACAAAAATAAAGCTGGGGGCATCAGCATACCAGATTTTAGTCTGTACTACAAAGCCATAGTGCTCAAGACAGCATGGTACTGGCACAAAAACAGAGACATAGACATTTGGAATCAAATTGAAAACCAAGAAATGAAACTAACATTTTACAACCACCTAATCTTTGATAAACTAAACAAGAACATACCTTGGGGGAAAGACTCCCTATTCAATAAATGGTGTTGGGAGAACTGGATGTCTACATGTAAAAGACTGAAACTGGACCCACCTTTCCCCACTCACAAAAATTGATTCAAGATGGATAAAGGACTTAAACTTAAGGCATGAAACAATAAAAATCCTCCAAGAAAGCATAGGAAAAACACTGGAAGATATTGGCCTGGGGAAAGACTTCATGAAGAAGACTGCCATGGCAATTGCAACAACAACAAAAATAAACAAATGGGACTTCATTAAACTGAAAAGCTTCTGTACAGCTAAGGAGACAAGAACCAAAGCAAAGAGACAACCTACACAATGGGAAAGGATATTTGCATATTTTCAATCAGACAAAAGCTTGATAACTAGGATCTATAGAGAACTCAAATTAATCCACATGAAAAAAGCCAACAATCCCTTATATCAATGGGCAAGAGACATGAATAGAACTTTCTCTAAAGACGACAGACGAATGGCTAACAAACACATGAAAAAGTATTCATCATCTCTATATATTAGAGAAATGCAAATCAAAACAACCCTGAGATATCATCTAACCCCAGTGAGAATGGCCCACATCACAAAATCTCAAAACTGCAGATGCTGGCGTGGATGTGGAGAGAAGGGAACACTTTTACACTGCTGGTGGGACTGCAAACTAGTACAACCTTTCTGGAAGGAAGTCTGGAGAAACCTCAAAGCACTCAAGCTAGACCTCCCATTTGATCCTGCAATCCCATTACTGGGCATCTACCCAGAAGGAAAGAAATCCTTTTATCATAAGGACACTTGTACTAGACTGTTTATTGCAGCTCAATTTACAATCGCCAAAATGTGGAAACAGCCTAAATGCCCACCAACCCAGGAATGGATTAACAAGCCGTGGCATATGTACACCATGGAATACTATTCAGCCATTAAAAAAAATGGAGACTTTACATCTTTCGTATACCTGGATGGACGTGGAAGACATTA
Organism: Nycticebus coucang; assembly: GCF_027406575.1. NCBI lineage: Eukaryota > Metazoa > Chordata > Mammalia > Primates > Lorisidae > Nycticebus > Nycticebus coucang. The sequence continues at coordinate 86,421,218 of NC_069789.1, forward strand.
TGCTTAGTAAAGCATCACAAGAATGGAGAAGCATGAATCCTATGTACTCAATTTTGATATGAGGACAATTAATGACAATTATGGTTATGGGGGGGGAACAGAAGGAGGGAAGGAGGGAGGGGGGTGGGGCCTTGGTGTGTGTCACACTTTATGGGGGCAAGACATGATTGCAAGAGGGACTTTACCTAACAATTGCAATCAGTGTAACCTGGCTTATTGTACCCTCAATGAATCCCCAACAATAAAAAAAAAAAAAAAAAAAAAAAGAAAAACTCTGTCATTGAGGAAGGGCTGGGGGTTCCATACTGGAGCTCTCACAGTCACTCAAATTCAAAGATTCAACATAAATAGGACCTGAGTATAGGTAGTGACAGTGGGAACAGAAAGGGCGAGATGGGCGAGAGTTCTTTAATAAGCAGTGTCTGTAGCCCCGAGTGTCCTTAGGAATGTACCAGTCATGATGACCAGGTGTGACAGCCTTCACCCCACTCACAAGACTGAGAGCTACCGGATGGAAAACACCAGTCAGAGAGGGATGGTGGGTGAGGGTGGCTAGACATCTTGAATCAAGGGCAGGGACTATTGGGCCATCAGGGAGGAATGCCCCACAAGTCACATGAGTTTAAAGTTTGGGTGAAGAACAGAGAAGAGAAAATCTTAAAGGCTCATCTCCAGAGAAGTAGTCGGGGCTGAAGCAGAGCACGAGCTCTGATGGACAGAGGAGAAAGGGGAGCGCAAAGGGCCCAGGTGGGAACACCTACATTTCTTCATAGGCAGGACAAAGAGAGGCTTAGAAAGAATTCCTAATGGAGAGCCATTCCATTTGCATTAGCCAAGACCAGTGTCTGGGGGGCAAGCAGTGGGCAACAGAATCATTTTTCACCAGCCTGGCTGCCTGCGACTTGGAAATTGATCAGCTGAGTCAATAGCTCTGTGCTCAGACACGAAGACCTTCTGATGTGTGTGCAGGAAGTAGGGCAGTTGCAGCTGAGCTCTTTCTTGCCAGAAACAGGCTTCTGGCAGAGAATCTGAGATCATTTTGCCATCATCCTTGGCCTCTGACAGCATGAAGGAGGAATGAACACACAGGTTATGAATTCACCCATCACAAAGAGGGTCTTTATTCTGAGCAATCCCAAAGATGAATTCCTGTCCTTCTGGGGGAATCAGTTTGATTGGCCCCTATTAGAGGAGTGTGTGTGTGTGTATGTGTGTGTGTGTGTGTGTGTGTGTGTGTGTGTGTGTTTAATACAGGGTCTCCCTCTGTTGCCTGGGGTATTGTGTCAACATAGCTCACTGCAACCTCAAACTGCTTGGCTTAAATGATCTTTCTGCCTCAGCCTCCTGAGTAGCTGGGACTACAGGTACATGCTACCAACCGCACAAGGCTTGTTTTTTAATTTTTGTAGAGATAGGGTCTTGCTATGTTGTTCAGGCTGATCTGGAACTCTTGACCTCAAATAATCCTCCTGCTTTGGCCTCCCAAAGTGCTAGGATTATAGGTGTAAGTCACTGCACCCAGCTTCTACTATTTTAAGGGTGCTCCAGGAGAGCATTTCTTGTGATATTCCTGCATCATCCCATGGGACCCACTCAGCCCTGAGAGGAGGCTGGTGGATTTCCCTGAGACCCATCCTTTGAGGGTCCTGAGAGCTGAAAGTGGCAGCAGTCATGGGCATAGCAGCTTTAGGGGGCTCAGGGCACAGGAATAGGACCCTGTGTCTAGGCAGATGGCTGGCCAGCTTCATCAGAGAGGACAGAGGAGGGAAGGTTCCAGCATGGACAATCAACCCTCAGACCCTCTGTTTACCTGCCTTTGGGAGGATCTGCAGAGGTAGAAGGAAAAGAATGAAGATGCTGTGGAGAGAGAAAGAACATTTTAGCAGCTACAGATGCTCATACCCCAAATGAAGACTTTTAAAAAACTCTTCTGGGTGGCATGAGTGCTGATGGGCCAAGAATGCTGAGAGTACTGTCCCTACTCCCTGCCAGCGCGAGCCAAGCAAATGCCAGCATGCATTCCCAAACCGTGCTTCTCATACTTGAATGTAGGGATGTTGCTAAATGCAGAACCTGACTCAGTAGGTCCACGCTGGGGCTTGAGCTTTGCCATGCCTGTTTCCCATGGGATGCTAAAGCAGCTGGTCCTCGGACCACACTCTGAGTAGCATGGTTTTAGAACTATAGAGTTGGGTCTGTCTCCATCCCATGCCCTGGGATCCCTTTTGGAACTACCTCCTCCTCATACCCTGCTGTTGGCCAGGGAGAGGGGACGAGGAAGGGTGTGACAGGATGTGGGCAGGCGGTCTATGAGGCTCCCCCAGTGCCAAGCCACACACTCGGCTCCCACTGTCTTGCACACTGCCCAGTGGCTGGTGGATTCTGTTATTGGCTCCTGGCTCAGGCAGAGTAATTACAGTTGAGGCCCTGATGAATTGGGGGCCAGTAATTAAAGCGCCTATTGATTTTCTATTTAGGAGTTCCATGTAGCTGGAAACAAAAGTGGGGAGAGGAGAGAGATAAACAATCTGGGGAAGGATTGTTTCAAAACGGGGGATGGTTCAGTGTGCATTAGCTGGTCCTGGCAGCCACTGAGGAAGGGGCTGTGGGGTGATCATTTATCACCAGCCCATCTATCTAGAAGTTGAGCATTGATCGGCTGGTCAATACGCTTCTGGGACACAGAGCCAGCTGGAGTAGGGGAAAGGAGGCGTGTCTTCTGCAAAGGGTTCATCTCTAAATCTCCAAACCATGAATCTGTCTTGTTTTGCTGCTTTATTTGGCTTATTTTAATTATGTATTGAAGCAACTGTCTCGTGTATATCATCTGCCTTCATCAGGCAACAATGGGCTTTCCGTCACTAGAAATTTGGCTTCTGGTGCTGCCTGGGGCCAGATGCTGGAAAGTGGAAGGCAGGTGTGGGCGTGGGGAGAGGCACAACTTGGGGGAAGGCCGAGGGCAGTGGCGAGAGTGGGGCAGCCAGGACGCAAAGAGGGCACCAGGGGACCAGAGCTTTAAACAGAGGACTGCCAAGGGGAGAAGAAACCCCACAAGTAGAGAAAGAGACAGCTGACTTGTGAGGGAGAGAGGAGAAACAGACTGGAAGAGGGCTTGGGTGGAGACATAAAACACAGTTAAGTCTTATTTAAAGATGGCTTAAGTTATTTTGGTGCATTTAACTCTTGATTCATCTTCTTTCACTGAGCTAAAGAGAAAAACTAATGAGAAGAGCGCCTAACTGGCGATTTTATTTTAGTCGGGTCTGGGAACACTCCCTTCTTCCTCTGGTGTGGGTCACTTGATCAGAGATAGTTCTTTTGTTTCCCAGAGAAAAGTCACTCTTCTCCTAAGCCTCTTCCTTCCCCCCTCCTATTTTCATTGCTGCAGCTGGGTTGGCTGCTTAATGACGATGAAGTTAGATTAGGATCTGGATTTTGGTAATGATTGAAGCTGGGCAGAGAGAAGCATTTTAGCAGAATCTGTGTTGAAACACAATTACTCATTATCCCCATCAGGGCAGACAATGAGGGTGGTGGGGAGTAGTGAGTTGTGGAGAAGTAAGCCGGCTGTTACTTGTTATAAGTAGAATTTAAAAAAAATTCTATAGAAGTACTGAATGGATTTATTCAGCTTATTCAAACTAATTGTACAATGTGCTTGCTTCTGAAATAAAAATGTACTGCAAGTATGCCCAATAAATGGAGAAAAGGGGCCTGGGGTGAGAGTGCTGTGACTTATTTATTTATTTATTTTTGAGACAGAGTCTCACTCTGTCACCCAGGCTAGAGTGCCATGGCATCAGCCTAGCTCACAGCAACCTCAAACTCCTGGGCTCAAGCAATCTTCCTGCCTCAGCCTCTTGAGTAGCTAGGACTACAGATACCTGCCACAATGCCCATGTAATAGAGATGGGGCCTCACTCTTGGCTCAGGCTGCTCTCAAACTCCTGAGCTCAGGTGATCCTCTCACCTTGACTTCCCAGAGTACTGGCATTACAGGTGTGAGTCACTGCGACTGGCCAAAAGTGTGGTTTATGGTGTTAAAGTAGATGCCGTGCATAGGTGGGTGTACAGTGCCCTGCACACGGGAGACCCAGGTCCTGCCCTCACAGAGCTTAGGGAGCTTGATTCTTATGTGCAACGTTTATCTGGCTGGAATCTTCATGGCACCTTTGTCTGCAAGGTGAAGTTAACTTCCTGGGCCCCACAGAAAGGGCCTTCCTTGGCTGGTCACAGCCTTTTGTCCAGCATCATCTCCAGGCTTCCCCAGGTACCCCTTCTGCACCAGCCTGCCAGTCTCCTAATAGTCTCAGGTCTGGACCACTCTCCTGCATTCCCAATCTCCATTAGTGGTACCACCGTTTAACCCTGCAGTCCCCAACACCCAGGCCATGGTGGCCTGTTAGGATTGCTGGAGCCAGTGAGTGGAGCCTCGCCTATACTTACAGCCATTCCCTGTCACTCATATCACTGTTGGAGCCCCACCTCCTGTTTGGTCAGCAGTGGCATTGAATTCTCATAGGGGCATTAGATTCTCTTAGGAACAGAAGCCCTACCATAAACTGTGCATATGAGGGATTTAGGTTGTTCGCTCCTTCTGAGATTCTAAAGCCTGATGATCTGAGGTGGAGCTGAGGTGGTAATGCTAGTGCTGGGGAGAGGCTGCAGGTTATTATTAGCAGAGAGGTTGAACTGCACCAAGATTATATAAATCAATTGCTTGCAGACTCCTATCAAAACTATCCCCTCACTCCATAGTCTGTGGAAAAATTGTCTTCCATGAAACCAGTCCCTGGTGCCAAAATGGTTGGGGACCTCTGCTTTAATTGGGTCTGCCAGCCAGAAGCCCACAGACATGGTGGGCTTTTCCCACATGCCCCCAATTTATTTATTTATTTATTTTTATTAAATCATAGCTGTGTACATTGATATATTCATGGGGCATCATTCACTAGCTTCACAGACCGTCTACCAAGTTTCACATATACCCTTGTAAGATGCACTGCTGGTGTAATCCCACCAATCCCCTTCCTTCTACCCTTCTCCCCTCCCCTCCCTTTTCCCCTTCCCCCTATTCTTAGGTTGTAACTGTGTTATAGCTTTCATGTGAAAACCCTAAATTAGTTTCATACTAGGGCTGAGTACATGGGATACTTTTTCTTCCATTCTTGAGACACTTTACTAAGAAGAGTATGTTCCAGCTCCATCCATGTAAACATGAAAGAGGGAAAGTCTCCATCTTTCTTTAAGGCTGCATAATATTCCATGGTGTACATGTACCACAATTTATTAATCCATTCATGGATCGATGGGCACTTGGGCTTCTTCCATGACTTAGCAATTATGAATTGGACATGCCCCCAATTTAATGGTCCCCCAAGCCTTGTGTCTCTACCTAGTGACTCTTGAACACTGTCCCCTCTCCCCATTCCTGCAACCACAGCCTGAGCTCCTCCCACATTGCCCTGAGCTTGGGCCTTTGAGTTACTGCAGTGGTCTGCTCTTGGGTCTCACATCACCCTGTTCTAGCTGCCATGCTATCCTTGGAGCAATTTATCCAAAATGAGCATTTGATGTTATTGTCAACTTTTTAATGACTCCTACTGCCTGCAGGATAAAGTTATTTCCAGCTGTGCGAGCTTGGGCAAGACAGGCATTTTTCTCTAAGGCTCAGATTCCTCATCTGTAAAAACAGGGATGCTAATGGTTGCTTCACGGGGTCATTATGAGATGTAAATAAGGTAATATGACCAAAATAATTATCACAGTGCCTGGCATGGAGAAATTATCTATAGAGGGGTGGAAGTGATGGCAGAGATGGTAAGAGGGGAGGAGTTGGTTTTAATTGTTATTCTGACAAAGGACAATTTTTATGATCTGGACCCAAATTTCTGTCTGCAGCTCTGACCTTCCTCCTGAATGCCAGACTCATATACATAACTGGCCACACAGCATTTTGCCTGGATATCACAAATTTAAGAAGTTCAAAAGAAAACTCTTTCTACTCTACCCCCACCCCAAACCCCCACCAAGTATCCTGTCTACTGTTTTTCTCACCCTCAATAGATGGCTAGTCCTTCCTTCTGGAAGCTCAAAGCCAAAACCTTGACTGGTCTCCTCTTGTGGATCCCATATCCAGCCCATGTTAAGTCCTGTTTTCCAAAACCCAGCTGCCCTTCCCAACTCTCTTGGCCCTACTGCTGCCCTGGCTCCCCTGTGCTCTGCCCAAGTCACTGTGCTAGCTTCTTCCCAGCCCCTGCCCTGCCGCAGACATTGTGCTGGTGCCGCCCTGGGGGCTCCTCCATCTGCCACCTCTCGCTCACTGCCTTCACCTTCACTCAGTCTGCCCCTGCCACCGGGCTTCCTTTTCATTCTTCCTGGGGAGGGCTTTGCTCTGACTGCCCCCCCGCCCCCCGCCTGCAGCCCTCTCCCCAGACACCTCACAGATACCTCTATCCCCAGACACAGGCCTCACCCTGATCTTGGCAAGTCTTGCCCAATGGCAAGACTTTTTGTAGTGAAGGCTTCCCTGGTGGACTTATACAAGGTTGGACAATTAAGTTTGCGAACTCGTCCTAATAAAAGTGCTACATACCTCCTTGCTGAATGTCACTACAGCCACCTTTGAAGTATTCCACTTGGGAAGCTATGCACTGATGCCAGTGCCTAGTTCACTTTCCAAAGTGTATTTTCAAATTCCTTCCCCCTGCCCTCCGGTCTCCTTACCTGGTTCTGTCTTTTCTCCACAGCATTGTCCCCTTCGGACAGAGTATATAATCTACTCACGTGTTTATCATTCATATCCTTCCTCCTTCCTCTAATATGTAAGTTCTATAGTGACTTCTGTTTACCATGTCCACTTTGTCCAGCATCTAGAACAGTGCCTAGCATGTAGCAGACACTTAACAAATCTTGCCATGCGTGCCGCGTGCCAGCCCCGCATTCTGTCCAGGGGGCTCCTTCGTGCGTGTGGGGACACTTGTTTATATCTTCTGTCTCTATGAGACTGCATGCTCCATTTTTCCCTCCCGGGCTGGCTCACGATACTAGATGGTATTTGAATACATATTCCTGACTGATGGACTGTAAGTGACTTGAGCAATTAAAGATGCAAATAGAATTTCCTTTTGTAAAGTTCTTCCAAGCCTCCATTTGTCTGAAATGGTGGGTTGGCAGCTGAAATGCCTCCCTCTTAAGGCCAAGACTATGTCTGCTGGATCTTCCCTCCAGCAAGTCCATGGTTCATTTGTCTGCCAGCATCACAGTGACTGGCCTTAAAGACTAGGGGGAGGTGGGTATCTAAGCATGGAGATGCATCCTTCTTGTGTTCCATGCATGGCAAATCCTGCTGGCATCCACCTGTTGGCTGTAAGGTGGAAGAAATGGGGTGGGGGGTTAACTGACCTGTGCAAGGTGCCGTATGTGGTCTTCGATGGGGACAAGGACAAATAGAGAGTGGCAACAAAGACACATCAGTGTAGATTGGGGCCATGCCGTGTGTGGCCTTGCATCCCAGGTGAGCTGATGATGCCTTATTGGGCAGGGAAGGGGGAGACTGGGAAGGTTTCAAGGGGGAGAAAAGCCACATGACAGGAGTCAGGTGTTAGGAAAAGTAGTTTGATAGTAAAGAGAAGGGTAAATAGGAGGGAGGGAGTGAGACTCATGAGATCAGACTGGTGGCAGTCATCTTTCAATAGCAGCCAGGGCCTTACTTGGAGAGTAGAACAGGGGAGGGAAGGGGGTCTGCTAAAGCTCATAATCATTTATAGGCCTGGGTAACTGGCGGGCCTTGGAGGGCCTAGTGAGGGCTCTTTCCTCCGGCCCCTTCACGTAGCACTGTGCACACCCTCCCTGGGGAGCTCAGCCATTCCCAGGGCTTTGGTTCTCATCTAGGTGACCACAGCTCCCAAATATGTCACTCCAGCCCAGACCACACCCTAGCCTGTGGTCACTTAGCAGCTCCAGTGCGAGAGACCCCACAGGGACCTCCCACCCAGCACAGGCAGAATGAGCCTACCACCCCCACCTGTTACAGCCCACTGATCCCCATATCCCAGGGAGCCCTTCACCATCCAGCCAGGGGCTAGGAAGCCCTCCCAGCACACCCCCATGTCCACTCCTCCCCACGTCCTCCAGTCACACCGTGTGCACCTACAGAATTCTAACTACTTCTTTCTCTCTCTTCTGCTATCATCCTAGGCTTGTCAGCCATTCTTCATTTCCCAAATAATTGCAGTAGCCCCCTATGTGGTCTTCCCCTGGCTACTCTGACCCCCCTCCAATCCATTGACTATAATGGTATTTAATTTATTTATTTTAACATAACCTGAGTGATCTTTGAGTAATGCAAGCCTGACCATACCTTTTTCTTAGGAAAACCTATCAATGGTTTCTCATTAGCCTTAGAATAATCCACTAAATGTTTTATAGGGCATCAATGCCCTGCCACTGTCATCTCCACCCACATCTGTCTCATCCTTTGCCTTAGAGTGGGTTGCCCAGGTGTTGGCGTCAAATGATGGTCCTCGAGGTTGCCGAAGGTGGGGATCATGTCTGAACACCAAGCCGAGTGCCTGGCACAAGGGAGGTATGCTGCAAAGAGGCCAAGAAGGGCTGAGAAAAAGCCACTGGAATTGGCATAGGAATAGAAAGCAAGTCCATACACTGCAGCACAAGGTGGGGAACAAAAAGATGTCACAGGGCAAGCGAGAACTTAATCATTTGGCATGGTAGGGAGATGAGCATTCTAGCTACTTAGAGTGGAGGTCCAAACTTAGTCATTTTAATCTCTGCTAGCAAAATTATATATATATATATTCTTTTTTTTTGCAAGAAATATGTTTACTTTCCTGCCTTTTGAAGTTGTACTAGAGCAACTAACTGCTGAAACCTAACTAATTAATAATTGGAAGATTTTTGAGATCATTAGCCTTATTTGAACCTTGGTCACTTACATTTGAAGCAAAGGTGGAGAATGTGCCCAATTTCTCCTTGGAGGGAACATGAGTGTGTGTGTGTGTGTGTGTGTGTGTGTGAAGATGAGGAAGGAAGTCCTATTTTGGTTATGTCACAAAGAAGCTACATGGCATTGTAAAAGGGCCATCAATTTCTCCCGATGAGATGACACCTGTCACAGTAACATTAAGAGTTGTCATAGGATTACAGGAGATAACATGATTGGAGGAAGCTGCGGCCCAGTACAGGGTAGATGCCACCTTCCTATTGTGTGACTACAAACCTCCAAGTGGGGAGAAAACATAAAGTGATAGGATTATAGATGTTCAATTAGATCAATTTAGGCTTCTTTCTTGCTTTAAAAAAATGCAATGATTTGCATTTTATTCCTAAAAATTAAGAATGCAATCACATCAAAAATTGGCTAGTTAGAGGTTTTAGTTAACAGAAAACTCACTTTTTATTATTTGTCTCCTCATAATTATAAGAGAGACGTGTCTTGGCTTGGAGAAAGGGAGGAAGCTCTAGGCCTCAGGTCTTAATGCTCTTAACCCCAGGAGGGTACAGGGAAGGCTCCTCCTGCCTGTCCTTACCTGGGCAGTGAAGAGAGAAAGTAAGAAGGGGGAAGGGGGCCCTGCCTCAAGGCCAACACAGGTCTCACTGTGAGCCCAGGGCAGAGGCGCGGGTATAGCTTTGCCTGAAATGAGCTTTCTACAGGGTTGACTCCCTGAAAATGGTAAATAGTAAGTTATGCTGGTGCTAACACTTACATCCTCAGCCTTGCTGCATTAACTAAGAAGGAAAATTATACCTAGGTTTAAATACACACACACACACACACACCCAACACACAAGGCTCTTTGTACCTGTTTTTAGTCATTAAAAATGTGTTTCTGAAGGGCTAAATTTATAGTTAATTGCACAGCTAATTCATTATGTAGCCTTATTTTTTTAGATACCACTAAACTAAAGCAAACCCAACCAATTACTTGAAGTCTCAGAGATATCACAAAAGGAATGACTTAATTTAGTAAACAATTTTAGCTTAAATAATTATTTACTGAAAGAGTTTGCCAAGTGCCTCAGGAGATTGCTTAGTATTGGCCTCATAATAAACCTTCCATGTAATTCCTGATTAATTACTCACACAAGCAACATTTTATTTCCTTTGAGCAAGTTGGTTTTTAAAAAGAGGGTATAAAATATCGATGAGGACACCCCAGCAGTACTTCTTGGTCTTTTTCAGGCCTGTGAGAAAAAGAGGAGGGGTGGTTTCCAATTCTTTCCTCTGCCCTGAAGACACCAATCATCCAAAGTACCTTTTGGGCAGTTGATATTTCAGTGTTTCTTTATTAAGGAGGGATTTTGGTCCAGACCATGGCACAAACAAGTAGTTTTTGATTTTGGTTTTGTTCGTTATGTATTTCAAGGTGTCATGCACATAATAAAAACTCAAATAAGTATCAGGTAAATGAAAATGTACAGCCATGCCAGTGGCAGCATTATAAAAATATGTATACATGGGCTGAGTGTGGTAGCTCATGCCTGTAATCTTAGTGCTCTGGGAGGCCAAGGTGGGAGGTTCCCTCAGCTCAGGAGTTCTAAACCAGCCTGAGTAAGAGCGAACTGCCCACCCCCATCTCTACTGAAAAAATAGAAAAACTAGCCAGGTATCAGTAGTCCCAGATATTCAGGAGGCTGAGGAAGGAGAATAGCTTGAGCCTAGGAATTTGAGGTTGCTGTGAGCCTGGCTGATGCCAGGGTACTGTGTCCTGGGCAACACAGCAAGGCTCTAGCTCAGAAAAAAAAAAAGAAAGAAAGAAAAGAAAAAATATGTAAATGGCTGTTGTATGTATACTGGGAATCAGCATAGCATTCAGAACATATTAAGAAAATGCGAGATAATTAAAGTATTTTAGAAATAGAAGAAAAATGTCAAAATGAGTCAATGATTTCAACTTGTTTGGAAATGCAATCTGGAATTTTAATAGGGTTTTTAAAGTGCTCCAGGGCATATGTTTGTTTTCAAAATTAATGAGCTAAAGGAGTGTTGTAAGAATTTTGTGTCAACCAGAAATACACCAAAGTGACAGAAAGGTGCCATTTAGGAGTCACCTCTCCAATTTTTAGGCCCTGCAAGCCACAGAGGGTAGGCTAGGTGCAATGCCAATGCAGCCAAGCCCCCTTGAGCTTCTCACTACTCAGAGTTGCTTCTGAAATATGGGAGGATGAAAGAATAACAATGAAGCTTTCATTCTGGGATAGACAACTTTCTAACCTGAAGGGCAGTTGACTAAAAAAGGATCTTGAGGATTAGTCTTTAAAAACAGCCCAGTTTTATTTGGAAAGGATGTTTCAGATGGGGGCAGTGACTATCCATTTTCTTGGCTTACTGAAGGGCAGTTTATGTACAAGAGGGATTAAATTTGCTCCATGTGCCCTTGGGGAGCTGAAAGCTGGGTTTCTGAGCAGAAGAGTCATAGAGAATGAGCTTTCCATTCAGGAGAAGGGGGAAGTTTCCTTGGTAGGATGGTGTCCCCATCCCACCGTGATCAGGGCAGGCATTGGCATCCACGGCACAGAGATATTAGGAAAGAGCTGCGCCTGGTGGGATGGGCGATGGTGAGAGGTCCTAGGCCTCACCATACACTATTGAGATGCCTTCCTTTAATTTTTCCTTCTTTCCTGGCTACTCTCTGGCTTGTTAATGTCCTTCTCAAGGAGTGGTGCCCAATACTGAAATGCTCTAAATCCAGGGCAGGGTACTGAGTAGGATAACAGTGCCCTTTGATTGGGACCCCACGTTTTATTAATGCAGCCAGGCCTGTAAAAGTCTTCCTTCGGATCCAGGCCTGACTGACACACCAGGTTGATGTTTGGTGCTGAGTTCAAATTCCTGCAACTTTTTTTTTTTTATCTGAGCTGTTATCCAGATAAATCTCTGATATGTTGATCTTATAGAATAGGCTTTTTTTTTTTAATTGAAACTCTGTCCTGTTACCTTTTATCTAGTTGGTTTCAAACTATGATGTCATTGACTTTTAGGGGTGTGGAGTAGATAGCATTGAATGTTGTTCCTACCTCTAGGCCATAGATGCCTCCCCTCGGTGTCTTCCCTGGTTTTGTGAGCATGTTGTCTACATTTTTATCCAAGTCAGGACTAAGCCTTGACAAATCTTGAGAAATATCTTTTAGGAAATTTCTTAAAGTAATACAATCACAGGCTGAAGAGGTAGAGAACTTACTGGTTATCTAACTCAACTTTTTAATTATATAGATCAAGAAACCTAGAATTGGCTCGGTGTGAAGGCTCATGCCTATAATCCTAGCACTCTGGTAAGGCTGAGGCAGGAGGATTGAGGCTGAGCTCAGGAGTTTGAGGCCAGCCTGAGCAAGAGCAAGACCTCATCTCTACTAAAAATAAAAAATTAGCTGGTCATTGTGGCAGGTGCTTGAGTCCCAGCTACTTGGGAGGCTGAGGCAGGAAGATCACTTGAACCTAGGAGTTTGAAATTTTGAGGTGAGCAAAGCTGATACCACTGTACTCCAGCCTGGGCAACAGAGGGAGATTCTGTCTCAAAAAAGAAAACAACAATGAAAGAAACCCAGAATTATAAAATAATCTTGGAACAATGTTGTTCAGCTGGCATATACTTGTTATCCTCATCACGACTTTTTCATTTTGTCCATGACACTATTTTAGTCTTGCTAAAATCGAGACACATTGCTCCTATGGCATTTGGTAGGGACACATTGCAATATTTCATTTATAGGACCAATCTAACTCCCTCATTGGTTTGGCATCTATTTTTGTCTGATGCCCCCTTGAAGGGATCAACCTTTTCTTTCCAAAGGCTCATAAGTCATAACTTTATCTTTCTAAATTTTAAATTAATCTTCAATATATAGAGCACTTATATTCAACTTCATAGATCTTAGAAAACAATGTAGCTTCTAGATCAAAGTAGTTCACAAATTCCTTCTTTTTTCTAACTTTTGAAATTTTGGCAAGTAGCCAAAAACGAAAATGAACATAAACTTCATTTCAGCGTTCATTTTAAAGTTTGTTCTAGAATTTGGGACCTGAAGTGGCCGAGTTGAAGGCTCTATCATGCCCTCCTGAATTTCCTCAAACCAGTGTGTTCTTCTCTAGATAAAGTCTTTCTGTGCCCTAGAGAGTGGCTTCCCTAAGAATGGTTGTCAGAAACCAGGGAACATGAGAGATTTGACCACAGGAGGTTGCCTTATCTGCAGACTAGGTTGAGGACTGCCTGTCTCAAGGATGAGCTCAGCTCCAGATGTGCTACTTCTGTGCCCTTGAAGCTGGTGTGTTGCCCAGCTGGGGGAAGACTTTGGACTCTTGCTCTAGCCCCATCTTTTTATCCTCTTTGCATCCTTATTTTTATCTAGTTGAGGAAAAAAATAACATCCCCTATCCTTTCGCTTCCCTCCCTTGCTCAGACATCCTGCTTTGGAACCTAATAGAAATTATCCAAAGAAAAAAGAAAAGGAGCCATTGATAAGCCTCTGTGGGCGTCTGTGAAGGCACACATCATCTGAATGACAGGTTTGCATGTAAACAGCCACAACTCATGAAAATAGTTTTTAATCTACTTGAAAGGCACATTCTCAGAAGGAAATCAAGTTCCCTCCAGGTGCGTGGCAGCTCTTTGAAGGAGGAGCTGCTGCTGCAAAAATATAACTTACTATGAGATTCTACTTTTTATGACCCTTTTTCCCTCTCCTGCTATGTCTCCTCCCCCTGCTCCCCTTTGTGAACCTTCTCTGGAGGGCTTTTGATTGGAGGAAGCGGTAAGGAGGAGCCTGGGGAATGACCTTCTCTCCTGGCAGATCAAGGCCAACCTCCATCAAGTGGGCAAGGCTGGGCTTTCCACAGAATGTTCATCTAATTTGTTTCCCATCTTTTTTCTAGATTATCCTTCTCTAGGCAGCTAGCCTCTCCAGTGCCTGGCCTTTCCCAAGCCTCTGCTCTGTCCACCAAACTCTATTGCATCCAAATCCTGTATTTCTTTAAAGATCATGCTTAAATTCCATTGACATGTGTATCTGTGTCACAGACAAACCCTTGACTAGAGTCTTCCTATTGTCACATGCTATAGTATAAAGAGTGTTTTGCTAAGTTGAAACTCTTTTATTGTGGTAAATGTACATGACACAAACTTAACCATTTTAAAGTGTACAGTTTAATGTGCTGAAGGGGCCATTCACATTGTTATGTAACCATCAGCACTACCCATCTCCAGAACATTTTCTGTCAGCCTAGACTGAAACTCTGTTATCTGTTAAACTGTAACTCCCTGTTCCCTTTTCACTAAATTTTAATTATGAAATAACAGAGGAATGCATTCTAAAAAATAAATCAATACAAATAAGATCAAGTCCTCTTTGGCTATAACCCCAATACCAATACCCCATGTAGGGTTAATGGCTGTATATGTGTGTGTGTTTGTGTGTGTGTGGTTCTGTATATAGATTTTACACAAACAATATCACAGCTGTATATATTATGTAGATACTTGCTATTTTCACTTAATCAAATGTCTTAGAGACCAGCCCATGTAAGTACCTAGAAATCTACCTTATTATTTTGAACAGTTACATAATATTCACAGTGTACCATAGTTAGCCATCCCCCTAATTAGTTGTTTCTGGATATTTTTCATTACATATAATGTTGCAGTGAGCGTGAGATTGAAACAGATGTATGTTCTTTCTCAAAAGTAGATACGCAAAACAATTTCAGGGTCAAAGAATGTGCCTACCCTTACACACTTTATGGGGGCAAGATATGATTGCAAGAGGGACTTTACCTAACAATTGCAATCAGTGTAACTGGTTTATTGTACCCTCAATGAATCCCCAACAATAAAAAAAAAAAAAAAAAAAAAAAAGAATGTGCCTACCCTTAATTTTAATAGAAACCACTGGATTATTTTCCAAAGTGACTGTACACCTATTAATTTATTCTAGCTAACACTATAAGAAATTATCTGCTTCCTCACAGTCCTTAACATTCGATGCTAATAGTAGCTAAATTTGTTAAGTGGCTGCTTTCTGGGGCTGAATGCTTTATGTGTATGAAATCATTTAATGTTCACAATAGTCCAATGGGGTAAGTTTTAAAATTATTACTCCTTTGCAGGCTTAGAGGAGTTAAGAATCTTGTCTTGGGTCTTACGCTGGCAAGTGGTAGCCAGGATTTGGACTCAGGTAGTGTGACATCAGAACCCAAGCCTGTACACACTATGCCACTTTTTCTAATAGCTGCCCCTCAAATGGGTTGAACTGGTGACTTCTGGGTGTCTTTTTTTTTTTTAATTAAATCATAGCTGTGTATATTGATATGATCATGGGGCATCATACACTAGCTTCACAGACTGTTTGACACACTTTCATCACACTGGTTAACATAGCCTTCCTGGCATTCTTTCAGTTACTGTGCCAAGACACTTACATTCCACATTTACCAAGTTTCACATATACCCTTGTAAGATGCACCGCTGGTGTAATCCCACCAATCCTTCTCCCTCTACCCTCCTCTACCTCCCTCCCCTCCCTTTCCCCCTTCCCTGTATTCTTAGGTTATAACTGGGTTATAGCTTTCATGTGAAAGCCCTAAATTAGTTTCATAGTAGGGCTGAGTACATTGGGTACTTTTTCTTCCATTCTTGAGATACTTTACTAAGAAGAATATGTTCCAGCTCCATCCATGTAAACATGAACAAGGTAAAGTCTCCATCTTCTTTAAGGCTGCATAATATTCCATGGTGTACATATACCACAATTTATTAATCCATTCATGGATCGATGGGCACTTGGGCTTTTTCCATGACTTAGCAATTATGAATAGGGCTGCAATAAACATTCTAGTTTGCATTTCCCTGCAAAGGACAGCATCTTTTCAGGGCCATATGTTTGATGGCTATCTGTATTTTGTTTTTTTTGTGAATTACTTTGTCATATCTTTTGCTCACTTTTCTATTGGTGGTTTATTGATCTATAGTTTAAGAAAAGGTTTTTTTCTGATTTTTTTTTAGTGAAAGATCATTATTTATACCTTAATTAAAATGATAAAGACATACTCAGGAGGCTGAGGCAGGAGGATTGCTTGAACCCAGGGTTTTAAGGTTGCTGTGAGCTAGGCTGATGCCACAACACTCTAGCCTGGAGCAACAGAGTGAGACTATTATTAAAAAAAACAATAAAAAAGTATCAGGACAGCCAAGTAGCCAAGTATTAACTGAGCCTGGATTCTACCCTAGCTATGAAATCTGGAACATAAGAAATTCAAACATTCTTGTTGACATTCAAGAAATTTTCGTAGAAACATAAACAGTAATTCAATAATTTTTTTAATCGAATGAAACCTGTGAACCAAGAACTGTGCTAGGTATAAGACAAACTATTAAAGTGTGAAAGAGTGCAAAGGAATATCACAGATCACAGAAGGGTTAGTAGAGATGGTATTCAAAACAAAGAGCTATTAACCTTTCAGTAAATTGATCTATAATGAATGCATTACTAATTGTTTTCACCTGCTTTTGCTAACAGCTCTCTGCTAAAAATATGTCGACTATCAATTAGCCAACATAAGAATCTGCCAATGTAAATATTTTTAAAGTTTATATATTATTAGCGTTTCGGAGAAGAAACTACTGTCAGAGAATATTTATTTTAGTTTTCCCTTCCTCTTTTCTTTTTCTCCTTCTTTTTTTTCCTTCCTCTTTATATTTAAAAAAATTTCTTGGAATGTTGAAATATGGTGTTCTCTATGGAGCAGATGTTAATAATTATGGATGGATATTTTGGATTACTATATTTGAGCAGGAAACTGTCTGCGGTAGCAAACTGAAAACTTTAGGAATAATTGTGCTTTTTAAATGAAGACAGATCCAAAGGATTTTACTGTCTTTGAAGCACCTTTTTACCCTAAGCACAAAGAAGAAACCTATATCCTCATTTGGTATTGATCCAGAACATTCCTGAAACGCAGAACATTTAATGGCTCCAGATGTTTTTCTATGTGTATTGGGCAGGTACAGCCACATCCAACCCCAAATCTCATGGGCCTGTAGTTCAGACACTGCCATTCAGATGGACATGTTTTCTTCCCACTCCGGTACACACACCTGCTATGCCTGGAGGTAGAACTGTTTCTAGAGCATTCTGATCCTTTACCTCATTTCATCAGGAAATAACTAGGTTGTGTCCTCTCCTCACATTGGTTTTCCTGCCCCTCATCTTCTAGGAGGCCAAGTCCAGGTTGCCTGGGCACCTGCCAAAAGGGCCTTTCTTCCCATCTGTGGGTCTGGAGGATGGAAGGTGTTCATGGATCCAAAAATCAATGTTTCCAGGGCTCTCTTTCTTTAGAGCACAAAGAATGCTGGCTGGGTGACAACCCAGAGGCCGCATGTCAGTCTAAGAATAGCTTGGGGCACTGTGCAGGTGTCTCAGTGGGTGGGCAGAGCGAGGGAGTCTGTGTGTGGTTCACCTGTATTTACTGGCTTCTTCTTGCGAGGTGCCTTCTCCTGTACTTCAGCCTGGGGTCCCAGGGGGTGGTCATTGAACACACGTGGAAGATACAATAGCCACAGAGTGTGCCTTGGCATCTGCCTTAGAGTATCTTCCCTTGGAAAAAATCTACCAAAAATGAATAACTTAACTTGCCATTTATAGAAGACAAAAAATAATTAAGAAACAGGACTGTTTAATCAGTCTGCCAGTAAATAAAATCGATTCAGCATCTATTGTGTTACAGATGCTCTAACTTGACTGCCAGATATTTGTGATCTGGAGCCTCTAATCTGGTGTTGGGAGGAGTGGTGGAGGATCTCCAGGTTGGTTCTTCTTATATTTTGAAATCATGTACAGTCATTTGGTGATCCCGCTGGAATGTAGATTGTGACTCAGTGGTCTGGACAGGGCCCAGATTCTGCATTTCCATGAAGCTCCGTGGTGAGCCCCTGCTGCTGCCACTCCCTCTTCAGGACTGGACTTGATGAAAGCCCCTACTGTCACCCACTGCTGCAGTTTCTTCTTAGAAATGCAGGTAACACAGCTGAAAGAACAGTGAAGTGGGAAGTGACCACATCTGGGTTCTAGCTCTGCCTTGCATTCATGGGCAACCCCTTGGAAGCCACTGTGGATGCCACATTCCAGTTTACTCCAACTCTAACTTCACCCCTAGTCTCTGAAGGTCCCATGTCCTGCGGGTGCATCTAGCTGAGGCTCGGGAGCCAGGACTCGCTGGACTGAGACTGTGCCGCCAGTGGCTTTTGGAAGGGGTTGTTTTTTTAAGAGAAGACAGTCTGGAGAGTTGTGCATACATTTTACTAGTGAAGAGAGGGGAGTAAGAACGTGCTCAAGAGAGGCAGAAGCACAGCAAGCGGGATGGGACAGAGGAAAAGGGTGAAGAAAGAAACAGTAACTGGAGCACGGGCCAGCAGGGAGGCAGCAGGCACAAAGCACAGGGACTGACTTGACAGCGTACCAGTGATGCGCGAGGCATCATTGAGGGGCGCAGAGTGAAGGGAACTGCAGAGGGAAAGAGAAGTCAGCGGTGCATTTTACGTGAAGGGGCAAACTACCAGGGCTGAAGATGGGTATTCATCTGCGGAGCAGGCCTGAGAAATCGGGCTGGAGGAGGGCTGAGTTTTCAGTGAGGTGTCAGTGAGCAGGAAATAGGGAGAGAGAATCTGGTGGGACATGAAGAAATTCACCCTTTGGGGGTGGGGGGAGACGTGGAGTCTGCTGGTAGCAGCAGAGGAGTGGTAAACGGGGTCCCACAGGGCCTTTGATTCCACCTCGGAGGTCAGCTGCAGTATGGAACCCCTTGCCCTAGCCCTCTCCAAGCCCAGCTCTTGTGAATCCAATGCCCATGCCCATTTTAACGGGGGCGGCTAGAAGTGAGCTTTGCAGGCAGCATGCATGCTGGTGCACCCTCCTGAGAGCACTAAGTCTTCTCAGAAGTCAGGTCAGTGTGGAGGTGACACCAAATGTGAAGGGAGTTAGGGGGCTGCACTTAGCCCACGTGTTTCTCTCAACAAGTTCTCAGCACCCAAATCTTAGCAAAGGCACAGGATAATGAATTTCAAAGCAGTGACCTCACTCCAGAGGTTGGTCCTGCAGCTGGAGTAGCATGGCATCCTGAGAATGTCCCCTCTAGAACTCCTGTGGGGCAGCATGAGGCTGACCACAGGTCCCAGCTGCTGGGTCCTAAACCCTGCTTCTGTATTAGCTGGAGCTCACAGTCCCCAGGGGCTGCCCCCAGCCATGACTGGGTGCATCATGGGGCTCAGATGGGCCTGTTCCTGGGGCAGGGGACTCCTCTGCCAGTTACCTTTGGCAGGAGACTCCCTAACAGCCTTGCTAACCTGTTTAGCCTTTTTTAGACTGCATAGCCGTCCTGATAACTCCCGCCTGCCCACTCTCTCTCCTCTACACGAGGTCAGGCTCTATGTTCTGACAGCTCCCCCAGCCTTACCCATTCCCTCTCACCATATTTCCCCTAGTGAAAGTCTAACATAAATGGGGAGAAACATGGCAGAGGAGATGAGATCAGTTTGTACCAGCTAATGATGTTGATATCAGAAGGGTGGAGGGTTTCTGGAAACACACACAAGCTGAAGAGAGGGAAGTGAGCCCAAGGTGTGGGGTATGGGGCAGATGCCTCTGGGAGTCCCCCAGGGCCTCATACCCCTGACCCTTTTCACCATGTGTGAAGGGAGTTAGGGGTTTCTGTGCCCCATCCCTAATCTCTACTGTGAGACTTTCAGCCCCTGAGCCCCACCGCCTCTGCTACCCAGCTCATTACCCCAGCACCCGCCAACAATTCTCCCCTCACATGGAAGCATGCAGCCCATTGGTCCTGCCTGCCAGCTTCTTACTGTCCCTCTGCCTGTTTTGCCCCCCCAACCCCACCCCAAGCCTGTGTATCCTCCAGTAATCTTCACCACCACCCCTCCTGTGTATCAGGCCTTCCCTCCCCATGTCCTCCATCGCTCTGGCCAGCACAGCCCCAACGCAGTTGACTCCAACTCTCCACCTACTCCACGCTTACATCAATGCTACCATAAGTGAAGAAAGAAAAACGACCCACGATGCCACATTGCAGATGGTTACGGCCACACACCTCGGCTCTGCTGGGCCATCTGACTTCATTTTCCCAGTCCGTTCACTCTCCTTGTCTCCTAGGTGACTATGTCTTACCGTCTCTCTTCTCTACCAACCCTTCTTCCTCTTCACCATAGCCTGGTGCTTCCCCTCCAACCACTTTCTTTCCGAGTGACCGTGGCTTCCTTCTTCCAGCCACTCAGGCCAAAACCTGGAAGTCAGCCTCCTTTGTTCACACTCTACATCCAAGTCATGAGCAAACTGTGGGGCTCCACCTTCTACACAGCTCCCACCCCAGGGCACTTTCCATGGCTTCCGTCTCCACCCCTCGCACCTGGCGCCTGGGTTACCCGGAGCCTCCTCACTGGCTGCCTGCTCCCTTCTGCTCTTGCCTCCCCAGCCCACCCTATTGTTAACACAGCAACGGGCGTGATGGAATCCAATCGTGTCCCTCTTCAGCTGACAGTCCTCCAATAACTCCCCAGCTCCCTTAGAGTGAAAACCAAAGTTGTAAGGATGGAAGACCCGGTGCCCTGCTTCCTGCCATCCCTGACTCAGTCTCTCACCACTGGCCAGCTTGCTCTTTTCTCTGTCCTCATTGTCACTCCTCCTTGACATTCTGCCCCCGCCTGCTGGCCTCCTCTCTGTCCCTCGGACACATGGAGGACATTGGCACCTTTCTGCTCCCCATCCCTCTGGCCCCAGGGCTGAGTTCCCCAGTCCCTTCAGCTGTGTGTTCTTCAGGCTCACCTTTTCGATTTGGTCACTGTATTGATGGGCAGGAGTCCCTCCCACCCCCGTCCTCAGCTCTCTGTCCTCTGCCCTGCTTTGTCGTTTCTCCTCACTTGGCACATGCCACCACCTGGCACATGCTGTGTTTGCACATGGTCTGTCTCCTCAACCAGACCCTAAGCACCACCATGGTAGTATCCCTGCGTCACACAGGGGGTGCCCAAGAAATAGTTGTCGCGTTAAGGAAGTAGTGAAAGTTTCAGGAAGAAATGATTCCAGCTACCAAGGGAGAGGCAGGGGGTGGAGATAGCCCACTGAGGGCTATGCTCAGGGCGAATATTTTGATGGAGATAGGGGAGAAAGAGGTTATCACAGGAGGAAGACAGAGCTGCCTCCAAGGGCAGGGCCCTTCCAGGAACATGAAGCATCTGCCTGAGCCTTAATTTCCTTATTGGCAAAGCGAGAGTGGGGAAACTACTTTCGGCTCATTGCGAAGCTGACATGAGATGGTGCTGGCACTGGCCTGGTGCATGGTGGGTGTTCATGAGGGCCAGCTGGGCTCAAATCAGATCCAGTAGCAGGACCGAGTCCCCGTCCCCTCTCGAGGGGGACTGAGGCTGCATATCAGCCACCTTTGTTCCTTGCTAAGTTAATCAGATCATGGAAGCCCATCCCAGGTGAGGGGAAGAGTCCCTGGGGTGAAGGACTTGAAACCAAGTATAGTAGAGAATGAAAAGATGGGGCTGGGAGTAGGGTGGAAGGTACATTTGACCTGTTGGTGGCTGGGGTGGGATTTTCCATCTTCTGTCTGTAGCCAGAGGAAGGAGCAACCTTCCGGGGAAACAAGCGGTGATGTATTTTTGTATTCAGAACACCGACATTACTCCAGAAAAAAATGAGAAAAGATTATGCAGGAAGGGAATTGAGGCTGTCAGGAGCTTCAAGAAAGAAAAAGAGAGAGAGAGGAAAAAAAGATATAGAAAGGAGCTGTTTGTTGCTTTTTGTTCAGGGTTTTATCTCAAGGGTCTGTTTATAAAAACATTCTTTCTTGCCCAGGCTCTTTCACTCCAGCCTGCTATGCTCCCCCCACCCCCACACCCCTTGTTAGACTTTAAGCTCTTTCCTTGATTAAATAGTGAATAAAGCTCTTCTCAAGCTTGGCTTTCCTGGTCCTAGGGAGAAATTACAGATATATGTACATACATATACATGCAAAGTAGCCTGAGATAAAGAGGCTTAAGATAAACAGGTTTCTGGTTGTTTTTCTTTTTTCTTTTAAAGAAATGTCACTCATAAACTGCACTTACAAACAACACCAATTGAAATGAGGGCAAACCAGCCCAAGTGCAGCTAAATAGTTTGACTGAATAAAGCTATTGGATTGAAAAGTATTCATTTTTATTTAAAGTTATGATAATCATTTTAAAAAATGGGCTGGGGCCTTCTCCCCTAGGGATGCTCTGTCTAAGGCAGGTACTGAGCTCTGTGTGTTATTGTCTGTATGAGGCAGGATTAACCAACTCATCTCCAATGTTTGTATGTGGCCTTCTTCTCAAGGCTCATTAACTCAGGCAAAACTATTTGCAGTGTACCATCTGCACAGCTGCCCTATCTTCAGGCTCGGAGAAATGGCCTTGCACATTCCTCCCTCATAGTAAACCTCTGTAGTCATGTCCCACAGCTGTAAAGAGGGGGCCTGGCCTCCCTGCTGGCCTGTCCAGCTACCTGTGGGGGCTTTGTCCTTCTCTCCCTTACAGATTTGTCCCTTTCCTCTTTCTGCTCATAAACCATGGCATAATGAAACGGTGAAAAAAAATGACAAAGATACTAAAAGAAAGCAAACAATTTCTTTTTTTTTTATGGCATCAAATGAATGAGCAGACGAGGTACAGATTTCTGAGCCTCAGCATACTCATGTTTAGCTACAGACTGGCGCACAGTGTCTGCAGATTCAGAGAAGATCCTGCAACTAAAAGATTTAGAAGCATGATTTTGAAATGTAAAACTTGTTCTTTTGCAGATAATGGCTAAGAGTTAGCCTTTTATCAATCCAACAATTATTCAAGAATGACTGTGGTGTACAGGCACTGAGAATAGAGGTGAGCAGGATGGAGCCTAGTGAGGAAGACCTAGCGATCCGGTAACTACCCTAACTAACAGATAATAATAAACTGAGAAAAGCATGCTGAGGGCAGAATCATGGTTTAACGAGAGCATGGCCCCGGATGAGGGATCACAAAAGATTTCTCTGAAAAATTAATTCTTGAAATGTGATCAAAAGGAAGAGTAAGACTCAGATAAGGAAGAATGCAGAGGCATGTCCTAGAAAGGGAGGTTTGGAGAGCACAGGAAAGATGTGTGGTGAGAAAATCAGTGGGGCTGGAGGCCAGCGAGCGGGTGGGAGCAGACAGGGACCAGCCTAGATGACGGAGGTCAGGCAGTGCGGGTTATCTGTTGCTGCACAGTAAACTGCCCCCAAGACTTAGCAGCTTAAAACATTTGGGCGGCGCCTGTGGCTCAGTGAGTAGGGCGCCAGCCCCATATGCCGAGGGTGGCGGGTTCAAACCCAGCCCCGGCTAAACTGCAACAAAAAAATAGCCGGGTGCTATGGCAGGCACCTGTAGTCCCAGCTACTCGGGAGGCTGATGCAAGAGAATCGCTTAAGCCCAGGAGCTGGAGGTTGCTGTGAGCTGTGTGATGCCACGGCACTCTACCAAGGGCCATAAAGTGAGACTCTGTCTCTAAAAAAAAAACAAACAAACAAACAAAGAAAACAATAAACATTTATCTTCCCCCTATTTCTGTGACTTAGGATTGGGGAGCAGCTTAGCTGAGAAGTTCTGATTTAGGGTCTCTCTGGAAGTTGTAGTCAAGACATCGGCAAACCTGAAGGCTTGTTTGGACTGGCAGGATCCTCATCTGGGATGGCTCTTATGTGGCTGTGGACAGGAGGTCTTGGTCCTCACTACGTGGACCCTCTAAAGGGTTCCCGAGAGTACCCATGACATGGCAGCTGCTTCCTCCAGAGCAAGTGATCTGAGAGAAAGAGAGACCAAGAGGCTCCAGTGCCCACCAGGCCCCTTCTACTACGTTCTCGTCATTAGAGACTGGCCACCAAGGGCAGCCTCCACTCACAGGGACAGGAATCGGGCTCCAGCTTTTGAAGAGAGGAGCATCCAAAGATGTGTGGACATATGGTTAAAATGCCATACAAGCATTTTATGGGAGATGTGTTAGTTTGCTAGAGTTGCCATAATAAAATACCACAGACCAGATGGCTTAAACAATAATCATTTTTTTCCTCGCAGATCTGAGGCTGGCAGCCTGAGATCAAGGTGCTGGCAGGGTTGGGTCTCTGAAGCCTCTCTCCTTGGCTTGCAGATGGTGGTCTTCTCTTTGTATCTTCACATGGTCTTCTCTGCCTATGTCCTAACTTTTCCTCTTAGAAGGACATCAGCCATATTGGATTATAGCCCACCCGAATGACCTACTTTAACTTGATTGCCTCTTTATAGTCCCTATCCCCAAATAAGGTCATATCCTGAGGTAGTCGGAGGGAGACAGACTTTATAGGAATTTTGGGGGACATTTGAGCCCATATTGGGCGGCACCTGTGGCTCAGTGGGTAGGGCGCCAGCCCCATATACTGAGGGTGGTGGATTCAAATCCGGCCCCGGCCAAACTGCAACAAAAAAATAGCTGGGTATTGTGGTGGGCTCCTGTAGTCCCAGCTACTCAGGAGGCTGAGGCAAGAGAATCGCCTAAGCCCAAGAGCTGGAGGTTGCTGTGGGCTGTGACGCCATGGCACTCTACTGAGGGCGACAAAGTGAGACTCTGTCTCTAAAAAAAAAAAAAAAAAAATAAATAAATAATTGAGCCCATATTGTGAAGATTTTGGTATTTATTCTCAGAGCAACAGGAAACTATTAGAATAGCTTAGGCGCAGTGCAAATCTGGCAGTAACAGATTTTCATTTAGAAATTCCCCTGGTTGCAATGCGGGATCTCATCCAACAGGGAGCCAAGTGAAGGTTGGCAGGAAAGTCAGCAGGAAATCCTTAGTGCTGTCCAAGTGCGAGGTGAGGGGTGTTGGGATGAGGGAGATGGCAAAGCAAAGTGAACAGGGTCAAGAGACATTTAGGATACAAAGTTGCTAGGATTTGGGGTAGACTGGGTACAAAGGGCAGGAGCAAGGGAGGTCAGGAAGGATACCTGGGTTTCTGGTTTCTGCCTCTGAGTGTGGAGCTACTGGTGGGATGAAGGTGACGGGGAGGCAGTGGTGGGAAGACTGGCTTTGTTGTGATTATGTGGTGTGGAGGGACCTGGTTGCCAACCAAGGAAAGGGACCCCTGGGGCTGGTGTGTAGTACTTTGTTCTAAGACTGACAAGAAAAGTATGACCTGCAAATATAAGTCTGTGAGTCACTGGCAGAGAGGTGGCATGTGAAGAGAGGGCCTGGGAGAGACTGCACTGGGACATGGTATGAGGGAGATGGGAGAGGTCCCAGGGCTGAGGCTCAAAGAACCCTGGCTCATGTGAACAGTGGATTTTGAAGGCTCATTCCTCTATTTTTTGATATACACTGAATTTAAAAGCATTATTTGGCTAGGTCTTTATAGAGCTTAATGTGATACATATGAGAATTAAGTTAAGGGCAGAGAGCAGTCCACATGTACTTCAGTGTGTGGAGTTCATTGTCTGTGTCCCAACCCTCCAAAGGTAACTCCACAGGTGCAGAGATCTGTGTCTGTTCTGTTCTACCTGTACCCGTACATAGTAGATGGCCAAGAAATATTTGTTGAATGAATTAATGAATAAATATCCTTCAGAACTCTGTGAGGCAGAGCTGATACGGTTTGCCCTGCAGGTGGTATTGACTCTCCAGGCCTCACTTGTGCTTAGCGCAACGTGTAACAAAAAATCTCTTTACCCTATTTGTCTGTGTTTGTCTGCACATGTTGTAGAAAAGCAGGGCCTCTCCTGGGGGGTTGTCAAGTTCATGCCCAGTCTTCCCATATCTCCCACTGCCCTTTCTGTGAAACTTCCTCTCTTCCCCCAGCGTTGAGCCCATTCAGGGCAGTATCTCGCTGGGCCTCCTCCCCATTGCCTACAACTGTGTGACTGACCTCTGCCCCTTTGTTGTGACTGACCTCTACCCTCTGTGTTCTCTCAACTGTGCTCTGGGAAATGAGCCCACTTGTTAATAACTACAAAATTAAAGGCTTTGTTCTTCGAATGTACAAATTTCAGACCCTAAGCAGATGGGAAGATTGGTGAAGGGGACTTGGAGCACTAGCAAATTACAGTAATCATTGCTAGGGTGTATTTGGCCTGGGGTGTGACAAGGATACACTTTGAAGACTACTGTGCTCCTCCTCTCTGGAGGAGCAGCCTGGTCCATCTCTAGCTGCATAAGACCATGTTCCAAGTGCTGCCAGGGCGTAGAGCCAGGTCTTTTCCTAGGCCTAGGGTGTCCCAACCCAGCCCACATTTCCCTGGCTCTCTGTGACATCCCCTGCTCTTGCGTGCCTCTGCCCCAAGGTTAATTGGCATCTAATTTTGTTCTTTCTTTCTTAGCCCCCTTCCTGACACCCACAGATACATTTCTCTCCCTTCTTTGTTACTTCTACCTCTGATAATAACGTTTTGACTGTGAAATGTGTCATGGGAACCCAACTACTTTGCCAATACAACGTGCAAAATTGAACCTAATTAGGAATGGAAATTAATTATATATGAAATAATCTCTGAGGGATTGTAGAGATGAATGTGGGTAGTCTTCTCAGGGAAGCCCCCACCAAGGAGGTGAGACTTAGATGAGGTCTTGAGAAAGCGTTTGAAGCTGTTTTGGAATGACTAGGGACAGCCCAGGTACCATAAAGTGGGCTCAGAATCCGGAAGGAGGGTGAGCCTGAAAGGTTTGTGTTGAAGAACAGAGCAAAATCAGAAACCCGACTACTCTCCCCAGCTGCAGGCTGCTTGTCTGTCAGCTGAGCTAGCAGGCTTCCCCTGATCTGAGCATTGGAACCGACAAAGAGATTAATAAACGAAGTTCAGGGCTGAAAAAGGACAGGACCTCCTGAAAACTCCGTCAGTACCTGTTTGAGGCTCGGAAGCTGATTTGTGGGCCAAGAAAGGAAGGAACTGGGTGTTTACTGCTTGTCCAATGAACACAGAGGGTAGAAAGACCAGGGATTTCACTTTTAAGTAGCCTCTCTGTGCCTCTGATGTCTCATCTATAAAGCGGAGAGAAAAACAATACCTCTGACATAGGCCTGTTCTGGGAATTAAATAAGTCAGTTAAAACATTCAGTTAAAACACGAAACTCCTAGAACTGGGCCCGGCACATAGCACACTCTTTATTATGACCACAGCAAACTACCTTGTCCCGCCCCTCCTCTTTCTTCTCCCTCTGCCTCTCCTCTGCTCTTATTATTATCACTATCAGTGATATTATCAGTACTTCACAGCCTGTCAACTGGAGGTGCTCGTAGCTCAGTGGGTAGGACGCTGGCCACATACACCAACACGGGCGGGTTTGAACCCGGCCCGGGCCTGCTAAACAACAATGACAACTGCAACAAAAAAATAGCCAGGTGTTGTGGTGGGCACCTGTGGTCCCAGCTACTCGGGAGGCTGAGGCAAGAGAATCACTTAAGCCCAAGAGTTAGAGGTTGCTGTGAGCTGTGGTGCCACAGCACTCTACCAAGCATGACATAGTGAGACTCTGTCTCAAAAACAAATAAACAAACAAAAAAAACCAAACCTATAGTCTCTGAGTTTCCTTGACATCAGTTCCCTGAATTTCCCTGTGTCCTGCTGGTCTGTATCTCCCAGGCTGTTCTTTTGGAGTTCTCTTCCTTTGCTCTTCTGGAGGTCAAAGTGTGGCCAGGGTAGAGCTGGACCCCTTTCTTATCATCAGCTCTGTGTTCTCCATGGTGAACTCCAAATTCTTACTACAGGGATGTTTAATTAACACCTGAAGTTTAAAGTGGCTCCCAAAGAACTCTTGGCTCCCAAGCCCAAACCTACAATAAATTCTTCATGCAGCATGCCCCCCCCCCCCATTTTAACAAATGGCAGCAAGATTCACCAAGTTGCTTTGTTCTAAAACATGGGTGACTTTCTTGACTCTTCTCTCTTCTTTACAGCTCACATCCCATTCATCAGAAGGCCCGATTTATCTTAAGTCTATCTAGAATGTGTTCAAATGTCTCTCATCCTTCAATGACTCCCACCCTCCCCTCAGCCACCATCACAGTAGTCTCTGGACGCATAACACCTGTTTTTCCTGTGTTCCACGCCATATAAAGCCAGAGGGAACATGAAGTAATCTTATCAGGTCAAATCCAGTGATTTGTTATCACAATCAGACTTCAACCCGAATGGTGCCCCTGGCATCTAAACCAGGAGGACCCAGCTCTGCTGTCCACCCGCCACCTTGCAACTGCTGTGTTTCAGCCACACTTGTCTCCCTCCCTCAAACTCACCTGGCTCATTCTCACAGCAGGGGGCCACCAACTGTGCCCCTGAGGGGCATGTGGCAGGATCTTTCTTGGTACTCATGACTCAGTATAAATGTCACCTCCCCAAGAAGACTTTCCTGGTCACTGTATCTAAAAGTAGCCAGCCAGTCACTCACTTTCACGTCAGTTTACTTCAATGCTCTGCCCACGCTTACCACCAGGTATAATATTTTCTTGTTTATATATTTGCTTATCATATTATGATGTTCAGACCCTGAAGCAGAGACCTCGCCTGTCCTATGTCACTTCAGCATCCTCAGAGCCTATAACAGCACCTGGCATGCCATAGGTGCTTAATAGACATCTGTAATATTTACTGAGTTATAAAGACCTGAGGCAATGTGATTAAGAGTACATAGAGTTTGGGCCCAGACATAAGCTAAAATCCTGGTTATTCCCATGTGACTGTCAGCTTGCCTGTGACCCTGCTTAGTGTGACCTTGGGCTTAATCATCAACCACCTGAGCCTTGATTCACTCATCTGTTAAATAGCAGTGCTATTATCTTGCTGAATTTTGTGACAATTACACCAAATAATGAATACATGCATGGAAAGGAGTGTGCCTCGTCTATTATGGATCCCCAACAAATTTTACCAGTTTTTATTAACGTCGAACCTCTGGGTAGTGATCTAAACTGAGGCTTCAGCTATTGGAGAAAGGATATGGTCAAAAGAAGCCTTCTGCCTCTGGATTGAATAAAAGCAGAATGAAGGAGAGAAAACACAGCCTGAAGCCTTCCCTCACTCCCTCTGCCTGGCCACCCTGTTATAATGCTGCTGTTGGCAGCACCGTTAAGATGTACATAAATATTGGTGCATTCTAATGGGACCCGCATCGAGGCCAATAAAGGCAATGAGAGGCAAGGTTATTGATGTCTGTCTGAAGGCCTCCATGGGACTCACGCCAGCCCTGTAACAAGGATCCAGAAGTTGCATCAAGCCAATTGATTCTCTATCACCCCAGGAAGACACGCATTCAGGGGCTCTGGCAGCCTAGCCAGCCACAGCCTGCGTTAATGAAAGCATGTGAATGGCCCTGCTCCCAACACTGCTGCCCTCCCTGCAAGCTTGCAAGCCTTCAGCCTAAAAGGTGTTTGGCACCTTAGATTTAAATAGATGAAAAAAATGGGGAAAACCCCAGGGTAGGTGCAAGTATATTTGACCATGCTGCCAGGTATCCCTGTGACAATGAGAGTGCTTTTTGATGTTTCAGCAAGAAGGTGGGAGGCAGAGGGGTACCGCCTGGGGTCACTTTGAGTGGCAAGCTGTTGCAAAGCCTGGTGGAAAGTGGAGAGCCCCAGGCAGGAGCCAGGAAAAGATTCCAGGCTTAGGTCTCTGGTCCTTCCTGGGCTTCACACTCACATCCAGGGTGCTGAGGCCCACAGGGTGCTGAGGACTCTAAGTATCTGTGTGCTTGCCATCTCCCCACTGGGTTGTGAGCCCCCATGAGGCAATAGCTGTGTTTTATTCATTATAGACCCCCAGAGTCCAGCACAGTGCCAGGCATACTGACGTCGTTCCTTAATGTTTGCTGAGTGAATAAATAAATGTTTGCACTGCAGTCTCTAGCTCCTATTAGGACAGCCGCAGCCTCAGCCTTGAAGCATGGAAAAAACTGTCTGAGAGGGGCAGAGTTAAGGGTGCAGGGCACTCAGAGGAAACTGGTTCCCAGGCGGGAGTTGCTGGGAACAAGAAACAGAAGCCTAGGGCCTGATCCTCACTCTACTCTGAATTTACCAGACTACAGCAACAAATGCTCGCACTCTGCTTCTGAATTCTGTTTCATGCAGCCGGCTTCAAAGGACTGCTTATGCCAAATCAAGGCCTCCCAGGCCCACTCAATTGCACTCCCAATTGTCCCCTGCACTCAGCGGACAAAACAGAATGAAACTTGGGCTGCAAAAAGCACAGGCATTTGGGATCTGTGACAGATTCCCTTATCCTCTCACTCCTTCCTTCCTTCCTTCCTTCCTTCATCTACTCAGCAAATGTTCATTTAGCATCTGCTTTGCTCCAGGCACAGAGATTTCCTGGGCAGTGACAACAAAAGGGAATAGCAGGCCTCATCACAGCCGTTTAGAAAGCTCACCACTGCCTTTCTTCAGAGCCACTTCTTAGAGGCGGGGCTGATTCTGAAGTGCTCACTCTCCAAGTCTGCGGCCCTAATGAAAAGTGCATGAGCAGCAGGTAGGCTTGCCTGTAACAGTCCACCCTGCACCCAACCCAGAATGCTCTAAGTCCTCGGCACCCAGAAGAGCAAAAGGCTAATTTCGCACAAGGCATCCAGGAGCCTTGTTCCTGAGATACCAACAGGTGCTCATTAGAAATCGGTTTCCTCTAGAAACCGAGAGGTGCTCATTAGAAATCGGTGGGGGAGGAGGCAGGCTCAGCACAGCCCATCTCATTTAATTTATAACTTAAGTCATAGCAGCAATTAGCGTGTATGGTTTACATTCCTTCCCAACACTTCCCCAAGTCCCTCGGTGTCTGAGAGGGCTGGTGTGTTCATGCACGGCTTGCTGGAAGATTGGAGTGTGCTCTGGGGGAGGGACAGGTGTGGGGGGCTGCCAGCAGATGAGGGGGGCTGGTCGTCTTCAGTCTGAGCCATATGGGATGCGTCTCGCTTGAAGCATGGGTTCCTGACGGGAGCATCTGCCTCATGTTGTCTGTGGCTCGTGTTTTCCCCGTGCAGGGGAGCGAGGGGTCTGCTCAGTCCCCACTGTCGTCTTCGGAAAGGAAGGGAAGAGGCATGGGAGACAGCACTGGGCGTGAGAACGCTCAGCACAGCACTTCTCTGTTCATTTGGGGTTAACCATGGCCTGCCTGAGTCTGGAAAGGTTTAGAGATGGGGCAAGAGACAAGCTGAAAGTTGCTGGGAGAAAGAAAAGAAAGGGAAAGAAAGGAAGGAAAAGAACACGTTGCTTTATTTTGAATGCTGTGTTCTTACTATTATAGCGTCCTTTTTGCGGATGTAAAGAATTGCTGGGACTCATGCAGACTGAGCTTTTGGAAATATGAGTGTTCACAAGAAGACCATTATGCAGGTGTGGAGCTAGAATGGACAGAGGGGTCCTGGTGGGGGTACAAATGGGGCTTTGAGAGACTAGAAAAGGGGGAAAGAAGAGTAGAGAAGTGAGGGAGTGCTTGTCAGTGGAAATGACGACGACTTCATCCCTCCTCTGGCTGGGGGTTTAGAGGTGGGGCAGGGCTGGCACTGGAGAGAAAAGACAGAGGGAATGGAGTGTGCAGAGCTGAGCCAGGAGACTCTCGGACACCCCCCTCTCGCCCCCCGAAGCTTCAGCTTGTGCCCTGGCATCTTGGAAATGTTCATGCTCCAAAGTCGCTACCACCACTCAGGGAAAAGGATCAAGACTCTGCAGTGTTAGGTTAGGAGAATGAGTTTTGCAAACTAACATTAACCAGGAACTCTCTGTGTTCTGTATGTGGTATTTAAATTTATGTTTGGTATGGGTATTAGTCGTGTTTTCTGTGACACTTCTTCACGACTGTGTTCAGAGCGTTGTTTGTCTTATATTTTAGATAGTCCCAGGTGTACTGGGGAGGCAGGAGTAATAAGTGGAATTCAATGCAAAGAATTCTGAGTTTTTTTGGGAAATGAAATCAGTGGAATTAACTAGACCGAGAGGGCTGGGAAAGTGGCCTGTACATCAGTGCCCCATAAGTATTATCGCAATGCATGAACCAATTGTTATCTGGAGAAGCAGATCACAGCAAGTGAAAACTTCTGAGCTTTTTCTTCCTATTGAAAAACACTCTGTGCATGTGTGGGCATGCAATCAAAATTCAGATCCACTTTCACACCTGGTAGTAGTCAGTTTCTTACAAAAGGAGCCCTACTGCTGATACCTTACTGCTGACTTGTGAGCATGTTTTAAAACCATTTCTCTGTTTTTTAAGGTCCAAATGAAATCTCTGAGCAACACATGTGAACCACCGTGTCCGGGGAATAAAAGCAGTTAACAGAAGAAAAAAAAAAAAAGCCCATCAGATTTGTTTAAGTAAAAACATGAATAAAGGACAAATGTTAGTTATTTCCCAATGAAGTGATTAAAGGATGTTTGCAGAGGGAGATGGTTTTGGAAATGACTGGGGACCTGTGGTAGAAGGTTGATGTAGGGAACAGCCTGACAGTCACTTGGACATACTTTTGTGATGATGCCTCTAGTCCCAGGGCAAAGACTTTGACTTTTTTCCTTTAGAAATGACAAATTGAACCAAACCAGACATATCTTTTTATCCTGCTCCTTTATACCTAGAGATACCTATCTCAGAAAATACTGGCCAGCATTCAGGTCATGGACAGAATGAAACTCACAGTCCCAACAGAGCTCAAAGCCATGAACGTAACCTTATGCCCACAGTTCTCTATCCAGCTAGAGATGGTTGGGAAAGCAGCCTTCAGTATGGCCTGTATATCTGTGCTCACTAAGTGTTGTTGGAATACATGAATGAGCTATTAGCTAGACAAGCAAATCATGGTGGAGAAAGGTCACAGGTCAGTTATTGGATTTGTGATTTATTCACGAGAAGATGAGTGGTGAAGTTTCGAGTCTTTTCCTTGACTACTTAGGAAAACGCAAGCTTGAAGTAGATTGGAGATCAATTACTGAGGCACAGAAAGGTGAAAAGCCCCCAGAAGCCATTGAGAGACAATAAAGTGAAGAAAATTCAAGAATAGAGGACACCACATACCAAGGGAAAAGGGCACTCCAAAATGTAGAAAGTATTGGAAAGTTGAGAGATAATGAAGATTCAAATCTAATATAACAGGAAGAACCAAGACTTCTTGACAATAAAAAAAAAAAAAAAGAACAGAAAAAAGCCAGCAAGGGAGGGTCAATTGTCTAAAATTAACAGAACTTTAACTGATTTGGGATTTCCCATGTTCTGAGGAAGATTAATGTGTGGTATTAAGATGTGTTACATAAATAAAAAGGCTTTCACAGCCAAAGAAATACGGGAAACAGCAGGTTAAACAATGATGAACAGAGTTCTTTGCCCAGACCTTGGAGCCTTTAATACGATCATGTATACTGTCAGCCTCCCTAAGTTAGATGCACTGCTCCCATCGCCGAGCCTCGCTGACTATGGAACACCTCTTTTCACGGAGCATTTGACAAAGTGGGTGTTTGAAGAACATACTTCAGAAAAGTTGACTGTGCTTCATTCCTACTGGGTCTCTTTGGATGGTGGCAGTGTGGGGTGGCCAGAAAATTATTACAAAGGGAATGGAAACTTTTCAGTCTTAGCTCTTGTCACCCACCGTCTGTGTGACTTCAGATGTTATACAACCTCTCGGGGCTTCCATTTTCCTCATCTGCCAAGTGACGATGAGCCAGAGATGTTGATGTCAGATCCTGTTTCAGGCTTTATAGGACTAACTGATTTCTTTGGATAATGGAAGCACGTGCAGACTGTGGGATGGATGGATGAAAATCAGTCATTGCTCAGTTCATTTTCTGTGTCCCTCACTAGGGTGTCGGTTCCAGGGGGGCAGGGTCTGCATCCATGCTGTGCACTGCTGTGGCTGGAGTGCCTAACGCAGGGCCTGATGCCACGGTATAAGCGGAATACAGTTATTTTGTCGAGTGGGTGAAGGGGTGACATCGTAGTTAATGAGCCATTGTGTCATGCCTGTCAGAAAGTACATGAGTGCTAATACACCAGACCTCAGCCTCCTCCAATGGCCAAGTCTTCCTGGTGCACACACCCAGCACAGAGGTAAGTGCCACACGGACATTCTCTGGGGCAGTGCAGACCAGGCATCAGTGTCCACAGGAGGCCTTATGCCCCTGGCCTGAGTCCCACTTAGGCCGGAGGTATGCTCTAGAAAAGGTTAATATCGCCCCTGTGAGGGGCAGGGTGGCTCCTGTCCCACCATGGGGACTGCTTCCACAATTCTCTCCCTTCTGTGTATGAATGCAAAGCTCACAAATCGCCTTCTTGCAGGACCGGAGGTGCCCGAGAGCAGAGCTGACTGCTTCATTGTCAGCCACGGCAGACTTGGTGGCTGGCAGTGAGAATCTATTTTCTCTCACTAAATTAATCACTGTTGGAAGCTGGTCTCCTGGGGTTTCCTTGAACACACACTCCCACATGCTCGCACAGCTTTCCCCTCTCTCCTCTGGCACCACTCTCCACATCTGTCCTTTCCTTGGCCTGTCCCCTCCTGTCACACACACGCACACTGGAGGTTTGGGCTGAGGTGGGTGCTGGTGTGGAAACTGCAAGTTCCCTGCGATGTCTAGCTTGGGCTGGGGAAAGGGGATGGAAGGGGCCAGGCAGATGGAGCAGCTTAGAAGTTGCGCCTGCCAGACTCACGCTGGGCCACTTTAGCTGTTTTCTGAATCTTATCTGGAGAAGAGTGATGGTAGGAGAATGACTCTGAGAAAAATTGTTCCCGAAGCTCTGACCTGGAGATTGTGGGGTTGATCACATCCAGACTCAGTTTGCCATTTTTGGCCGGGGCTGGGTTTGAAGCCGCCACCTCTGGCCTAAGGGGCCGGCGCTCTACTCCTTTGACCTACAGGCGTTGCCTCCCAGACTCAGTCTGATCAGTATTGGTAACACATCGTACTTGCTGCCTGCAAGGACATTAACCTAATTTTTCTAGGACAAGCTTTTGTTATCTTCCTTGATTAGACCTCTGTGGGCTCTTTAATCTCTTAAGGAAATAATCTCCACGTGTGTGCGCGTGAGTGCGTGCACATTTAGTAAAGAGAGAGGGGCACAGAGCCTGCTTGTGAACGGACCTTCCTCGGCATCCTCTGACCACTGTACAAATCACTCAAGCAGTCAGGCAGGGAAAATGGGGAGCAGGACCAGCTATCCCAGGCCCACAGACCCCTCCCTGTCAAGTTGGTGACAATGCTTGCCCCCAAACTCCTCTGTTGTTTGTAGAACAAGTGGCCGGGGGTAGTTGGATCTTGTTGCAAACAGAAATGGCAGTCCGTCTTCACCCACCCATTGTGTAGGCTCTGTGTCCCTAGTGACACATGGAATACTTTCTGGAGGGAAAAGATCTTAGATTTTGGAGGTCAAAAGAGAAAAATAATATCGTTCTACCACCCACATGGTGGACCCCTGTAGGGTTCCAGGGTGAAGGGCTCCAGGCCCCCTCTTAGTGCGGCAGAATTTGAGAGGTTTCCTGTTTCTTCCCTGTCCCACTCCCTCCAGAAGTCCAAACAGTCCCTGAAGGAGGAAGGAAGGTCGTGGAACTAGTCCCCATCTCTGGGTAGGCTCCTTTCAGGAGGATAGTCCTCCCCAGGAGGGTGCTGGGGTCCTGTCTGGTCATAAGGATGGTCTCAGATAAACCCACTGTTCCCTCCTACAGGGGCAACAAGTGGTGGGTGTCAGGGCTGGGTCCTGCTTTCCCATAAAACTGATTCAATGCAGAATCTGAAATGAAAGGAAAATCATGTTCCTTAAGAAAATCCAAGGTAGATTTAGATGTGGAAAGAATGGCAGCCCTGCAGACCATGCCCTGACAAGCGTGTTACTCATCTCTCTGAGCCCGTGTCCCTGTGCAGAACCCTGGTGGTTGCAAGGCTTTAGGAGCTTATAGATATAAGTACCAGGGCCCAGGGAGGCTTGCAGTAAGTGACAGCTATGATTATAATATTCATAACCACAAATGCGCATGGGCAGTTAGTAATTAATACATTTTAACTTTTTCAGTGTGTCTGTATATTTGTTGCTCCAGGCTCAATTCCAGCACCAGGAGCCTGGTTTGGCAAACACGGGGACTTAAAATACAGGATGCCTGGATTTTTCTCAAGATTAAAACCATCTTTAGGCCTTTGGGATCTCACCTGTTTCAGGAATTATCTCTGATAACAAAGTGCCATTCACAGAGCACCCCCTGCTCCATGCGGGGTGCTGTTTTCAGGTTCTCTGTGTCCCTTGTACATGGTAAGGGCAGTAGCCCTCTCAGGGAGGGTGGATGGAGCACACATCCTCTGAGCTCTGGCCCTTGCCCCACGCTGAGAGCATGAGTGAGCTTCAGCTGGGGGTGGAGATGTACCAGAACAAGCTTCCACCCCCTCCCACCTTTCTGCTGATATCCTGGCCCCACTGCCCCCTCCTGTTTCTGATCTCTCCCTACAGTGGTTCAAATCTGGGATTCTGGGCCAATGATATTTCCACGTCTTGCTTAGTGGAGTCTGTGCTCCTGCCTCTGGTTTACAGGTGGAGACCTTGGTCACAGAGGAAGAGAGGAAGTCATTTCTAAGAGTCTCACATCAGTTTAGGAAAAAAGCAAAAAAAAAGCCCATTCCCTGCTGGGGTGTTTGTGAGAGACAGGGCAGGGCTATGAATAGAACTCCCTTTTCCTAAGCTATAGGAGAGGGCACATGGGATGAGCCAGAGCACTTTTTTAAGCCCCCAGCCCTCCTGTTCCATCTGATGCCAGCACTTTCTGTGGCTGTCCTTGGTGTCATGCTCTGGGTCCTGCTGGTATCCCAGCAAGGTGCCTTTCCCTGGCATCTCTGGAATCTGGGCACTGACATGTGTCTCCCTCCTCCTCCGTCTCTTGGCTCAGGTTTCCTGCCATGCCAGTCCATTGCTGGGAGCTGGTCTTTCCTCGTTAGCTCCATCGCTCACAATGAAAGTGTATCTGCTGAAATGAATACATTTTTAAATAAAAGGTGGACTCACCGTGAGCCTCTGCTTCTTCCTGCCCCATCCTTCCTGTCCATTTTTGTCTGTGTGCACCACCGCCCTGCCTTCCCTAGGAGCCCCCAAAGGGTCTTCCCATGTGCCCAGCACTGACCTCGGTGCTTCTGAAATCTCTCTAAGATGGTGCTGTCTTCATGACACTCCGGGGCGAGTACTAATACTATCCCCATTCACACACAGGTGAAACAACCCAGGTTGACATTGGTTTGTCACCTGACTTGCTCAATGTCACACCACTGGAAACTGGGAGCACCAGGATTCACCCCAGATAGTCCAGATCTGAGTCCTCACTCTGAATACCACGTTAGGTGGTGTCTACACAGCACTGAATGCCAGGCTGACAGTGTCCCTCCACACATTCATGTCTGACCTTTGCCCTCACCCCCAAGACTCCTGGCCACAAGGTCTCAGCCCTGCCTGTGCCAGCCCCACCCCGCTGTTCCTTGCTGAGTCTCTCTCCCACCTCAGCACGCTCTCTGGATCCCTGAAGCTCTGTCTCTGTCCCTCTTGCATTTCCACAGCCCCGGCGCTTGGCTTCAACTGGCTGTCTGCCTCTGTATTTTTATCGTCTAATTTCCTCCATCGCTCTCCCTTCCCTCGGCGTGTGGTTTTCAGCTGTCATCCTGCCAGCGTCTCTTCTCTATGTCTCTGTCAATATCCCTTTCTCTCCCTCCCCCTTTCCCATCCCAGTGCCCTCCCGCTCTTCTCACTCCCTCTCGGCCACACTTCCTTTTTGTCTTCCCTCTCTTGTTCCTATAGTGGCCCCATTGATTACATCAGGGTACAACCAAGAGCGTCCCTGTCTGGGTCCCTGCCTCCCCGCCCCACCCCCTCTGCCTCCGCTGAGACGCTCAGCTGCAGATGGGAACCATGTTCAATCCAAGCCCTGTTCTTCACCAAAGAATAACAATGAACTCAGGAACCACAGAGAACATCTCTGTATTTCAAGAGACATCCTGCTCCCTTGGGACAAAATGACTTGTCTTGGTTTATTTATAAACTCTGAGGCTGAGAGTGCCCTGCATACAGATGGAGCAGCTGGTTGTTGGTTCCGTTGGAGGCCTACGTGGATTCCAGCTAGTGCCTTATCTCAAGGCCAAGGCCAGGGTGTGGGTAGGTGGAGGCTCCATGATCACAGGGTAGCTCTATGTTCCCTGGATGCCCTCGGCAGACAGTGTTTCGGTGCTTGGAGGGCCTGTGGATATCATGGCTGGCAGTGACCATGAGCTATCTCACTGGGCCAGCATCTCCCATGTAGATGGAACTTTGAGGCCAGAGTGATGAAATGACTCAAGCTAGAAGCAGATCCGGGCTTTCCTCCCCCCCTACAGACTTCTCTGCTTCTCCACTCTGCCTTCTGGCTCATGGCTGTCATCACAGGGAGCTTTGCAAACTCTTGGGCTTCCCTATGGCTTTTGCATGGATAGACTTGTGTGGGCCCTCCCTCACTTGCTCAGATCTGGCCTCTTCTAAGAAACCTTTGGTGATTCCAGCCTCACCATACCCCACCCTTCGTCAGGACCTTGACTGTAGTCTATACCTTGCTGATAACAGTCTAGGAGGTAACCTTCATGGCTGGAGGGACAGTAGCACCTTACGACAGTATGAACATGTAATAGATTGTGCCTACTCAATTGAACTGTACGGATTTTGAAGACAGGAATTATGTTTTCTGTTGGTGTTGTCTCTATTCCTGCCATAGCAGCTAGTTTAGCTAGTTTAGCATCAAACACCCAGTAGTTATTCAGTAAATATGGTCCATGGCCCAGAGGGCCTGCATCTGCCTGAAAACTTGGACGTGCTTCACCAGTGCCCCTGCCCTCTGGCCCGGGAGCCTGCCCACAGTGCAAGGAGGTTGAAGAATGTGCAGAGGAAAGGCCCAGCCTCAGTGGTACAGTGGCTCTGTTCCCAGATACCGGTGATAGAAGCTGGGCCCATCCTTATGTTACCCAGACCCCTGTGGGTAAACTTTATCAATAGCGGAATATTCAGAATTAGCTGGAAAACTGTCTGTCTTAAGCCCCCCTGCTTTTAGGGAATTGCTTTTTCCACCCCTGGCAGTAGAACTGTGCCCACCTGGCTCAGAGATTTCCTGGGAGTGTGAACAAACACAGCTGTGGGGAGCAGGTGGAAAGGAAGCACTCTAGAAATGAGAGGGAGCGTAGCCAGCCACCGACTGACCATAGCTTTCCCACTGTACTCTGGTGGCACAGATGAGCTTGCCTGAATGATCTGTCCTAGGCTCTCAGGCCTCCAGACCCACTTGGTCTTCCTGACTCTGCCAAGGCTTTTGATTTTAGGCCCACTGTTTTGCATATTTAGTTGTCAGTGTCACCTCTGTCCTTGCACTTTGAGATCTCTCTTTTCTCCTGCCCTGCAGCTGCAAGCTACCAGGGACAGCTCCCAGGACTGCCTGTGCACCAGAGAGGAAGCCGGCAGGAGAGTTGGGCAGGGCAGGGAGGCAGGACCATCCCGGCATATGTCCTTCAAGGAGGACCCCTTTGTGTTAATTGATGGTGGCAGGAAGGCAGTAGGCTACAGACTGGTCCATGTGACATGTGGGGTAGGGGTCGGGCACTTGAGATAAAGGCAGGTTTTCAAACCTGGCTGTGCGTGAGAATCACTTAAGGCAGATTAAAAAATATTTGGACACCAGGGCTCCATCCTGGAGATTTGAATTTGGCAGGTCCCAGGGTAAGGAAAGGAACCTATATATTTAATATTCCCCCATCTCTACCCGCAACCAGGCAGACCTTTGTCTATTTCACTCCAGCCCACCTCAAGTCATTCCCTGTCACTTTCCTCATCCTTAGCATTGCCCTTTCTAGGATGGCTGAGGGTAAGAAGCAGGAAATTTCATGGACCAGGCTGGTGTTGGGGAAATAATTGAAAGAATTGCTCTGATATATCCCAATCACGGGTGCCATGAGCTGGCTCTTAAGTCTTATAATTGCTGCCCATTAGGAATAGCTTTTCCTTTATGATCACCCAGAACAGAATGAACATCTGAAGGGCCTAATGCATTTCTCGGTGGGAAGGCATTCGTTCCCTCTGGCACTACTTAGTCCTAGCCCCCGGCTTCTCCCTCCTCTCCCTGTCACTCTTGATCTTCCTTCTCCTACTTAATACAAAAGTATCTTTCATTTACCTTTCACTTCTGTAGGCTTTTACAGTTTGCAAACTTCTCTCCCATATGTTATTTCTTCCCAACAAGAAACCAGCAAGACATGCAGAGATTTTAAATTCCCCATTAGTAGAAGTTCAAAGTGCATAAAGACTTGGCTAAGGTCTCTGTCCCAGGAAGTGGTGCACTGGGCTTTGTTCTCTCTGCCTGCCTCTGGCATTTCCCCCTGGGATTGTTAAGAGGTCTAGAATCTCTTAACAATTGTAAGGGGGGGGGGCTGTGATGTTGTTGGGAAAGGGGAGACTATGGGAGCCAGGGCAGGGAGGCAGTGATGTGCTCTGACATGTGGTCCCTTCCCGGGGATGTCCTTTCCTGCCCCCCACAACCCCACCATAGCTGCTCCAACAAAGCCACAATCACAGAGGGCCACTTTGCCTTGCCCAACCCGAGAGAGACAGCAGGGCCCAGAAACGGAAGCAGCAGTGGAGGGAAACTGAACAAAGGTGCTTAGAAGCCAGTGGGGGGTAGAGGTAGAAGAAACTCCTGGGGAAGGCCTCACCACCACAGTTCTGGCACATTCTCCCTAGCACTTCCCTCCAGCACAATCTGCCCTCCGGCAGTTAAGGAATAGCAGCACAGTTACTTTCCTAACCACATCTCAGCTCCTTTCTTCTCTCCCCAGATGATTCTATTTGCCAACCGAGAGTAACACAACAGGCTTTCCGCTGGGAATTCATACTGCTGGCCCCAAGTCCTACCTCAGATGCGTATTTCCTGAGTGGCCTTGGGTATAACGGGTCACTCACCCTGAGCCTCAGTCTTCCCACCTGTAAAATGGGAACAGTGTAGGCCTCCTTCCGGGGCTGTGGGATGGCAGGTGAGATCACTATGGAGGAGCTAGCTCTTGTGTGGAGTCCAAACCCTGGCTTCTCTGTGGCACTCCTCTAGTTAGCAGGGGCTCTCCAGGTTCTTCCCGGCATTAGGGTTCAGCAGCTCCTGTATGTGAAAGTGTTTGGGAATGGTAAATGCCCTTACTAATATAACGAACCGTTTATATTACGAGCAGTAAAATGAAGAAGGAAGGCAAGAAGCAGGGTCTTCTCACTTCTGGATGCTTTTCCCGTTTCAGCTTTCTTGCCTGTAGCTGGTGTATCCTCTGGCCTTTCTGGCTATGATTTTCACCCCATCCTCATTTTAGTCCTATCAGGAGTTCTGTCCCTTGTTTTGGTCCTGAAGAGAATCTTCCATCTGTCCCAGCCCCACCCACCCTGTTGCTTGTCCCAGCACTTGCCAGGTTAATTAGGAGGTGTCCTGGCTATTCTCTCCACTGAGTGTGAAGGTGCACACTGGGGAAAGAGCTGTCTTGCCTCCAGGAGCCGAAGCTCCAGAGGCTCCATTTCCCTCTCCTGAGACAAAAGGTAGCTCTATCCCACCCACCTGTCTCGAAGGTTTGCCTTAAGGATTAACACAGACAATTGGTGGCTGAGCCCTGGTGAGATTCCAAGTACCTGGAAACAGCTAAATCACAGCTTTCTTCCCATAATCTTATCACCTGCCATTAAAGATCAGAATATGAAAGCTGCACATTTGTAAAGCTCAGGCAGTGCCTCCACTGAGCAGCAACAGGAGAGACTCAAAATAGTTCTCCTTCCCCAGCAGTTACTATGGCACCATGCATATCAGGGATTAATACCCTCACACACTGCCTTTGACAGTTAACCCTGACACTGAGCTCTCCCTTTTACATCCTCCTGGTGTAGATGGTGACAGCATTCAGTGTTTCCAGGGTACTTTTCATTGCCCAGAGTCCTAGGACACCAGCCCAGTATCCTCTCATGGACCTCCCCGCCAACCCCCACCCCGGCCCAAATCCTGTGTATGGAACCACCTGTCAGAATGAAAGTGACAGCTGTCTAACAGCTTTGTCCCCATCCCATCAGGGAAATAGACAGTTAGACTCCACTCAGGAGGATGGTGGGAGATTTCTGCTCAGGTACCACCAAAGCTGAGCAAGAGACGAGCCTGTATCGTAGACAGGAGGGGCCCAGGAGCTGGCCTTGTGCTCCTGTGGGTGTTCACGGACATGCTGCGTGTGC
This sequence comes from Nycticebus coucang, assembly GCF_027406575.1. NCBI lineage: Eukaryota > Metazoa > Chordata > Mammalia > Primates > Lorisidae > Nycticebus > Nycticebus coucang. The sequence goes on from NC_069789.1 coordinate 86,463,482, forward strand.
ATTTTTCTGCCAGTGATTGCATCCGTGTACACGTCTGTGTGCATGTGCCTGCATTTCTGCTGTGCACAGGGTACCTGCTTGCTTGACATATATAGCAGACAGGTGTGAGGAGTTACACACTGCACACTCAGAAGACGCGGTTGTGTGTGCGTGCACCGTGTGGTGACGGGGAATTATGAATGTGATCTTTGTGTTCACACTGCCATCTGCCATGCCCGTGGGGGTCCACAAAGGGGTAAGGGGCCCACTTGCTCTGGGCTGGCTGTGCCAAGCTGTACCACCCTCTCGTGAGGCAGGTTCAGTGATGAGACTTGTAACACTCAGTAGTTATCTATAGAGCTTTAGAGGATCCACAAAGCCCCGTTCACTCAGGCATTGCTAACAAGCCAGCAGCGACAAGCCCACGTGCACAATGGGACTGAGCTAGAAGCTGAGAAGAGAGGTCCTTGTCTGCCTGGCTGCTCTGCAACTTGCTAACATTTTGCTCTTGCAAACTTAATGTAGTCCCTCTGCCTTTTGGGTCTGGGGGAGTCTCCACCCCACCCTCTATGCTGAATAAAAAATAAATTCCATGGTCACTTTGCAATTCCAGCCACCCACTATCTCCCCAAATGCTGCTCCCTTTCTCCTGGCTTCCCCTTCTTTCTCTCTTTCTGAGTATCCACTGAATTAGTCACATTCTTAATTAACTGAGCTGGTAAGAGCTCTATTAGGTATTAAATGTTTGTCACAATCCAATTAAAAAATCCATCACAGCAAGACAGGTTTTCTGAAGACACCAGATTGATGCTGGGGGCCTGGTCTTCTCTTCTCTACCAGGGGATGAGGAAAAGGAACAGGATCCAGAAGGCAGAGGGAGCTGGAGGAGGGCAGCCCAGGGAGGTCCAGGTGCTGGCGTGTTACTGTCTGAGCATCTCTAATGCCTGGAGGAGTCAGACTGCCCAGGGTGAGCAAGTGTCCAGATTGTCCGGGACAGTCTAAGGCAGGGGTTCTCAACCTTCATAATGCCACGAGTCTTTAATACAGTTCCTGTGAGTCCTGTTGAGAACAGCTGGATGGTGACAACATTCAGTGTCAAAGGGAGTAGTTTGTCACCTTAGGCTACAGTCACTGCTCCTTCTGGCCCCACAGGGTTATGTGGTAAGCCTAGTGGTTGTGTGTGTGTGTGTGTGTGTGTGTGTGTGTGTGTGTGTGTGTGCATGCACAAGTATGCATACACATCTACACACCGGGGAGTGAGGTGGGCTGGGGTGAGGAAGGACAAGATTGACAGCTTAAGCCTGGTGGGAAGCGTTTAAGGATGGAATTTGATGTAGTTGGGCTGTGGTTTCCAAGGGTCTAGCTCTAGGCCAGAGCTGCCATTCACAACTATGTCTTTCTGTTCAGTTTTAAAGAGACATGCTCAGGAGGGGAGCTATCTGTGATGAAAAGAATAGAGAGAGCATTCATCCCTGGCTCCCACTCTCTGTTCCCACACTTCCTTGGGAGGGAGGGTTCCTCTCCCTTTTTCCTTTAACCTTTCCCCTAGTGGAACTCCTTCTCCCCACTGGGCGTGTCTCCCCTGGCCAGGCCCTGTTTAATGGACCCCTGGTTCGATACCCCCTGATTTCCTGAAGACACCACACCCACCTCCCCCATTTGCTCTTGCCAAGAGGCACACAGCCCTATTACTCCACAGAACTGAGCCCCAGGCTGAGAAGGGGAAGGGCAAGCGTGTGGCTGCAGGGAGTACCCCAGCACCTCCCGGGTTGACGGCATTGCAAGCTTTGCTACCTCAAGTCTCCTGATGTGTTTTTCAGTGTCTTGTTCTTAGGGCGCATCTTTTGTGGCTCTGCTCACTGGTGATAACTGCACACGGATTGCTTCTCCTTATGATTGGCATGCAAAAGATGTCTTTCACACTCAGTTCTTTCTAATTCTTCCCTCCCAAAGCAGCAGATCTTAAAATCTGACCCTCCACAGAAGACTGTCTGCATCTGTGTGGCTGAGGGAAAGTGTTTACTCACCTCGATTGTGAGGTCCTGAGTGGCAGGAAGGAAGACTCATTCATCTGCTGTCCTCAGTGTTCCACACTGAACTGAGGTTCCTAGGAGACACTTCAAAGCCTTTGTTGAATGGCTAAATGAATGAGCTCACATTCAAGGCTTCCTTTTTCATTCTTCCAGGGCCCCAAATGCACTTACCCCTTTGCGTCTGCGTAAAGCAAACATGTAACTGTTTATCCAGCACCTGCTCATTCTACTGAATGCTTCTTCATTCTCCATCAGAGTCACCTTGTCTGTCTTAGCTTATAAATCCCTGAAGGGCAGGACCCCTGTCTGTTTAATTGCCTCCCCACAAGGCTTGAAGCTGTGCTAATTCTCTGGACAAATGAATGTCCTTGGTGCTGGCCCTTCATTCCTTCCTTCATTCTCCCACCATCCATCGAGTGCTTACTCATGGGCCAGCACGAGCTTGGGCTTGAGGAGGACAGGAAAGACATGTCTTATTTTTGCCTTTCCCTCCAAAAGCTTGTCATCAGGTTGAGGAGACAAGGCATTTGGAGGAAATAGTTAAATAGCAAGATGAAAGCAGATTCACAAGCAGATTTTAATTATGGTTCCCCCAGCAAAGGAGGCAGATGCACCTGCTTTTGGAATGCAGAGACTGGTGAGTGAGCTGTGGTTCCAGAGGTCAGAGGAAGCTTCACAGCCTCAGCTGGAACTTGGAACAAGCCTAGTGCAGTGCTGGGACAGGGTGTTCCCAAGCAGAGGGAAGAGCAGAGATATGCAGACTTGGAATCAGACGTGTGTTGATTGAAGGAAAAGAGTTTTGACTACCCTAGCAGGAAGCAGCATTTCAGAAGGCAACGCAGAACTGAAAAGGGAATATGAATGCAAGCTGTGACAATGATAAATCAGACCGGATTCCTGTACGATGCACCTGTTTCCTCCTACTCAGCAAACTTGGAGCTTGCTGGAAGCCCATGATCCCTTGGCATGAAGAGTGCCTTGGAAATTTCTCTGGAGAGAAAGGAGCTATGAGGTGTCCTCTGGCCTGATTATAATTCACCTCCATATGCACACAGGTTTGCGGCCTGGGCACAGCTATCCTCACCAAGAAGGCCTGCAGAAATTGCCTTTGGGTGGCGAGTGACAGGTGTCAGTTAACGGTTATTAAATGACAAAGACAGTTCATCCGTACTTAGGGAGAAGAGCAACATTTAGGATTGTCTCACCTTCTACTCACTGCATTAAAAAATAAAGTCAAATCATCAAAGTCAGCACATCTCTCTTACTATAAGCCCAGTCCCTGGGTTGTCACCACTCACAGGCCAAAGTCGGGGTGGCTACTGAATGAGGATGTCAGTCCCTGAGCATCTTCTTGTCCATGTTGGCTCCAGCTAGTGGTGTGGGGGGATGTGAGCTAGCTGACCAGGGCAGGCATGGAACATTTGGTGAATGCCTGTGCTTGGCTTTTTACACAAGATTCTTTATTTGGTCTTCTACCTCTGCAAGATTTTATTGTCCTCACTTTACTAATGAGGACATTGAGACTGAAAGATAAATAACTTAGCCAAAGTCGCTGTGCAGAAATTTGAATCTACCCATCATCAGAGGTTTGGTGGGCTTCTCCTCTGAGCCAGCTACTGTGCTGATGCCACTGTCCATGCCCTTGGTGGAAGATCACTATTTCTTGTCCTTCCCGAGCCCCCCACACAGGCGCAGCTCACAGGTTTCCTAGGATGAGGAGAGCACATGCGGGGCCCACAGACCCAGCTGGGGCTGCCAAGAATCATAACACTCCTAGCATAAGTGCAGTTTTCGGGGCCTGGTATAATCAGGATGTAGAGGTAAGGCCTGTTTCACCTCCTTGCAAGGTTTTTAGATTTAGTTAATAAAATTACAGGGTACCCAGTTAATTTGAACTTGATAAACAGTAAAGTATAATAATAATCATTATTATTATTTTTGAGGCAAAGTCTTGCTCCGTGGCCTTGGGCAGAGTGCAATAGCATCATTGTAGATCATAGCAACTTCAAACTTCTGGGCTCAAGTGATCTTTCTGCCTCAGCCTCCTGAGTAGCTGGGACTGTAAAGGTGTACCATGACACTTGGCTAGTTTTTCTGTTTTCAGTAGAGACAGGGTCTTGCTCTTGCTTAAGCTGGTCTTCAACTCCTAAGCTCAAGCAATCTACCTACCTGAGCCTCCCAGAGTACTAGGATTATGGGTGAGCCACCGTACCTGGCCAGCAATAATTCTTTCGTTAAGTATATTCCACACAGTATTTGGGGTGTACTATACTGAAATTTTATTCAGCATAATTTAAATTTAACTGTGTGTCCTGGGTATTTATCTGGCAAGCTTATCCCCTTGCTGCCAGCCATTGCCACAGTGCTGAGTGAAGAACCATGTCTCCATAGCCATTCAGGCCCTGGCAAGGAGGTGGAAGGGGCAGGGGCCTCTGCCAACCTCAGAGGAGTCAGGGTGGTCCACACTCTCGGCATGGCCAGGCTTCCACAGGGCTGGCTCCTGGGGGCTCTGTTCCTGCCTCTCATGGCTCCTGAGAACTAGGCATGAAGGTGTTCACTGGGCGCCTCTGTCTGGATGCCGTGGGCTCCCAGAACTCACACCCTATGTGTCCAAGGCTGACACACCCCTCCCTAAGTCTGCGCCTCTTGCCTTGTGCGTGCTACTAACTTCTGCCGCTCTCTCTTCCTGGAGGGCCCGCAGGCATCCAGCAACCTCGTGCTGTCCTCTCTGGCTTCTTTCCAGCTCTCTCTCATTCTGTGCTCTCTCCTCATTCACCTCCATGCTACGGCCTGAATTCCAGCCATCCTCATCCTTCCCCTGGATGACTGTAACAGCTTTTCACTCATTTCCGTAACCCAGCTCTCATGAGCTCTCTCGGGCTGATCTTCCCCAGGTAAAAGCCTGATACTGCACTTGCCCCTTTCAGATTGTCCCTGGCTCCCCATGGATTTCAGAGCAGCATGGAAATGCTTAGCCCAGGATGCAGTCTTCATGACCATGTCCCCAGCCTCTCCAGGCTCACCTCTCCTTCCTCTCCCACGTCCCTCTCTCTCTCTCTCTATGGAAACCATTTGTGTTTTCCCAACCATGTCTTGCTCTTTCCTAACTTTATTTGTCCTTTAGAATTCAGCCCAATCATCCTCCCTTCTAGAAACCCTTCCCTGCCTCCATGATGTGTCCCTTTGCAACACCAGCATCCGGCCTGCTGGTCGCAGTCACTTGTCTCCGCCACACCGCTGTGTTAGACTTGGCATCGCTGCTCTGAGCTGTGCCGAGCACATGGTGGGCACACAACAAACGGTAGCTGAATGAGTAAATGTATACATAATTACCAGATTGAAAATTGACTTGCTTACCAATTCTCTGAGCTCGCAAATTGCCAGCCTAGAATTAATATACTCTTTTTTCCCTTCTGCTTGTCCAGACGCTATCCACCTCCCCCTCTCACCCTGGATGCAGCAGCACCAGGAGTTCACCTGGTTTTTCATACCAGGCCTCATATCCTGGGTTTCGGGCTCTTAGACCTTGAACGACTAGATCCTGAAGTTATTGAAATCTTCAAATGGGCTTTGACAGTTCTCAGGGGTTAATGAAGTCACCAGCCTGGTGCTCCTGGAGATAGGAAATATTGCAGTGGTATAGGTCATAGTATAAGTGAAATGAATTTCATGACCTCAATCTGGGGCCTATGCAGACATTTCCAATACTCCAAAAACTCACCATGCCTGTTACCGTTGGATGGCTGTGTGCAGAGGATGGGGGGGAGGTGGGGCTGCAGGCTGGCCTGGCATAGTACAAGGCATATGATATAACAGCGCAGAGCCCAGTCCTGCTCCTGGGCTTCTGCCTCTGCAAAGCGGTGGAAGCAAGATGCCGAGAGAGCCCTTGGTCCTGAGTAGGGAGCGCTCAGCGGCAGCGAAGTGAGAGGCATGGGGGTTCTTTTTTTTTCTGAGAACATGGAACCAATGACTCAGATTGCTATTTTTTAAAAGAAGCACCCTTTCCTCCTTTCCTCTTGCCCATCACCCAGAGCCCTCTCCCCACAGCCAGCTCTGCCTCCACGTCCAAGATCTGAGAGGTTGCCTTTCTGCCCACATAGGTGACACCCTCCAGAAACCCTGGCTCAGCTGGTGGCTGTTAACATCAACATCCTTGTAGGGCCTTTTTGCAAAACCTTAACTTGGATTTCTACTGGCAAAAAATCCAACTGGGTAATTACATGACCTATGACTGGAGCGCCTACAGTTTTACTGAAAAATGGTTAGCTGTTTTATCCCTGACCCCTGGCACAGTGGTGCTCTATGGAGGGCAGAGTCATGCCATGGTACTGAGGTGGCATAGCAGCCCTGTTTCATGTGGGTAATAGAGTATGGATTCAGAGGAGAGCCAGGAGTGGGGTTAGACAAGCTTCAAGATTTTCATTCATTTGTTTGCTTAGCGACCCTGTTGAGTACCAGGCACTGTGCTTGGCAATGGGCTTTCCTGGGGAATGCTTTCTACTTTAGACTACAGGGAGGAAGGGAGTCTCAGCTGGGGCAGCACTGTAATTACAACGGTTACTGCACTTTATCTTTCAAATACATTGCTATCATTATCTCTTTAGTGTGCTCAGTGTTCCTAGTGAGATAATTAATTATCACTTACTGCTGCCTGCTGGGAGAATATGGGGAAACCAAGGCAGAAGTTGACATGCTCACTGGCTTCTGACTCAGGAGGAGGGTCATGGGAACTTTCGGGCAAACTCCTCGCAGGAACTGCCTGCCACGGCAGGTCGCACTTAGCCCTGGAAACCATCTTCCTTCTAGAGGCCCAATGCGGGAGGGAGGCCGTGCACCCCAAGCGTAGGAGGTGAACACAGCGGGATTCAGGGTTAATAGGCTGAGTTCAAATTTCAGTCCTATCTCTTGCCATCTGTGTGAACTTGTGTAAGTCACTTGTTTTTTCAATCTCAGATCAACTTTACAAGGGAGGTGCTGCTGATTTCTTTGTAGAGCTGTTGCGATCATTAGAAAGAATATGTGTAATATTAGCACGGTGGTCATGGTAGATGTTCAATAAATGGCGATTCTTACGCTCATCACAGCTGTGTCCGGTGTAAGTCCCGGACTCTTTCTGAGATGCCAGGTGGCAGTATTCATGACTGCCAGCAAGATCTGTTTCCCCCTTTGTTTGCCATTCCCGGGGCAGCCGGGTCACTCTACCTCCCGCCAGGGTGGATTGCTTCCCAGTACCCAGCGGGCGAGTCTCGAGGCAGCCGAGGTTAAGAAAAGCACTCTCCCTGCTGTGGGGATGCCAGATTGCGTGCAGGGGTGGCGGTGCGGGGACACAGCAGTTGGCGGGAAGCAGACCCTGGGGCTGAGGGTGACACAAGACATCTCTCCTCAAACAACTAACCTGAAAGCCACCTGAGCACGAAAACTGAGGTCCAGCAAGTCATGTGGAATACGCTTCCTCCCTCTGTGACTCTCATTCTGGTGTTCTTTTCTCTGGTAAGATGTTTTGTATGTTAATTTTACTTGTACAAATTTCTTGGCTAGATGGTACATAAAAGATGACCCCAGGCCCTTTGCAGACAAGGGAAGATCCTAGTCTGCTCCATCTAAAGATGGTGAAAAGGTACAAGTTAGACCAGTGCTTTTAAAATGTGAATAATAAGATAGGAATTTCCTGGCGATCTGGTTTAAAATGCACCTCCTGATTCAATAGATATGGAGCAAGGCCTGAGATTTGGCATTTTGTTTTATTTTATTTATTATAATTTTTTTTGACAGAATCTCACTATGTTGCCCTCGATAGAGTACTGTGGCGTCACAGCTCACAGCAACCTGAAACTCTTGGGCTTAAGTGATTCTCTTGCCTCAGCCTTCCAAGTAGCTGGGACTACAGGTACCCACCACAATGCCTGGCTATTTTTTTATTGAAGTTGTCACTGTTGTTTTAGCAGGCACAGGCTGGGTTCAAACCGGCCAGCCTTGGTATATGTGACTGGCACTGTAACCACTGTGCTACGGGTGCCGAGCCAGATTTGACATTTTAAATAAGCTCTCTGGTGATGTTAATGGTTCCAGTCCATGGCCACGCTTTGAGAAGCAAGGGACAGGTAGATGGTGCTTCTGTGGCTGACCTGCTGACTAGGGCTTTCTCCTTGAGTTCCTCCAATTTGTCCTTCCATTCACATCAGTGGGGGTGGCCAGAACCTTTGCACCATACAAGAAAGGAGCCTGCAGGCAGGAGGGGACAGCCAGACAGGGCTGTCAGAGGAGGGAGGATGTGAGAAGCAGGATGCCTTCTCGGTGTTTCTGTTCTGGAATTCCTGTTACATGTATATCTCACTAGTGAGACTGGAAACCTCTCAAAGAAGGGCAGTTTTCTATGCTGTATTCACAGCCCGTGGCATAATTACCAGCACATAGTAGGTGCTTCACAAATGTTTGTGAATGACTAATGCGTGATGCATTCACACACAAGATGGTGGGTTTCACTCCCTGGATTCTTATTTGTTTACATCCTATGAATGTTGATAAAGTGGGACATGTGGGCTGGGCGATAAATGGGAGGTGAAGCATGGTCCTCACTGTCACAGCTTCTAGGCTCCTGATGGAGGCTTGCTGTCCACACTGAACTGCCACACAGAGCAGTTGTCATTTGTGGGGACAGCACAGGGGATGGGAGTGGAGGAGGATGTCATGAAAGAGGAGGTGTGCAGTCCAGGCCTTGAAGGGTGGGCAGGTTTTCAAACAGCAAAGAAGCGGGGAAAATCACATTTTTAAGGGGAAGATCACTCAACAAGAAGAAGTGGGTGGTAAAAGCAGAGAGCTAGGAAAGTTTTCATTCAAAATCAGGACCGTGAAGCATCCAGAGAGGGGTTCCCAGAGGTGCGGGAACTGAACATTCTGTTGGGGCAACCCCAGGCCCAGCCAGGCAGACCTGCCTCCTGCCTGTGGGGGTGAGCTGGCTTCACTGCTGGCGGACTCAGCACTGCGGGGCTCAGCCTCTCCACTCCCAGCAGCCCTGGATTATGAGCACCTGGTGGCCACCGGTAGCTCTCTGGAACCATCGGGCCCTGGGAGGAGATGAGAACAGCAGACACTGGAGCAGAGTGAGGAGAATAACCAGCCTCCCTCTGCACAACCCAGAGCCTTCCTGAGGGTGGGTTCCTGAGAGAGGTGGGCAGGGAGCAGCACACCCAGAGAGCTGGCCCTACAGCTGAGTCATCATGACCACTCTGGCAGGTCCTTAGGAGAGAAGAAGCAGAAGGCAAAGCTCCAACTTCCTTGGACTGTTGGCCAGAGAGATGGAGCTCAGCAAAGTTGCATCTTAGAAACAGCACCGCAGACAAGAATCAGCCCATTCCAGTTTGGAGAAGTCAAACAGCCTCTCTGATTCTTAGTGTCCTTGTATGTATAATGAGGGCAATGAAAACGCCTCCCTCTCGGGGATGTATGAGTTCAGTCATGTATATAATGGCCCTGAGTCAGGGCAGGTACTCAGTAGAAATCTCATGTTTGACCATTACAAATTTTTCTTATTTGCTCAAGATAAAGTTAAGAGGGTTTCCCAAGAAACTGTACCCTTGAAAGAGGGTGAATGATCTTTGTCATTAGTGGAGTCGTAGCACGTATTAGCTACTCAGTAAACAGGCAGTTTTAGAGCCAGAGGCCCTGGACTCTCTTCCGCAGACCTAAGCCTCCCTGCCCTGGTCTCATCGCACCACCAGGGTCATGATCACAGGGCATTCCCTGTGCAGAGGTCTGATTCCCTCACTGAGCTATAGAAAAGATAAAGGGAAGTCTTTACCTTTTTATCTCCAGCATCCAACGTAGTGCCCGGCACGTGAGAAACACGCAAATGCTTGTAAAGAAATAAAGAAAATGAGTAAAAGACTAATTGAGAGCTTTTCATTTCCTTTTCATCCGTGGAATCATTTTCATTGCTTCCCAGAACAAAGTGCTGCAAAGCGGCTTCAAAGTGCTGTGTGACTGTTCTTTTTACTGCTCCGATGTAAAGAACAGCACACCTCTGGGGCCCTGGCTCTCCAGCTGCAGTCCTCTGAGGGACCCTCCAGGACAAGAGTCAATAAGGTGGGAAAAGTACTCTTCTTCACATGCTCAGGGAGTCCTCGGGTCACCCACCCGGATACCAGCAGCAGAGCTCTGCTGGTCACAGTCTCGAGCCCACAGGAAAGGCAGCTCACAGACAGCGTGGGTTCAGAACAGAGGATTAGAGCATCAGAACTCAAACACATTTTTAAAACAAAGTAGCACCATCCCAATTTTAAATAAACCCCTCCAAAGAGGTAATGCAAATTTTCCATAGGGAGAAAAACTGTGTCCAATTACTTCTTCACTCCACAGCAATGTTCAGCATTTAGAAGCCCAGCCAGTTCCTGCTAGCATGAACCTTGACTATGTCATTCACTTGTAGAGGTGGATGGGAAGTTACTTCACCCTCTTCAAATTCTATCATCCTTTGGACTGTTGTGTGTTTCTGCCTGGGAGTTTCATCTGTGCTCACTAAGCAAACTCACTCAGGTATATTATCTTTGGGGTACCCCTGAAGTTTTCTCTGTCTGCTATATTTTTCTGTCTTTGATATTTTGGAGCATGCTTCCCATCAACCCCACATGCCAGCCTCTTCCACCTTTGATTTTTGGCGGTCTGTGCCAATCACATTTATAAGGTTGTATTTTGAATACAATAAACAGACAACATAGGCTTATTGTAGCCTGAAATCCTCCACTGGCTGATTATCTATGTGTTGACACAGTTTACGTGCTTATTGTTTACTGGAGTTGATGGTATGTTTGGGAAGAGCTCACACAGTTTTAGAGAAGCTTTGCAATTTTAGAAACTAGAGGACTCACAAAGGTTTTAGATAGTCTAAGAAATTCTGCAATCGCTGGTGTCTTCAGAATAGCCTATCACAGGTCAGAGTTCTGCCCTGACCACTTTGCCTTCCCTTCTGCCTATTTCCCTGTCTCAGAAATTCGGTCTGCTTCCAGTGCTCAGCCCTTCCTTCCCTCTGCCTCTGGACGTTCACGGCCATGTCAGACTTAATACGGTGAATGTTTGGCTGGAAGCCCCTCTGATCTCCTCCTAGATCTGTGTCTCCCCTTCCCCACCCCTTTCTGATGGGGATTAATCCCACCAGGAGGGGATAAGAAGGTCAGCCGATTCCTCTAGGAGTGGTGTGGCCACCCAGGGAGGAAGCCTAGGTCCAGGTTATGCCCAGAGGCAGGCTGGCTAAAGCCTGGCAAGGAGAAAGGCAATTTAAAGAATTAAGTATTCATTAAATAGCTACAAAGGGTTAGAAGAGCCTTCTCAGGCCATGCAGCTGAACCTCCTTCCTGGCACAGGAATGCCCCTAACTCTGGCCTCCTCCCCTGCCCCGTGAGGTCCAGCCTCTGTCCACATGACACCCACAGGAGTCCACCACCTTCCCCAGGGGCCTGTGTGTGGGTGGTCTTAAATGCTGGGGATTCTCCTTTATTCTGGATGGGAGTCCATCTCCACATTACACCACCCCCAGTCCACTTGTCCTCTGGGCTCCCACAGAGGAACCCCTCCCTCTCTCACATGCATCCCTGCAATTACTTGACATGATGCCCTTGGACCCTGAGTCCCCAGTTCCCCAGACTCAAAAGATTTGGTTCTTTCAGTGAGTCCCTGTAATTCTTTCGTCATGCTTTTGTCTTCCTTCCCATCTGAAGGGTGCAGAGTGGAACTGCCACCTCCCTTCTTCAGTGGCCTTAGCGTAATTGCCCACGTGAGCTTTGTTCTCTCTGTACATTGCTGCTGGGAGGTTTTCCCCATCCCATCACTGCTTGACAGTGACTCTGGAGCAAACAAAAACCCTGTGCATTGTCTGCATGTGCTGCTGATGAGCCATTTGCCCCCATCCTCTACCTGCACAACTTGTCACATCTTTCTAACACAGCTGGCAGATCAGCGTCAGCGCGGCCCTCGGCCTAACATGTACCGGGAATCTGTGCTAGGAGGTTGTTTCTCATCTGCTCCTAAAGCACAGCTTCTCTTCTTCCTTGTATTCCTCCTTCAACCCTGGCAATGAGCTGGACACTCCAGCTCCAGGGTCTCTAGATTCAGAGAAGGGAAGGAGGGGCAGTGCTCCTGAGTGAGGGGCGGGAGCTAGGGTAGGCAGGTCCCCTGTTGGGTTGGCTTCTTGGGGAGTTGAATAAGGCTGCTGTGGCTTCAGGATTCTAATGTATCCTCGAGAGTTAGGCCCAGAACTTGGTGGCATCAAAGGATAATAGTATCACTTTTACACTGCTGGTGGGACTGCAACCTAATATAACCTTTTTGGAAGGCAGTGTGGAGAACCCTCAAAGAACTCAAGCTAGACCTCCCATTTGACCCTGCGATTCCATTGCTGGGCATTTACCCAGAAGAAAAAACAAATCCTCTTATCACAAGGACACTTGTACTAGACTATTTATTACATCTCAATTTATAATTGCCAAAATGTGGAAACAGCCTAAATGCCCACCAACTGGAGAATGGATTAACAAGCTGTGGTATGTATACGATGAAATACTACTCAGCCACTAAAAAGACAGAGACTTCACATCATTTGTATTAACCTGGATGCATGTGTGGAACACATTATTTTTAGTAAAGCATCACAAGAATGGAGAAATAAGAATCCTATGTACTCAATTCTGATATGAGGACAATTAAGGTCCTAGTACACAGCGGAGGGTGGGGGACGGGGAGAGCTGAGAAAGGGAAGGAGGGTGGGTGTGAGGGGTCAAGGGATAGGGTTCACCTTTGGGGAGCAGGACACAAATATAAGAGTGTCCTTATCTAACAAAAGCAATTAATGTAACCTGTTTCTGTGTACCCTCAATGAATCCCCAACAACAATAATAATAATAAAAGGACAATAGTATCTGTCATTTTTGGAGCATTTTCCAAAGGCTGTGCTAAGAGGTTTACATAAATTATCTCATGTAATTCTTTCAACAAACCAAAGAGGTGGAGATTAAACCCATTTCATAGAAAAGTTTGAAGATACTACTAGCCCAATTGGGATCTGAACACAGTTCTAAAACCAACCCCCACACCCTGGGGACGCTGTGATCTCTGCCTCAAGCAGCTGAGTGAAGCGAGGCCTGAGGGGTACCTGCACCCTGGAGGGAGCAGTCATCAGCCTTCTCAGCAGAGATGCCCAGGCTGCAGAAAGTCTTGCAGAGTTACTGGAATAAACACATTCCTTATGCCCAGAGGGCAGGTAACACACCCCTCACCACATTCTGTTTGACATCACAGTGATAGAAGGAATTTATCCCTGCCAGCCTCACAGGTTGGCATGACATGTAATTATCATTAATTGAGCAGTCAGAGACTAGAGACCGTCTACCAGATGCCCAGCACCAACCAGACCCCGGCCAGGTAGAGAGGAAGCATTAGGCCCAGCCTGGGCCCCATAGGACCCTTAGTAGGGAGACAGCAGGAGAAGGGGAAAGCACAGGAAACTCCCGGCATGTGGGAGGGCTGCGATCAGTCTGTAGCAGGGAGTTCCCGGGTTCAGCAGCACTGAGGGGTGGGCCCTATCGTGACCCCACGGGAGGAAGGAAGCAAGATGTAGAAGAGAGCTGGGGACACTGACAGAGCCTCTGTAGCAAACAGGAGGCTTCACAAACTGCCATGTTACATCACCATGGTTATTTTCCGCTAGGTCTGGGCTCTTGACAACTATCTAATATCCACAAGCCTGAATCGAGCCCCTTGCCTTGTTCCCCTGTGGTTTCTGGTTCTAACCCTCGTGTCTCATTCCTAAAACATGCAGGTAGGCAAGTGTCAGGAGGCCAAGGTCTTCAGGACATTTACCTCTGAGGTTAAATGGTGTCCAGAGCTGGAGCTGCAAGCAGCAATGTGTCCTTCTTGGTCTGTCAAAATAGTGGGTCTGTCTGGTCCTAAAGTTACTGACAGTGCCTGCATCCTTGAAGGCCAGAGCCTACTGTGGGAAGGTGCACCTGCTGCGGGTAGGATGGGAGTGGGGGCAGGAGGTGGAGAAGGAGGAGGAAGGAGGGAGGGAGGATGGGGATATGTGGAGGGAAGCAAAGAGAGAGGGAGAGAAGGGGGAGGGAACAGAGGAAAGGAAAGTCCAGCAGGGATAAGGGAGTGGGGCATGTACGGTTCAGCAACTACCTTAATCTCTTTAAATTTTTCTTCATTGACTAGGGATTTGCAGCACAATCCCTGGCTCCAGGAAGACATTTGCTTTACTCCTGCTCTGCTGTCAAACAGCAGGAGGCCTCCTCTAGTGTTCTCTCAAGGCCCAACATAAACCGATGGCCACAGTCAAGTCTTTCTTGATGTCCCTGCAAGAAGCACTCCTCCAATCCCACCCCTCTTTCTGAGTTCCCATTTCATTCTCTAGTATACTGGAATTCGGTGGCGTAAAACACCAACTATTGTATCATTTCTCATGAGCCCTGGGATCAATAATTTAGAAAGATACAGTGTGTGTGTGTGTGGGGGGGGGGGGAGTCAAGAATGCCTAAGATACTTCTCCACTCCCTGTCTAGCACCTCAGCAAGCTTGGATGTGCTCGGTCAGGGGCCTGGGACCTTCATTCTCACTGCTGACTGGGCTCCCCGGTTCTCCTCCAAGAAGTCAGGTTGGGGGAGCAGGAGCTCAGGAAGTAAATGTTGGAGGGATGAGTTTGTGACTACAAAATGGAATGAAAGAATGTTGACTATTTGGAGGCACCACCCAACTCCAGGGATGATGAGCATTGAGAAAATGTCAGCACACATCCTGACCCTGGCTGGGCCAAACGTCTGCTGGGCAAGCTGCAGGTGACAATGTCATTTCCTGGGGGCATGTCCCTCACCCCCAACATCCTGTACAACCTGAAGCCTCCTTTCCTATATCTAAGTCCCCAACTCTTGTTCTGCTTCTTCTGGAAGTCTCCACTGACTCAGCAGAGAGGGAGCAAACGTCCCTCCACTTCTGGGAACTCGTGATTGCCTCCATACTGTTGTCTGCCCAGTTCACCTGCTGCTCTCTTCCCATATCAAGCAGGCCCTCCAGGACCTCTGGGTTCATGCTCGTCTATTTCCCAGGCCCTCTTCAATGTCTGCTATAACACTGGGCATTTTGGGGGGGATTCTCAAATATTGAATAAATAGAAACTTGTCAATTATGGAAGATCTATGGCTTGGAAAGCATTTTTAATAACTATTCTTCTTACTTGATCCTCATGGCAAGTCTGGGATAGAGACAGGGCTCTTTACTAGTGGAGAGACTGAGGCACACAGAAAGACCAAAGGATTGTTCGTGGTCACACACTTAGTCAATGACATTCAAGAGACCTATAATCCCTAGTAAAATTCTCTTTCTGCATATAGGTGACCTTCCAACAGGGTGATAGAGGTCCCCGGGAACTGGCCCTGGAGCTATCCCTAGCTCCTGTGCTGGCTGGGGCACCACAGGGACTGATTAGACAGCTCGTGACCTGATGGCAGTTATTGATTTGTCTGACACAGTGCCGGTCTCCTGACACCTGCCTCAGTACCCTGGTTGGTCAGGAGGCCTGATTGCATCTCATGTGCCCTTAGCTAGCTCACTGCCCTCATTTTAAATATGTGGAAACTGAGTTCAGAGAGGGGACCAGAGTGGTCCAAAGTTTCTCAGGGTGTCCATATCAGAAGCTAGTTTCCTGCACACACTACGCATCTGAATCATGGATCATCAGTTCTCTGACATGTATCCAAATATACTTCCAAAATTTATATTCAGAAGAAAAATTTGGTGAAAGAAAAATTAAGAACCGTCAAGAAGGCAAAAAAGAAAAACCAAACCAAAACAACAACAAAACACACACAAAGATCTGTATGAATTCAGGTTATATTTTCTTAGCAACTCCTCGCCTCTCCTGGAGCTATCTCCAGGTGGCTGATCCAGTAGCAGTGTGAGTTTTACAGCTGTGTCCCCTGTGAGCAGACCTTTAGAGTTCGTAGACACCTGCTCCTTTGGTCTCCAAATGACCATTGTGAGAGGCAGAGCAGGGGAGCGATTCCCAGCAGATGGATGGAGGCCACAGAAGCAGTGCTTGACATGGCTCTCACCTTCTGATGAAGTCCTGGGGCTCTGGAGACCTAGCCGCTGAGGCTTTCAACTGGCTTCTAGCTTTCTTAAAAGGGAGGTATTTGGTGGGTCAACACATTAAAGCCAGAATGAAGTGGAGCCCTGGAGCCAGCTTGCCTGGTCACCTGGCTGCACATCCAGAAGAAGTCTTTCCCCATCCTTGCTGGAACACAGGCTCTCTAAAGCAGCTTGTTCCTGGCTGATGTGCTCATCCTTGGCAGAGAACTTGGCTATCACCTTCACCCATATGAGTTGGAGAGGATCTGTTCCAGTAGGGTTTTTACCCTTTATTCCTCGTGCAGCCCCAGCCCCTTCCAATCATCTGTCTATACTGCAGCTCCAGCCTTCTAGGGGAAGCTCTGTTTCCTTGGCTTGGCTTCACCTGCCCGATCAGAGTGGTGCATCAAACCCCAACCAGCTCTGCTCAGTTGAGACCTGAGCTTCTCACTGGGGCTTCTAGGGTCATCCTTGGCAGCTTTGGAAGTGGTGTGAGGGAGTAGAGGCAAGAGATACCTTCTACCCCCATCCTCTTTTCTCCCCTTCTCCCTGCCTGGGTGAGCGTGGCTTAGTTTGAGAAGCCCTCGCTGAACAGCTGCTGACTTCCTCCACTCTAGCTCAGCTCAGGAGAGCCTGAAAGCTCTATGTGAGCACAATCAGAGCTCTGGCCTTGGTTTTCTTCTCTCTCTTCCTTTAATCTGGTTATGTTTCCTGAAATGGGCTCCAGGAATGGGCAAGAGATTGAAGGAGAAATTCTGTCTTCTAGTACTGATTTTGAAGTGGAGAGAAATCCTTATTTGTGAGCCTCTATTTTCAAGGAATCAATGGATATGCATTTATCATAAAGTCTGACCCAGCCAAAGGCTTGAGTGGTGGGAATGATTGGAGGAGGAGGAGAAGAGAAAAGGTATGGCCAGATCTGGGACATTGGGTCTGAAAAGATTCTAGCCACTGGGACTTCTTGAGTATATTATCCTTACTTGATAGAAGGTTTCTGAAAGTTACTCAGCACATCCCCTGTGACTGTCCTGGTCCTGACCAGGCCTTTTTAGACTATGATTCAGCAGCCACACATGGGGGTGGGAGTGGGGTGGGCGGGATGGGGTTTTGCTTGGTCCTCTGCATAGATCACTCTGGGCGTCTCTGGACTTCCGTGGGGAGCACATGGGACTGACAGCCTCAGGGCTGGTCTGCCTCCCGAGAGTTTGTCTCCTAACCTCCATCCCTTTGAGTACTTAGGATCATGAATGGAGTGGACAGACTCTGGCAAACTTGCCTAATTGTTCTGTGCCTCAGTTCTCCCCGTAAGTTCAGAGGGGAGGAGCACCTCCTTCTTGCTTTGTCCGGGCCCTGATCTGAGGGCAACTGAGGGCCTGAACCCGGTGGGGCAGAGGTCAGGCTGTGAGGAGCTGAGTCCCACCACCTGAGGGCTGCTGACCCGGTGGTGCGGGGAGAGAGCACAAGACATGTGGCTCCATTTCTTGAGGTTCAGAACCTCAAGGATGTGAGAGTCTCAGAACTGGGTTCCTGAGCCCTGGGACAGTCCCCAGTCTGCTGGGCACCCAGGTAGGGGCAGGGGGTCTGCTGCTTCTTCTCCTGACTCCATCCTCTCATGCATCCAGCTGCTGGAGAATGTTCTAGCCCTGTGCTTCTGAGAACCATCAGAAGTGCAGGCTCTTCCCCTTTCTTTTTACCCTTCCACCTCTTGCATTGGAATCCTTTCTCCTTCCCTCCTGGATCTACTTCCTTGCTCCTGTTTTCCTCTTTCTAACCCTCTTCCTCATGTTTGCTGTCTTTCTGTCTGACTCTTGCACTCAGTACATGCAGCCTCCTACAATGAACATGTAGTAAACACATAGCAAACAGACAGCCATGCACCTGTCTACCCACAATCAAAACTGCTTGCCATGTTTGCATCCTTTTGCACAACATCTCATGCATGCACCACACACAGCTTCAAGCTCACACAACCATATGTCATGGTTGCCTCACACAAACCCAGTCACGTACCACCTCAGGCCACAAACAGCCCCAGACTTGCAGTCTTTGTCTCCTCACTTCTGTCAGCTCCCAGCATAGGGCTGATGTCACAGACAGGTCTCTTTTAAGAGCTGCAGGGACCCACTGCATCTCCTCCAGTGGCACTCCCACTGGAGTGATAAAGCGTGTGCTTACACAGGGCACTTTGGCAAATGGCAGGCCCCTGACCTGCTCTGACTGGGACCAGACCATTGCTGGGAGCTGGGCTGAGCTTACTGAATGAATGGAGGTGGGAGAGGTCTCTGGTTCAGACCCAGGTCTGATCAGTAGGAACTGAAGACCGTTTGCCTGACAGCTGATGGTTGTTCTGAATTAGCTGGAAGAGGTTCCCTTGCCTGCCGTACTGCACAGACCGGGTCATTGCTCCTCTGTGGGGACCTCAGGGTTGGTGCAGGTTGGTGCAGGACCTCATCGCACTGAGCAGATGAAGGCTTGGTACAAATTAGTAAAAAATGGAGTCCCTACATATGTGCATGCACACATACACACATACAAACACACACACACACACACACACACACACTCCAATTCTTTGTCTTCTCTGCACACACACACACACACTCCAATTCTTTGTCCTCTCCCCTTGTAAGGCTAGAGTTTTAAAAAGTGCCCTGCTGAGCAGATGGACCATGGCTCAATGCTCTCTCTGAACAGGGCAAATGACTTGATGAGCTGGATTCCAGCACCCTCAACCCCAGGGCTGAACATTTGAGCAGCACAACTTGTATAATCAGACAAAGCCACCTTGAAGAGGCACCTGCTCACCTGGCCTTTCTCACAGTCCAGGGCACTCGTGGGATGTGAAGCTTGAGCTGTCCCTACTTGGGGAATGACCAGAGCAGTTCACTCATGTAAGGTCATGGCCGGCTCTCAGCCATGGTGATGGGAGGAGCAGCAATACTAACACCCATTACAGTAGTTCAATTTCAGACAATCCTTCACAGTTTTCAAGGTGTTTTTGTGCGCATGTCCCATGCTGCTCACGAGGGACCCTGACCATGAGGATTTCTTCAGCTCTTACCAGCATCTTTCTATATTAAAGGGCAGCCCAGTGTGGTAGCAAGGGAAGGGATGAGGAATCAGGCAGATGTTGGTCTGAGTGCCCCATGTTGCCAATTACTACCTAAGTGACGGTTTATAGTCTCTCTGAACCTTAATTTCTTTGCAAAATTGAAGGAATTTTTCTTCCTTAGAGTTGAACATAAGGAAAATTAATAAGTAGAACTATGGAACCCAAATAAGGAATTAACTTTCTGGAAGGAACAGAGACATGCCCAGGAGGGTTTAGAAGAGACTGCTTTGTTGTCTAGGCACAGTGGCTCACACCTGTAATCCTAGCACTTTGGGAGGCCAAGGTTCAAGGATCTCTTGAGGCCAGGAGTTTGAGAGCAACCTGAGCAACATAGTGGGACCTTATCTATATAAAAAATTAAAAAATTAGCCAGGTGTCATGGCACGTGCCTATAGTCCCAGCTACTGGAGAGGCTGAGACAGGAAGATCACTTGATCCCAGGAGTTTAAGATTGCAGCGAACTATGATGATGCCACTGCACTCCAGCTTTTGATTTCCTAGAGTGAGTTGAGCTTTTGACTTACTTCATGGAACATTTTTGGGGTTCGTGTCGTTTATCAGGTACTGTGCTGTACATGGTCTGTAGCAATGTACAAGCCACTCTTCCTGCCTGGCAAGGGCTTAGAAGTAACACATCCCAATGTGCCATAAATTAGTCATCAGCACATCAAAACAAAAGCATGGAGTGGGCATCAAAGAGGAAGAGATCATACCAGTTTGGTGAAAGAAGGAATGCTTTGTCAGAGATGGTGGAATATATTTGTTGTGAGAAATTTTGAGGGTTTGACAGATAGAGGCTGTGTAGGAGGAAGAAGGCAGCATTTCAAGAAGAGAGATGAACTTAGACAAATGCACTGAATGTGGAGCAGAGACATAGGCCACCTTTCCTAGACCTTGAGATACATGTAACATCATGTTTGTGGTGGGCGTGGTCCTTATTGCAGTGACCTGGAAATTGTGTGGTCCCTAAGAAGTCAGGGAACCCAGCAAACTGAAGTAATTTGTCAGTACAAGACCACTTTCTTGTATTATTCCATTTTGTTTTCTTTTCCTTCATTCCCGTGACTTCCCAGTGCCCTCCCATCCCTGTAAAATTACTGCTTAAGTAAAATTACTTAAGCAGCAAAATTACTGCTTAAGTCGATACCCAAAGGCAACCTTCTGGCCTAGTTTATATAGACCACAGAATCCCCTTCTTTACAAGATAGAGTGGGGTTCATCTTTTCTGCATTCATGAATTCTTTATGTTCCATGGCAAATACTTCTTCTGGATGCTTTTCAAACACCTGTGACTTTCTGCCCCTAAAATCAGCATCTTGCTTCTAAAGAGGCCTATTTAAAAAAAAACAAATAATCTTTTACATGTATACGCCGAAGAGGAATTTGATGTCTCAGGGCCATGAAAGGCAGTAAGCAAGAAGACTTCAGGTGAAGTTGACAGAGTTATTTTAAAATAGGGAAGGAACCAAAGGAATATCTAGATAGGTTGGTTCATCAGGATAATACTCAAATCTCTGGAGATGAGGAAAAGTCACACTCCCACACTTTTGCATACTGGGTAAAGAAAATTCCTTACAGAAGAAATATTCTCTGGGACTCCTAATGTTAAGTTACTTTTATCATTAAATGGTACTTAAATTTACATAAACACAAAACTAGTTATATATTCCTAGTACTCGGAAATCTCATATAATTATAAAACCAAGTACGTTTATAATTTAAATCAAAACTAAAAACACATGTTCAAGCTGATAACATCCGTTCAATGTGAAGTCTATCATTTTGCTCAGAATAAATCTCTGCTCACAAAGTGAATAACGAATCTGACTCTTGAGTAATATAGTGCCAATTCTTTTGACTTTGAGATGTCTGTGTATGTTATATAATAACCCAATGTTTCTAACACTTGTCTTTTTCCCCCCTGTAAATTCAAGATTCAGAAAGTTGAATTAATTACATCCCTTAAAATTAAGGCAAACTGAAGTAATTTGTCAGTACAAGACCACTTTCTTGTATTATTCCATTTTATTTTCTTTTCCTTCATTCCCCTGCCTTCCCAGTGCCCTCCCATCCCTGTAAGCTCCCACTTGAGTGTGGGTCCTTGGACGTCTGCTCTTGAACATTTGTTTTAAAATAAAATACATAACGTTGTTTTGTGCTTTGGCTTTTCTTGACGTAAATAGTTGTGAGTGATATATTTTATTCTGTTTCTTGCTTTTCTCATTTATTGGCATGTTTTTAGGAACTGCCATGCTACTGAGGGGACTTCTGAACATTGCTTCCAGCTACACGTGCAGTGTCAGGGGACTTACTGGCTATGTTTTATCTTGTCCTTTCCTGGGGATGAACACCTAGATGGACTCCAATTTCCATCTGCCACAAAGCAAGCTATGGCAAATACCCTCAAAGATTTGTGAGAAAGTCTGACGAGAGTCTATCTCCAGGAATGGGGCTGGTGGCTCTACGACATCTCCAGCACCATGTCTGTGCCCTTTACACACGCAGTGGGAGTGCATTATGTTTGCTTTCCTCTCCCTGATAGAGACAGACTTTCAAATGTTTGCCAACTTGATAGCTGTAAAGCATTGTTATAATCATTGTTTTAATGGGTATTTTCCCCTCCGTGGTGAAACTGACCATCTCTCCAAGCTGGCTATTTATCGTTAGCCAGTTTTCTTTCCCTTGTGGTGAATTTTCTCCTTTTAGCTTTTGCTCACTTATCTATCGAGTTTCCTTTTTGGTTTCTTTGCAGGAAATATTTTTATAACACAGATAGTCATTTCTTATGGTTTAATATATTGAAAAATTTTTGCCCAGTTTGTCATTTATCTGCGACTTCTGTTGCTCATGGCCACTAGCGCATAGAAATCCTTCATTTTGATGTTGTGTTCACAGTGGACACGTCCATGCAAACCTACCCCCAAAGCTGGAGGAAGCTGAGAGGCTGAAGAGGAGGAATAACCAGTTCTGTAGAAAGGGAGTGTTAACAACAGTTACAAACAGAAGCCAGGTCTTAGGCAGAGGTGAGATGAGACTAGATGGTGGATCCCCAAGCCATTATCTGCCCAGACCTAGGGCTTATATCCCCTAGGGAAGGAATGTGTAGGTGAACCCTCAGAGAAACACAAGAATGCTTTGTGAGTCTGCCTAAGGACAAGATTTATGGTGAAGGGCAGGGTGATAATAGCTAAAATAGAAATCTACAGTCATTTCTGAATGGAATTATTCAGAAGTCAACATGGTAGCTTGGCATCCAAGATAGAGAAGCTGTAGCCTCCACGTGAATAGTTAAATCTACTGACTTTTCACCGTGTCACTTGTGCTCCTTAAGTCTTGTTTAAATAATGTTTTTCCTAACTCAAGGTTACAAATATATCTTATATGTGTATATTTTTAATCTATTAATTTAAAAGTATGAGATTTACTCTAGGTTTTTAGTATATAGCTTTTATTAGGTTAAGAAAGGTCTATTCTTATTTTCTGAAAGTTATTTTAAAATCATAAATAAATTTGTATTTCATCAAATGTTTTTTTCTGAATATGTTAAAATAATAATATAATTATTCTTTCTTCATCCATAAATAGAGTAATTTAGAATATATTTCTGATGTTAAACCGCTCTTTCTTTCCTGGGCTAATTCTTGGTTATATTCTTTTAACTATTTTAATTCACTGTTGTATTCAGTCAGTTAATATTTTATCTAGAATTTTTGCTTCTTTGTGCATAAGTGAAATGAAATGAACCTATACATTTTGTTCTTGCACTGTCTTTGTCCAGTTTTAGTCTCATAATATTAGCTGTCAGGGTTCAAGTGTTGTCTGACCTGGTTCAGCTGCTGGACAGAACTAGCAAGTTCAGTCCAGGAATGCAAGAAAATTTATTTTCCCTTGCAAGGGAAAATAAATCAAGCTGGCAGAACTTAAAGAAGTAAAAGCCAATAAGTTGTGTACATAGCTAGAGCAAAAGAGACGTTCACTACAAGGGAAAGACGGCCCTCCCAGAATCCTTCTTTAAAAGGACCAAGAATAACTGGTCTTTAAAGGGCTCCTTCTCTCCATCCTTTCAGACGGAATACTACCTACTCAAGGGCCATCAGGTGGTCTGTCAGGGTCCTGGGTTTTGACAGACAAGAAGATTTTAGGGGTCTCCAAAAGACTCCCTTGCAGTCTTCAATTTCTAAGGGCCTGACTTGGATGCTCAGGGGCACTAGAAAGTTCAGCCGAGAAGTAACAGAGGCAACACAGGCAGAAGACGAAAGTAAAATCCCAGAGACGCCTCAGTGCTGCAGAGAGAAAGAAAGCGTATTTCAGCTTAGAGCACATCCAGAGAAAGGAAATTTGCTCTCCCTTCTGAGTGAGAGGAGACTCCTCTTCTATGCCAATATACAAGTATCAGTATTTTTCTCTCTCTCCCTTTTGGACCATTTATGAAACTTTCCAATTGGTTTGAGTCTCGGGCACATCTGTCCCCTTTCTGTCATTGGTTACCTTGGTTGCCACGTACCTGCATTCTTCCCTTTTTTATGTGATAATTATTAAGTGCTTTACTGTTGACTGTATGGTGGTGACTATTGGCTATGACATGTCTGTAGTTGTTTGTGGAGTGTGTTGTTCCAGAACTGTGACCATTTCCCTGCTTTTTATCACAAGCTGGAAACTGTGTTAACAGGACATAATTGGCTACTGAGTCATTATGTTCCCAGACTCCGAAACCCTTTGTTTGTCCCAGGGCTCCTTTACACGTCCTTATTTTAGTTGCCAGACGTTCGCTTCGTTCTCCTGCAGCCCCCTTTCTTGTCCCTGTTACTTAGCTTCATGAAACGAGTTGGACATATTTCTTTTTCTGTTTTCTGGAACAACTTTATAATGTAGGGACTATCTATTGCTTAAACATTAATAAGCATGTACCTGTATAAATGACAAGACCTAGGACATTTTTTGGGGGGGTTGGGGGGAAGACAGAGTCTTACCCTGTCAACCAGTCTAGAGTATAGAAGAATCATCATAGCTTACAGTAGCCTCAAACTCTTGGTCTCCAGTGAGCTTCCTGTCTCAGCCTCCCGAGTAGCTGGGACAACAAGGCACATACCACCACGCCCAGCTAATTTTTCTATTTTTTTTTTTTTTTTATTGTTGGGGATTCATTGAGGGTACAATAAACCAGGTTACACTGATTGCAATTGTTAGGTAAAGTCCCTCTTGCAATCATGTCTTGCCCCCATAAAGTGTGACACGCACCAAGGTAATTTTTCTATTTTTAATAAAGACAAAGTTTTACTCTTGCTCAGCCTGGTCTTGAATTCCTGGGCTCTTACTTTTTTAATTATCTGTAATAATGATCATATTTCACATTATTT
Organism: Nycticebus coucang; assembly: GCF_027406575.1. Classification (NCBI taxonomy): domain Eukaryota; kingdom Metazoa; phylum Chordata; class Mammalia; order Primates; family Lorisidae; genus Nycticebus; species Nycticebus coucang. The sequence goes on from NC_069789.1 coordinate 86,488,072, forward strand.
TCAGAGTATATTTTATCTAGCTTTTTTCAAGTTTACATTTGCAATTTTCTCATATTATATTTATCTTCAAAAATCTTCATTGTGTCTAAATTTCTCCCCTTAGAGGAAAAAGCCTCTCTGTTCCTTTCTAGGTCTGACTCTTCCCACCTGCTACCCATTCCTTCCTTTGCCTCAAGGTAACCCAGCCTCTCAGAGAACAGGCTGCATCTTCTTTCTGAGTAAGGCTGTGCTTCTTGGTCCTCAAAGCTTATGCCTTGTCTCTGTGAGTGCAAAGCTGTCATAGTATAAGAGGAGGCAGTAATGAGATGGGGGCAGGGCTGTACTAAGGTGGGGGAGGGCTGGTAAGCAGGTGGGAAGGGGTGGTTGCTGAATTGTTCTCTTTTATAGTGTTCCTTAGCCTGTGCCACTTAAGACCACCTTATTTGTTTCAAGGTTATTATAAGCAATAATGCAAATACAGGCATTATCATTACATGCAAGTACTTGGTTATGAGGTGGCCAACTCAATAATCCAGATGATGCTTCTATTAACTATGTTTTAAAGATCTATAGCAAAATGAAAACACAAAATTAAAACATTCTAAAATCAAATTCTGTTGATCCCAGTTCAAGAAGCTCTGCTTTTTAAGGATTCCATTTGCCTGCATGATTTGCTCTATTTATTTTTAATATTAATATTTTATGATCTTAACGTATGTTAACATGGGGAAGTCATAATATTTTACTAGTCCAAAAAAAAAAAAAATGAGGGAAATACTTTCCAGGCAGAGGAAACAGCTCTTGTAAAAATAGGGATTCAGAAGAATGGAGAGGTGAATGTGAGGAATGCTGACTAGAGAATCTTCTAGAACACATGTGCATGGAGCAGTCAAGGTGGAAAGCAGAGCTGTGAATGAATGCAGAGGAAGATGGGAAGAGCAAGGCGGCTGTGGGGTGGCAGTTAGGAGCAGTTCCAGGAGTGTGTGGGGCAGGGGACTCGAGGCCCAGATTGTGGAGAAGTGGCCCCTGGAGGAGAAGGGAGGCTGACGACTCACTTCTGGGGGCCCATTCTTGGTCTGAGTTCCGTGTGCAGGCCTGTGCCAAGAACCGTAGCTGCTTCAGGAAACAAGAAGATGCTGGCCATCCGCTCAGAGTTGATGGCACATTGATGGGGCCTGATCACCCACGGCAAAGCAAGCAGCACAATGGCATCAGAATTTCTGATAATCGGAAATAAGGACTGAGCGCCAGAAGGAAATAGCAGGGCAGTGTGATTAAAAGAAACCGCAGGCACTTACTTTAAATAGGGGTGAAGGAGAGTGCTTGGAGGAGATGACAGCTAAGCTGAGCCCTGAATGGGGCGGGTAACAGCTTGGGAAAGAGCTTTCAGGCAGAAGGAACAGCAAATCAATAGCCCCAAGGCAGAGTTGCTGGAAGTGCTAAAGAAAAGCCAGAGGCAGAGCAGCTGTAGAGGAGTGAAGTGGGAGCAGGGGCAGGAGTCCTCGGATTGGTCCCGGCGTGCTGGGTGCCCTGGCAGGGTTCGAGTAGGGAGGGCAAAGCCTTGCCATGCTCTGCACTCCCTCTGGCTACTAGGAGGGGTAGAGGTCATGAGGGAAAAAGGAGAAGCCAGAATCTGGTTTGGATGATGCTGAGATGGTCCAGGCCTGAGATGCTGGGCATCATGGTGGAGGGAAGAGGTGGGAAGATCAGATGGTGTTCTGGATGCCGAGTGGACAAGGATGGGCACAGATGGGAGAAATCAAGGATGACTCCTGAGATTTTAAGCTGAGCCATGGGTAGATGGTGCTGCATTTACTGAGATGGGAAGGCTAAGCAAGGGGCACAGGTAGGCAGGGAGCACTGCTAGTGGTAAGGGGAAAAAAAACAGCTTGAATTTAAGGCTTAAAATTAACTAGTTTCCTTTTTTAGAGACAAGGTCTTGCTCTGTCACCCTGGTTGGCATGCACTGGGGCCAATCATAGCTCACTGCAACCTAGAACTCCTGGGCTCAAGTGATCCTATTTCTTCAGCCTCCTGAGTAGCTGAGATTACAGGTGTTCACCAAACCCGGCTAGTTTTTCTATTTTTTTTTTTTTTGTTTTGTTTTTTAGAGATGGGGTCTTGCTATATTGCGCAGGCTGGTTTCAAACTCCTGGCCTCAAGCAGGCCCCCTGCATCAGCCTCCCAAAGTGCTGGGATTATAGGTGTGGGCTGGGGCACCTGACTGAGGAAAACTTTATTTATTACTCTAGGAAAAGCTGTATTTTTTGTAATAGGGGGAGAAAGAGGGTCACTGGACAGGGAAAGATGGACAGGCAAGTGTGAGCAGGAACAGCTGATGGCGTGAGGGGAAGACAGATGCATTGCAAGGGAGCAAGTTGTCAGAGAAACTCCCTTCTCAGAGACAGAGGGAGAGAGAGAGAAAATCTGAAGTGGGGAGAAGTACAATTAACCCATTTCCATCTCTTAGACAGATGCCAAGCCATTGGCTGCCATTTGATAGTGGAGTGCTGGGGTGATGTGGCGTTCTGGTTGTTCTTTTAAGTCATTTAAACTGACTGGGCAGCCTGAGGCTGTGTTCCCATAATTAACTTGCCATCTACCTGTCTGGTGTTGCACGGGGCCTTCCTATTCCAGCAAAGCAGCTTGTTTTTTAAAAATGAGTCTTATATCCATTAAACTCTTACTGAATACTTACTATAGACAAAAAGCTCTGCAGGTTTAAGTTTAGAAACATAGCTGAGGCATTATCTTCAGTCTCAAGGAACTCACAGTTTAGTTAGGGATGGTGACAGCTAAACCAGAATCCTGAAACCAGGCAGGAAAAAAAATAAATAAATAACAGCTGGAAATGAGGAGAGGAAGTAAAGTATAATCCCAATGGGTGGAGGGTGCAGTGGATCAGGGATGGCTTCAAAGAGAAGGGGATGGGGGGCTCTAACAGGGAGACAGGTCCAGCCATCTGCCCTGAACACAGTTGAGGAGATTGAAGTGGGAAAGGCTGGGAAACCAGAGGTTCAGCTCTAGAAAAGAAATCATTGCCAATCAGCATCGAAGCCAAGGGTCTGATGGAGCATCTCCCCTTGGGGGCTATTTTAGGGCTTCTTATTCCTGACACACACCCCTGGAATCACAAAGCTTCCAGGTAAGGAAGGCTCCACTGCCGAGAACACCTGAGCCCTGAAGGTGCTTGTGTCTGCCCAGGACTTGAGGCTTTCCAAAAGCGCAGTAGGCTGCAGGTAGGACTGTTTCCATTATTGTTACCATCATAATTGGCATTTCACACACCTCCTTCTGCTGTTTAGTAGCTTGGAAATGTTCTGCCTGTGATTTCTTCATCTAGGCAGAGCCATTTCTTCCAGCTTTCCCTCCCCCCTTTACTTTGCTTCTCTCTCCTAAAAGAGAACCCAAAATCACGAGCTTTTTTTTTTTTTTAAAAGCACAAAACAGTGACGTATTTTTGAGTACTATAACAAAGAAAGAGGCATTATGTGGAGGAAAGAAAGGCTCTTAAAGAATTAGATAAAACCCTACTTTCCTAAAGTTTAAATCTGTCCCTCCTCCCAAGAAAATTCACTTGAATAATGTGTGTGTGTGTGTGTGTGTGTGTGTGTGTAGTGAACAATTCTATTTGTGCATAGGTTAGGGAGAACTTCCAAAAAAACACAATGTTCTCTTTTTTGCATATGCCAAACATTTTTACCCAGGGCGAAATCAGTTGCTGTTTTAAACAAATTGATTTTTCTGGAGGATGCTGTAAAATATTGTTTCAGGAAGAGCCAGCCTGGGGCAAAATTGTGTGAACGGTGGGAAGTTGGTCTTTGGTGCTCTCCTGATTCCTCTTTCCTATTTTTGGGGTTGGCCTCTGCTGGCTCCTGTCCCATCCTTCCTGCAGGGCTTAAATCTGCAGTAGAGAGAGCTAGGAGCTTGGAAATGTGGGCTTGGCTCCTGACTCAGCCACTAATGAGATTTGTGACCTTGAGCAAGTCCCTTCAACTCTTTGGGACATAAAATGAGGGTATCAGATCAGGAAGAATCAAATGACCACAAGATAAGACAGGTCACATAAATGGATGAAGTGGGCCTGGCGGAAGACAGTAGGGAGCAGTGGGGACTGGGGCAGGGTGGAGAAACCCTGCCATGGCTGTAGGGGCAGGGACTAGTCCACTCCAGCTGATTGCTGCCCTAACATCAGCCATCCCAGAACTCCCAAACAACTCTTCAGACCCGGCAAACACATCTGCAGGCCTAATGTGGCCTATAGGTGATGAGCCTATGATCTCTGGGTCATATAATGTCTGTGACCTTTCTGGTTCTATAAGTAGTTAGCAAAAGATTAAAGGTCTACTCTCTCTATGAAGTATTTTAACAGATAGGAAGCCCAAACAGTGAATCTCTAATGATGAAAGCTGGAAGCTTTACAATGGGCCACTGGGAAAGTTATTTGCAGCAAGAATGCTACCTGGCTGTGCTCCTGCTATGCCAGCAACCTGTACCATCCCGGCAGCCTGCTGCTCTGCTCACATGTAAGGACAGCACTATTTTTGTGGATAGCTTCTAGGAAAAAGCAACCTAGTCAGTGCAGTCAAGTCCAGATGCAACGTCTGTCTGAGGTCCTGAGTAACATTTTGATAGAGTCAGATGGCAACCCCATTCGTGGCCGTGCAGTGGGAAGTTTGTAGAAGCCTGTGCTATGAAGGAGGAGGTCAAAGTGTGGGGGAGATTGCATGGTCAAATAATCATATGCAACAGGAATATCTTCATTTTACTATCCTGCCCCAAACATGTGTACTCTTTAATATACAACCCAAAACTTACCTGAGTGCATTGGCCCCTGGGCAGTAGGAAAAATTTGTCCCTGTCCAAAGCCGTTCTGGTGGTTCTGAGTCTGAGCACGAAAACTTGTCTGATTTCTTAACTTACATAACAAAATATCAGCTTGGTCTGATGTCTAAAGCTTAGACAATGAGATTTGTGATCACCATCAGAGAATGGTGTCTCTCTCACCATTCAACACTGTAGTGTTTGCCAGTATTCAGCACTAAAGCCACTGCTTTTTAGCTCCAGACAAGAGTTTAGTTGAGATAACCGGTGAATTTTAAGTTAGATCAAAGTATATGCCAATGACTTATTGCTTAATGTTAATTAAATTCTCTCCAAGTGTTGTTGGCTGCTCAGAACGTTATATTCCTAGACCATATTAACTTTATTCCCTGCAGACATATCTTACTGAGTCGTGCCGGTTATGATGCCCACAACTTTTATGGAGGGCCATTTTAAGAATCAACCAAATGAAGAACATTTCCACATTTTCTCTAAAAACTGTTGTGAATGGTATTTTCTATTATGTTGTTTAATGTCCCTGACACAATGATCCATGTCATAAAGTCCTCTTAGAATTTAATATCAGGAAAATATTTGCATCTCTTGACAAAATAGAATGCTTCCTCTGAAGTGATCCCAAAGATCATTGGCTCAGAAAGCTCCTTTTCTTTTATCACTGTGGCCTCTGGGAATCTTCAAGCCCAATCTTCGTGCCGGTGACACCAACCACATATCCCTACATTTGGAGCATGGTTATCCTTCTGCTTCATTTTCTTGGTCTTGACCTGTTGTTTTTATTTTAACTGTTTTCTGCATAGATGTGTTTTATCATATACTGATTAAAATAATTTTGGAAGTAAGCCTTGTATGAACTATACATACATTTAACAACATATGTCATTTTATTATCGTTTTCAAATTACTTCATTTGTTATCTCTTTATTCTTCCCAGCTGAATTGTAATTAAAAATAATTCCATTGTACTTAGCTCAGAGCTCTGCACCCAGTTAGCACTCAATAAATGCTTGCTAATTTGTTAATTCACCATTGACTAACGGCTCACTCCCAAGACAGTGAAAGAGAGAAAAAGCTTAAATTGTGTAAAAAGAAAATGAAAGTTTATTCACAAATACAAAATAAGAGAAAGAACAGTCTTCACTCATCCTCTCCCACCTCTGTAAATGTGTAGGCATCTGACATCAGAAGTCAAAGTGTGACTTAAGGAAGGCTTGGGCTCCAGTGGGAACTCCCAACATGCAGCAGCTCTTTAAGACCAGGGCATAGATTCCACTTGTTTTCAGATTTTCTGTGTGCCTGGCCCATGCAATGGCATGGAAAGACAGGGATTATGATGATTCTGGGGAGTTGCCTAGTCTTGGGGGATTACATAGAAAAGAAGACCAATCTCAGGGCCACAATCCACAAAATGGCCCCAGGACATTGCTTTTAGGGTCCCCTCTCCCTTGGAGTTGTCCAGCTTTGTGGGATTGGATAAGAGGGGGCCAAGGAATGGTGATAGTGAGGAATCAACCACTGGTCTACTTTGTGACAGTCTCTCTTCATCTTTCAAGGTTTGAAGCACTAAGTCCAGCACCACCAAATTCTTGACCCTTCTTCCCACAGCTGCCCTGAGGCTAGACTGAGCATAACACAGCTCACACCAGCAATATGGAAACACGTTTTGCTTTCAGCTGGGGATTATGAGGAGGTGGTACTTATCAGATCTGTAATAAACGGAGACCAGCAACCTCAGAGCTAAACGGTCTGCATTGCCAAGGGAGGAGTGGTATGTCATTGGGTAATGTGTCTGTTGATGCACATTTACATAAATTGTTTATTGGCCCTGTGGGGGTAACATGACTGCTTAGCAGCTAACACATCCCCTAATTTGTGGCCAAAATCTCTTACCACATGCATATTATTAACACACTAGGCAATACGTATCTCTGTACTTTGACTTTTTAAAATAATAATATTGTTGGAGAAATAGCAAATCATGGTCACAATTTATTTCAAAGGGTGTTTAGTAATTTAGCATGCATCTGTGAAATGTTACTTAATCCTGGGTGGTCTGTGTGCATAATTATGTTTTAATTTGCACATGATTGCTGACTCTCATATCACTTAAACAATCAGGATGCGTCAAATGACTGGCTGTTGTCCTATAACATTTTGTGTTCCCCCTTGGAACTGTTGGAAAGAGACCATCTCATCCCACAGCCATCTGCAATATCACGTGTGTATTGCTGAATATTGAATAGACATGATGAGTATTGGATTTGGCATCACTTCTGTGGTCATATTTATATGTGTTTTTCATTGCCTGCTGAAAAGAAAATGAAAAGAAGAAGGGACATAATTAAGAAGTTCTCTAGTCTCTGCACAACTGTTCTTGCATTTCAGATCACTGTCGTACCCTCCCTTGTTTTCTCTACCCGTAACCATAACAACCATATCTTACCTTTGCATAGTACACATATTTTAAAAACATTTTCCAAAAATATGTGGTCCTCACAGTGACTCTGGGATGGACAGATGGAGAGGCCTGAAACCCCAAGACCTGTCCTCATATAGAGGAGGAAACTGAGGCGTAGGGCATTGGTAACTTGTGGAGACAAATATCACTGTCACTCAACAGTAGTTTAGGAGAAGCCAAGAATTCTTGCTTCCTCCTTCCAAACGCCTTCCACCCAGTAGCCCTGCCTTATAACTAGAGGCTGATGGAGTGCAAGGTAAGGCCTGCCACAGCTTAGGGAGAGCAGGCAGCATGACTCAGGGATAGTAAGAGTGATTATGGAATTGGGCACGAGGGGCCGATAGCCCACCTGAAAAGGGGCCTGTGTATGGGGGCAGGAGGAGTGTGCTTCTCCTTGGTCCCCCTCATCACCCATTGGATGCAGTAGATTACAAGTTCTGTTAATATTTATTCTAGTGATTCTCAAAATTATCCCTTGCTTCTCTTTCCAATTGTCATTGTCCTATTTCAGGCCCCATCCTTTCTGATAGACCTTTGCAATACCCTCACCAGTTTCCAAGTCTTCACTCTTCCCACACCCTGTCCTGGCTACCAGCCTCCATCCTTCCTCTACAGCACTGCAAGGGTAACAGAGAATATAAATATGATCATCTTGCTCACCCACTTTAGCCACTTCTGTGACTCTTCATTGCTCACAAAAAGTCCAAGCTCCTTTTGCAACCTGGGCTTTGGGTTCTTCTACGTGTGACTCTCCGCCTGTAGCTTTAAGTTTCAGTAATTTCCCAGGTTGCCTGCAACTTCATGCTTCTTTGCTTTTGCATTTCGGTTCCCTAGGTTTGCAAATTCTTTGTCCCACTACAAATGCCTATACACGTGCCAGTGTGTGCACATAAGACCCATGCACTTCTCACTCACTCTGCTCATCCCTCCTGGATTGGGGGGCAGTTGGTGGGGAAAATGTTCTTCAAGATTCAGTTCACAGATCTCCTCTGCGTAGAATTTCCAGTCCATTTGGGCTGAGTTGGAGGCCCCTTCACTTTGCTGCTGGAATGTGCTCCACTCTAATCCCAGGGCAGAGAGTCAACACAGCCTTGGATTGGGATGCTGGGTCCACCTCTCTGTCTCCTCTGATTACGACCTACATGATAGCAGGGACAGGGTTCTATTAATTTTCATGGCATTAGCTTAATAATGTCTAACACCTATTAGGTTCCAAATAAATGTCTCTTGAACTGAGCTGAAGTGAATTGGCACAAAAATACCATTTTCTTCTGGTAGTGACAGACGCCAGGACCTCGGATAGCTCATTCCTTTAACCTGCGCTATGAGGCTTTCCTAGTCAATAATTGACTAACACATCTCCCCTTGGTTTAATACAAAGGATTCTCCGCACAATCCTAGAGCCTGCAGCAAGCCCATTTGTAACCACCTTCATGAACAAAGGGTTACATAAGCGAAAAGTAGTTTCTTATTCTGGTGTCAGACTTGAGTAAGATATTTTAAAATCCTAGCTGGAAGATAAAAATAAATACAGAGGGTCAAAGTGCTGCTGAGCAGACTCCTTCTCCTACTTACAGGGCAAAACTCCTTGCCCCACCAGCAATTCCATCCCATTGTACCTGCTCCACAGTGAGTAATGGCAGGTGCCCTGGACTATGTTAATCCTTACCTTACTCTCTCCTCCCTCTGGGGACACTAAGGAGAATTCACGTGGTGTTATCACCTGGATGCTTCCTCTGGAAAACTCACTTATTTTTATCTTCTGGACTCTTCAAATCATAAAATTGATTCTCTTCCTCTCTCATTGGCTGCTAGAAAGCTTGAAATTAAACTTGTGGTTGGCCACTTGCTGGTAAGTAAGGCCTCAAAAGCATAAATTTTCTGTATTAACCTCACTTGCAGATGCAGCCCTTTTCCTACATTAGTTTAATTTGTGCAACTTTCCCCAAATTGATACATTTTATTTTGCTCTGTAGTATATCTCTTTATCAGCTACTTTGAGCTCTTTTGTTATCAAGGTATGATATCAATATGTAAATATATATCACAACAGTTAAAGGGAGAACACATGTAATTTTTATTTATTTATTTTGAGACAGAACTTCACTTTGTTGCCCTTGGTAGAGTGTAGTGGCATCATAGCTCGCAGCAACCTCAAACTCCTGGGCTCAGATAATTCTCTGGCCTCAGCCTCCCAAGTAGCTGGGACTACAGACACCTGCCACAGCACCCAGCTAGTTTTTTAGAGATGGGGGTCTCCTTCTTGCTCAGCCTGGTCCAGAACTCCCAAGCTCAGGCAATCCACCTGCTTTGGCCTCCCAGAGTGCCAGAATTACAGGTGTGAGCCACCACTCCTGGCCCTAGGACATGTATAATTTGGAAGAAAACATGATGCAAAAGTTCTACATCATCACGCTAAGTTGTCACTCTTTTCCAACTCCACCCATGCAGTTACACGATCTCATACCAGTCACCTTTCCTTGGTAGGACGTGGGATTACATGTTTAATTCTTAGACAGCAAATTCACTTATCTTTTATTTATGGTACTTCATGGTGATTTTAATTCTCATCATATGTACATTGTACATGTGTCATAACATGCTGTTGATCAGCTGAAATCTATGGAACAATTAATTAATACCTGGCCCTGAGACTTTAAAGGGAGGCTAAGAGGATTATCCTGGGTAGGAGAGAAACTGCTCACAATTTGAGACCCCGCCCCCCATGAACACGTGGGGAATCAAAGGGAATGGCAGTAATCCACTAAATATGGGCCCTTAAGAAAATATTTTGGATTAGGTAGGACAAAGTATGCCTTTAGAGTAAAGGTTCTCAATTAGATGGACAGGCAAGCTTTAAATCAAACACCTGCCAAAAATCATTGGTTCATATTGGTACTGGGGACAATGGTGCCACCGCCTGGCTTAGCCAAGTTCCTCTAAATTCTTCCTCCGAGGCAGGTATCCAAACATCTGAGAAGCTCAGTGCCCTTACAGTCCTCAGTGAACATTGAGGAAGGGTATGGTCAGTGTTTGTCCAGCATATATAAGCCATATATAGGACAGGGAAGAAGGAAGTTTGAGGATTAAGGCAGTCTTGTTTCATAGCCCCAAACCTTTGCCTGAGGAGAAGACATACAAGGATACACCTTCCTAATGGCTCTCCCCTTAAAGAAAAATTTTTATACCTGGAATTACCTAGTTACACATATCACCTTCTAAACATGTAAGAAGCTTTATTGAGATGATTTTATTCAGTCAGTCAAAAATATTTCTTGAGTATACGTTCCCTATAAGGAACTTGGTCACAAGGGCTCAATGCCAGTTTTATCTCTTCCCCTAATCCTGGTGCTGAGGTGCAGGACAGCATTTTGCTGGGTGATACTTTTATACTGAGATCTGATCTGAAGCCATATGCATAATTGCTCATTTGCTGCAAAGTCATCTGAAAAAAAGTTGGTACAAGTGAGTTTGGGGATCCTAACTGCTGAATGACAGAGCCTGATACTTACCTCTAGAAAGTGGCTGAACAGTCCCTGGATCCAAGTCATTCAGGAGGGGGACTTCATTCCCTGCCCAAGAGTGTCTCAATTTATTATTGTTAATGACCAAGAAAACTTTCGTAGTTTGTTCTTCTGACCAGTTGAAGAGGAGCAGATTTGCAAGGCATCTCTTCCAGCAGGACTCTTTATAGAAGGAAGTTTGTTCTTGCTGTCTCTAGCCAATCTTGAGAAGACTTCTGCATTTGGGTGTTAAAGACATTACTAGAAGGTCTGCACTCCCTCCTCTGCAAGAACCTGACTCACTAGGACCTGACTGTATGAGTTATGCTTCTGCAGAGGGGAGCAATTAGATGCTCATATGTAGCCTGACAAGTAACGGACGGACCTGGAAAATCCATGAGTCCCTTGTAGATTGCACTGGAGATGGGGGTGGGGAGAAAGAGCTTGTCATCTCTGGGGATTGATGTTCACTTACCCCTCATTATATGCAGCGTCTTCTTCTCTGCAGAGCAATGTCTGATGGTGATCACAAGGCCACATGTACAGATAGGAAGTCTGAGCAAAAAGATCTAACCAAAGTCACAGCCAAGATGGTGAGGACATTAGACTTGACATTAGACTTGACATTCCCCTCTCTCTTGGAACCACATAGAAGTTCATCTAACACTTAATTATCCAGACACTGAGTAGCTGATACCTAGATTATTTAGGCCCCTCAAAATGAACCTATCATGAAAATATAAATGTATTACCTTTCGCTCATTGTCACCCAGACATGATTAATCAGGCTGTGGATTACTCGGGGCTTTTTAATTTTTTCTTCTGCTACTCTCTGTCTTTTGATAATTTGATAAATCAGTCCTATCTCCTTCCACCATAGGGTGAGTATGAGTAGGAAGAAGAGGTATGTACAGCTCAATGTGGTCTGTGAATTTGTGAGTTAGGAGATAAGATTAGGTGTGGGAGAAACTAACTGGCTTAAAAATGATACTGAATCCTCTTTAAGTTTTAATTATCCTTGTTATCTCTACGTCCATTATTATGGATCCCTGAACACTGGCAGTAACAGCTGCACAGTTGACAACTGCACCGTGTAATAACAATGTCTGCTCTGTAATCGTATTCAGCAGGCTATTTATCAGGGACCATTAGAACTCAGGATGCTAGAGAGCAACAAAAACAAACATAAGACGAGCTCTGAGTGCTGTCTTGAATTCCCAACCATTTTCCATTATCTCCTACTTTTTGAAACATCAGATTCATATGGAATGAGTCTATTCTTACTTACAAATTTTCAAAATCTAATCTGTAAAATCCGTGATGGAACCATGCTGTTACTTTCTTCATTACTGGTATAAATTGAGTAGGTTTTAAATCATATCCAGTGATTGTTAGTTATGGAGGGAGCCAAAGGAACTCATTGTTGGACAGTCTTCACATCTCATCATTACCTTTTCCAGACTGGCCTGAGGTACCCAGTAAAGAACTGGTATGGGACCTACAACCACCAAACACGGGTGTGTTTGGGCTTATGAGACTCACTGTCCACACAGATGCCATACTGGCCAAGACTCACAGCAGAAAGCATTGGAATTCTAAGAACAGGGAGCTGGATCCAGCAAAAACTCTGCACAGAGAGGTTTTAGGAACCATGCAGGAGACAATACTGTCATTATCTGGGAGTCCTGCCCAAGATTCGTTATAGTCCTCAAACTGGGGTTCAGGGATGCTCATTTGTCCTAGAAGAGGAATTAGAAAAAGCAAGAGAATTGGGCAATCAGTAGAGAATCAAAGTGGCCTGAGACCTCTCTGGGGCCTGGAAAAGAGGGCAGATGGCGCTCAAGGAGGGACTATGACTGGGTGTACTTATCTGAGTAAAAAACTAGAACACAGTAAGCCATCTTTAGGGGTTGGCTATGATTATAACCACCAGTGGCATTATTTTTATGTGACTATCCGAAGCATGCCAGCTCCTGATTCTGATAACAGAGGAATCAGTGATTAATATTGAACATCTGGGTCTCAGTTCAGCAAGATGACCAATGCTAATTCCAACTGTTATGAGAAAGACTATTTAGATCCTTTCACATCTCAGGATTCATCTGAGAGTTGGAATAAGGATGATCCATCAGGTAAAGGGAGCAGTAGGTCCAATTTGGGGACCTGAATACAGAGGAAATGAGGGTGGGGCTGGCACCCTCATTTAGCAGTTACACCTAGTAAATAGCTCTCCAAAACTGAACATGTATGATTTCTGTGTGAGGAAAGATAAGTCCTCTTGAACTGAAATTGATTTTTTTGTATTTCTAAATACTTGGAAATCCAAATGTGGATAGTGCTGTCTTCTTGGTAATCTATGGGGCTCTGTGGACTGTAATAGTGCAAGATGAATCTCCTTTGGTTGTGGGACGGGACACAGCATCACACAGGAGTGTGGACAACGAGATAATTGCTAAGGATCCTTGCTGTTAATTCAGTTAGAAGCACATACTACCAATTCCAACTGTATTGGTACAACTGGATTTGGGGGAGATTTTATTTAAAATTCTCAAATCAGTACAATACAAGAGAACTACCTCTTTGCCGCTCCATCTCTCCTGCCAAGTACTTGATAAAATGTGTTCTACAAATGTAGATATGGAGTCATGATAAGAAATTCACTCTGCTGAATATTGGAATTATCTGACTGATGTTGCAGGCAAATGTTAAAACCAGGACAAATTCTGACTGGGGAATTTCCAAACCTCCAGAGATGTCTACCTAATTACAGACGTTTCAGTTGACACACGTGATAGTGAACATATCTGAGATGGAGCTGTCCTGATGGTTCAAAGTAGAACAGCTTCCAGATATGCCCAGGTTTAATCAAAGTTTCTAAGTCAGGGCAGCCTCAGCCTCAGGCCCAAGTACTGGATCAGCTTCATGCAGGATGCCCCTTGCACGTGCCTTCCACTTCAGGATGTGTGAACGGACAGAGCAGACCTCTTGGTTTTCTAGGGACAAATGTCTAGTGAATCAGGGTGCCTGTCACTGGTGTCCATGGTCAGCCTCAGCAGCACCCACACAGGGACAGAGAAAGGGCTGGGGAGGGAGCAGTGGCATTAGGATAATGGCTTAGGGCCATTAGCCTTTGAGAAAACGAGGAGGTCTGGACAACCTAGAATAGCCATGATAAACACCTTTTTGAGGTTTTTTTTCTTCTTATTGTTGTTTGGGTTGGCTTGGTTTGGGAGAGGGGATTTAGGATAATATGTAGCACAATATACAATTATAACTTGCTCTGAAAAGGCAGTGGTTTATCACGGAAAGAGCATTACCAGGGAAGAGGAAATCTGGGACTGACTTCTCGTGCTGCAGAAATTCCATGAGTATAAGCAAGTGACTTTTCATTTCTGTGTCTCAGTTTCTATACCTGTAACTTAGAGCAGTAGACTAGAGAGGACTAGGGAACATGTAGGACCCTTCTAACTAATATTTCAGGCCCCTAATCCTGTCCTGTGCCCCCAAATACAAGTCTCAACCAACACCCGCATTTTCCCTCTCCTGGGTTGCATTTCCCCTCTTATACATTCCATTCTTCACACACACTTAGGTTATTGAGATAAACCACACACCCTGAGATGGGCAGACAATCATTTAGCCAAGAAAACAAAACACGAAAGACGACAAAAGCCCATCAGCAGAACAGATAGCTCTGCACTCAAGGCAGAGAGACCCACAGGTGAGGCGGAGGGCAAGGCTGATGGGGAAGTGGGATAAGAGAGGTCGGCGGCTGGATGGATGAGATGGAGGGAAGGAGATAGAGCTGGTGACAAGTGGAGCAAGTTTCTCATCAGCATCAGCATGGTCTTACACAGAGAGACCATCATTCAGGAACTGAAACAGGCATAATATAGCTCTGCCCTCCTCCTCAACTTCCTCCCTGCTCCCGATATAGCCAGCAAGAGTTTTCTAAAATCAAAGCAGGAAATTGACAGTCATTGAATATCCTAGAAGCCTTTTGCTGTGTCAAGTGCTTACACAGATAGCTCATTTCATCCCACAGCGACCTCATGGGCTTGGCCTTACTATTATTATTATTATCAGTATTATTAATACAGCTCCATGAACAAGAAAAAGCAAAGTCTGGAAGGTCGACTCAGCTAGTAACTGCCAGTGCTGGCTGAACGTGGGTTTGTGGCTGGCTCTTCAGCATACAATCTTTTCATTACCCCACGCTGCAGCCTGCACCACGTCTGTCTATGGAATATTAGTTTGGGTACCTTTTCCTAATATTCTTCCTCTCCTCCTCCACCCCTCTCCCACTCTGAATCCAAGGTACCAGCAGATTGGAGCCTGAGAAGGCATTGTTCTCCTGCTCCCAGCCTGCCTCCTCCCTTTTCTGGCCGAGAGTTCTATTTATAATACAAAATGTACTAAGAGGCTATCCATTCACCACTTCCCTAATTTTTATGGCATTTGTGATTAAATCAACTCAGGCTGTGAGAAGCTTTGGTAATTAAATAATTTAGGTAACAGAATATTTAATTAATTGTAATTACATATGCCATCTTGAAAGCCATTTCTATTTTAATTTTAGCACAAGCTGGATTGTCCAAAATATGTTTTTCCTTTGCTGCCAAAACATCTTGTCTCTTTATTCCTTCTTTCCCACCATCTTTCTATCCCTCTAATCTTTATATCCTTTTTTCCTTGTAATTTGAGGTAATCAAAGGGAGCCAGGCAATCAAAGGGAGCCAGCCATTCCCTATTTCTGTGTGCTAAGGGTGGTGGAAACAAAAGGACATTAAGTCAAAGTCTTGGCCTATAACATTCACATAGCCTGATGGAGGAGACAGTCCAGAAACATTAAAGTATGAATAATACCAGCAGCCCCACCGATTATAATTATGTGTGTAGAGGATGGGTATGGGTTTGAACCAGGTCTAGAGGTAGACATAGCACTGGTATTGATAAATAGAAAATAGGAACAATTTCTAGGAATAGCTGGTTTGGATCCGTAAAAGGCGATTTGTATTTATTTTCTCTTTATCTATTTCATTCATTCATTCATTCATTCCTTCACTCAAAAATTTTGAGCACCTATTGGATGCTAGGCAATGGTCCATAAGGTCTGTCCAAGAACCACCCTCTTCCCCATAGCCTGCACCCTCCTACCTGAGTTCAGGACACAGCAGATGTGTCCTGCTCACCAGGCGCTTCAGGCAGGCCCAGCCATTGTGTTCATGAGCCAAATATGACCACTGCCATCTGTGACAGTCCTGGATTTGTCCTCACCTGATTAGAGACAGACCGCTACCTAAAGGAATAGAGCTCAGGTCACAGCTTCAAGAGAGTCATAAGAGAAAAGTCTACCCAAGGGTCCCCAGCCCTTTTGCCATTCCCCTAACCCCAGCATCACACTGGGACTCTGACATTCCAGCCCAGGGAGGCTCCCTGAAGTACCTTTGTGTGGAATGCTGGGACCCAGCATCACCTCTTGGTTGGCATGAGACTCCTTTCAAAGCTGGACTCTGCACCTGCTCTGGAGTCTTTATCTTCTGACTTCCTTCTTAAGTTCTCCTGTTGGGAGGAATTCTGACCTCGCTGTACCAGGGGACCTGAGTGGTGGCCACTCATTCATTTGTTTGTGTTCCATGTATGTGTTCATTTGTTCATAAGACAAGCAGAAGCAGCTTCTGCGTGGCAGGCACTGTGCTAGACTTTGTGGGACATAAAAGAAGACACTATTCTATTCACAAAACCCTTGTTGGTAAAGGAATTTATCAGATATAAAAAAATTACAACTGAGGGTAAGCTAAGTTTTGCAATGCAGGAAGATGAAAGATACATCTAACTCAGTTTGAGGAGCTGAGTCAAGACTTGATATAGTCATAAATACTTGTAAAGCAGAGGGGAGGAAGTGGGTGTTCTAGATAGAGGGGGCAGCTTATACAAAGGTGGAGACAGCTGTTTGGGGGATGGTGTGTGTTTCTTCCCTATATAGAGCTGTAAATCGCCAAGAACTATACCAAAGATGAATTGTTTCTTTTAGGGAAAGAGTCACCAACCGTATATAGGAAGGAAGCATGGTATAGCGAGAAAGCCCAATTTAACTTGTGAAGTTCTGGATTTGAGTTGTAGACACCAGTGCTCTGGGTTTTAATTATAGCTTTGCCATGTACAGATCACAGCAGATGGTGTGGTCATGGGCAGATAACAAATATTCCATTTCTTTTTTTATTTTATTTTTGTGTGTGTCTATAAAATAAACAATAAAACTTCATAGGGCTGTTCTTAGGGCAAAATGAGAAAGTTGCCAATAATTACTAGGCATTTCACAGAGGTTAATATTAATATTAGTTTTATTTTAATGTCAAAACTTTTTGTAAACCATTAGGTGCTTTATGAATGTATAGAATTACTTAGTCTCCGCAGGACCTAGTGAAAAGTCCAACCTTAATTCATGGTTACCGGCATTTTCAGATCTCAGTTTTGTTGTTTAGCCTTGTCTAACTGTACAGATCATCCTATTTTCTAAGTGAAATAAAATAATCTGATGTTGAAATAAGAGTTTGTGTGACAGCAAGGGTGCCCTCAAGGATCACATGATGAGAGCCCAGGTGCCACATTTTTTTATCCCATGCCAACGCTGACTGTTGTCAGTTCTTGACGGCGATAAATTAGTGAGCCTTGGGAACACAGAGAAACCAGCTCTCCTCACACCATCTGTAATTATCAGATTTGCTAAGCACTTTGACCAAACTGTTTTTCTTTTGTTTGCAAAATTTCTACCAAGTAGAACAGATCCATGGATAATGAGGCTGCAGGACTAGGCTCCTCAAAAAGCCCACTCTGCAAGGGCTTCAGTGAAGCTGCCCGGGGGGTCCAGGCTGAGCTCTTTCACACACTGCCTCCTCCCTGCCTCCTCTAATGCACAACTGTGCTAGTGAGGGATCACATATGGATAATGTGAGCAGTGATGGTGGCAATGGCTATTCATGCTCCTGGTTTTTCTAAACAGACTAAAAACATGACTTTAAAATTTTCATTTTTAGTCAAAAAGCATTAGATGCTATTTATAATATATAAATAGTGTAGTGCGGCGTGAAGAAAGGCTAATAGCCTTCTTCCCCTCGAATTCCACTCAACTGAGAGAATCAATGTTGGTTTGGTGTGTGTCTCCGTTCATGGCCTTCTCTGTATTCACACACACACACTCACACTCACATACACACACGTATACACGCTCACACTCACATACACACATGTACACATGCTCACACTCACATACACACATATGCTTTCCATCGTATTTTACTCTAGTTTGTCCCCTAACCTATAGGCATACCTCATTTTTATTTTATTTATTTATTTATTTTTTGTAGAGATGGAGTCTCACTTCATCATCCTGGGTAGAGTGCCATGGCATCACAGCTCACAGCAGCCTCCAACTCCTGAGTTTAGGCAATTCTCTTGCCTCAGCCTCCCCCGTAGCTGGGACTACAGGCGCCCGCCACAACGTCTGGCTATTTTTTGTTGCAGTTTGGCCGGGTCCAGGTCTGAACCCATCACCCTCAGTATATGGGGTATTCTCTTGTAAAGATGCCTCAATATTTACTCAACCATTCTTTGAATGAAGAGAATCACATTGTTTCTAGCTTTTTGCCCCAACAAGTAAGGCCAGAAGATATAGTCTTACTTGTGCATTGAATATATGTGTGTAGATCTGTATATATACACACAGAGACATATATATATATACATATAAATTTTTGTAACAAAGTTTCACAGTGAA
Organism: Nycticebus coucang; assembly: GCF_027406575.1. Lineage (NCBI taxonomy): Eukaryota > Metazoa > Chordata > Mammalia > Primates > Lorisidae > Nycticebus > Nycticebus coucang. The sequence continues at coordinate 86,506,631 of NC_069789.1, forward strand.
GGGTTGCTGATCAGACTCGTGCATTTTTTTTTGTTTTTTGCAGTTTTTGGCCGGGGCTGGGTTTGAACCCGCCACCTCCGGCATATGGGGACTCGTGCATTTTTAAATTTTTTTTTTGAGAGAGAGTGTCCTTCTGTCACCAAGGCTAGAGTGCAGCAGCGTCATCAAAGCTGGCTGCAACATCAAAGTCCTGGTCTCAACTTCCTGAGTAACTGGGAATGCAATTATGCACCCAACTATTTTTCTATGTTTAGTAGAGACAGGGTCTCTCTTTCTCTCAGGCTGGTCTTGAACTCCTGAGTTCAAGTGATGCTCCCACCTCGGCCTCCCAGAGTGCTAGGGTTACAGTTGTGAACCACTACACCTGGCCCAGACTTCTTCATTTTTATTTTAAATAGGTTATTTTAGATCCTATTCCACAAAGATGTCACCATTGACATTTGAGAATTCCCATTGCTTTACATTCTTCTCAGTCCTGAATGGTGTCCGTCTTTTTTTTTTTTAGAGACAGAGTCTCACTTTATCACCCAGGGTAGAGTGCTGTGGCGTCACAGCTCACAGCAACCTCCAGCTCTTGGGCTTAGGCCATTCTCTTGCCTCAGCCTCCCAGGTACCTGGGACTACAGGCCCTGCCACAACGCCCAGCTATTTTTTTGTTGCAGTTTGGCTGGGGCCAGGTTTGAACCCGCCACCCTCAGTATATGGGGCTGGCGCTCCACTCACTGAGCCACAGGTGCCGCCTGGTATCAGTCTTTTTAATTTTTGTGAATCAGATGAACCAGAAATTAATGAAATAATCTTTTCACCCCTACCCCTTCTTTCCAGAGTAGCCATGTGGCCACGGTCAGGGTGCCAACAGACTGTGCAGAGACCTCAGCCTTGCCCTGCCTCACACCCCCAATTTGGTGAGCATTCAAGCCGTTACCCACAAGCTGTATGGCTTACCTTGTTTCACCAGTAGCACTCAGCTGGGTTCTTAGGAAGTTTTAGGAGGACAAGTAAATTTAGTGTGAAATAGCCCTGACAGCTATAATAGGTTGTGTTTTATTCATTAAAAGGAGGCCTAACAGTGAAGCTAAACACCATGGTAGGAAAGGAATGCTCCTAAACTCCTGAGGAGGAGTATTTGAAACAGGGGTCAAAATCCTCCTATTTGTTAAACGTGAATGAGAAAGAAACAGAGGGAATAAGGGAAAAAGATAGACACTAAGAGTGGAGTCACGTCCTGAAGCCACGCAGGTTGCAGTCAGACTAGTGATGTATGGTGCCTAACCCCACCCCTGCTACGTGGTGCGTGTAACTTAATTGTGATCTCTGTGATCATCATCAAAGGAAAAAAGCAAAGGAATTGTTTACAACTTGTGATTTGCTGCTGATAGGCACTTCTCAACATAGAATTTTACACTATATTTACAAAAGATTCTCAAAGTGTTGGCCACCTTTTTGTAAGATTTTGTAACAAATCTTTTGTAAATAAAGGTACATTTAGACATAATTTCTGATTTTCTCTACATATGGTGACTTTGTGGGCAACTTTGGGGATACCCTGTACACTGCAATTTCAGGAAATTTTCCATTAAAAGACCTCACTGATGTGCAGTTTGTAGGAATAGGGCAAAAGTCCTCTTCTTTGCAAGCCTGAATAAAAGTCTCTTGACCTTGCTACATTTCACATCTGTCCTTAGAGTTCAGAGCATCAAAGTAACCTTTAGCTTCTGATACATTTTTGAGCCCTGGAGTCCCTTAGAGCAGGGATTTTCAACCAGTGTGCCATGAGAGGATCTTAGGTGCGTCGCCAAAATTTTTAAAGATCATCAATTCAATTTTTTCAAAAGAAGTTCAAAGCATCATTAAGTACATTCTTTTCCTCACTCTTCTTTTTTTTTATCAATATATTTAGATGTATCATGGAAGTTTAACTATAGGTTCAGGTGTGCTGTGAGATCAAAAAGGTTGAAAAACACCGTTTTAGAGTCTTAAAACTGTAAGGTCCTTGTTTCCAGCTTTGGGCCTAAAGTTCAGCATCATGGCAAGGATGCCTGGCTCTTTAGGGACTATCTGAAAATAAAAGTGAATTTCAGGTATCTCAAGGTTATGTTTTAGCAATTATCTGACTCTTGCCTCTAACCTAATTTCCAACCCTTAACCATTCTTAGCCTCTAAATCCCATCTTTGGCCTTTTGTTGGCTTTAATCTCTCAGCGCTGACTGTGAGTCTCTTCAGGTCCTGGGTCTCCTGCAGCTCCTTGCAACCCCTCAGCTCCACCCCTCTCATGCATAGTTTCTGACCCCAGCCTGGTGACTGCAGAGGCTTGGCAGGGCCAGTGCCACTTGCCCTCACTGTCTTTCCCCCCTGTCTTTCTACTGCAGGGAAAATGGCTCACAACAGTAGCATGCTATGGCCATTTCACTGCTGTCCAACCTCTGCTGTCCTGTCCTCCACATTTCTGCATTTCTTGTGCTCACAGGCTGCTCGCCAGGAGGCCTTTGCAGTGCACTATCTCAGCCTAACATTACTGCCTGCTCTTGGAAGTCTGAGAGGAAGCTGTGAGCCTGGCATCAATTCCTACCAGTGGTTAGAAAAGTTTCAAACAATGCAGTTTCCTCTGGGAAACTGTAATAGAAACATCTTAGCCTGGATTGGTGGGACATTTTCAATGCCTCCATCCCACTGACTATACAATTAATGCAGAAAGATGGCAAGATCAGTTGCTGGAGGAGGACAGAAGGTGAATCTTCTTCCCGGCTCTCAGAGGCCCCCACACGGCAGACAGCGGGGCGGATGCACCAGCCTCACGGGAGCTGGCGGGCGCTATCGAAAATCCAATCTGATTCACTCCAACGGGGCTATTACACTCCAGCCCTGATAGGATCACACTCTCAGAGCACAGGGTAAAATGAAATTTGAGAGAAAACGCGATTTCTTTTGTTTTCTACAGAGTCCTGGAGATAAGCGTTCTTCATGACTTAACCTTGATGGCCACAGGAAGCCCCGTGGCAGGCTCTGAGGATCTGACAGACGAATTGAATGGATTGGTGGTTCCTTTGCTTGCCTGTTTGGCTGTACCACTGGGGACAGAGGATGGGCTTCTCTGTCCATCTCTCATCAGGTTGGCACTGGGCCATGTCCATGTATTGTAGAGATTTGCCCATAGCACCTCTCTGTCCCTTTCTGTGGCTCATCTGCCCTTTGCCAGTCCCTGCTCTTCAGCTGCCTGGGGGCTGAAACCTAGTGTCGCTAGATTTCTCCAGCTCTAGGCTAGCACCTTGTGATGAGCTTAGTAGAGCTAAAATGTTAACAGTGGCACAAAACATGGTTAACTCTTGGCTTCTTCCCCATACATCCTTTTAAGTGGCCTTCAAGCAAAGGAATATCTAAGGCACATATTTCAAAGATCCTAACAAGGTTTAGGACCAAGGAAGAGAGGATTCGGGACCCCAAACCATAGGACTTGGACCTGCTCCTCTGGGGAGAAAGATAAGCCCTGAAAACATGTTTTCCTTGATGACTTATGGTCGCATTTCTCAGAGTGTGGTCTGCAGACAAGCTGCCTCAGAAGCACCTGGAATGCTGGTAAAGTCCATATTCTTAGTTCCCTGCTTGGGGTTCCTAAATCAGAATTTCTGCCATGGATTCCAAGAAAAGGACCTTTCTACTCTGCCTTCTAAGAGAGATTCTAAGGTGCAGCTTGAGAGCCATTGGCTGTAACTTGAAGGCATTTCTCCCAGTGGTCCTGGCTCCTCCTGGCCATCACCTGTCTAATGGATTATCTCCAGGGCAACCTAAGCTGCTAGCTTGTTTGGCCTTGACAGACCTCTCCGACTCCCAGCAGCTTCTATGACAAGGGCCAATAGCCTCTTAGAAATTTGCAGCTTCCTCTCAGACAATCCTTTTAGGCTCGCTCCAGGAGGGAAAGTTGAGTCTTTCCAAAGGACACATCTGGGTGTGTTAGGAGAGCCTTGATCTTACTTATTGCCCAGGCAGGGAGAGAGGAGGGCGGTGTGCATGGGGGATGGCAATGATGATGATAACTATGATTACAGCTACTATTTATTGAAGGCCTATCAAGTTCTGGGCCTGATGCAGACTATTCATAGTTATAATTTCATTGAATCCTCACAGTGTTCTCACACAGTATCCTTATGCCCTTTTAACAGATGGGGAGATTGTTACTCAAAATCACGTAACTAATAACCGATTCAGTAGAGTGGAACTTGAACCCAGCCTATTTGAAGCTAGTGACTCCTTTCTAGGCATAGGCAAATTTGTAGAGCCAAAGCCCATTCACCTCCACTATTCTGCTTTGATTTTTACACCAACCCTGTGAGGCAGACAGAGAAAATTTTATAAATGAGAAAACTGAGGATTAGAGGAATTAATCACTCCAGGTCATGCACTAATAAGAAACACAATCAAAATTGAAACTCAGGGCATTTATTCTCAATACAGGGGTTTTTCTTCATGTCACGGCTCTGTCTTCTTGCCACATCCGTCTCCAGGTATAACCAACAGGCAGCAATATTATTACCTTAGATTAGCTAACGAATGAGTTTCCTAGGACTATAACAACTCCTTACCACAGTTGAAGTATTAGCAGGGTCCGGGTCCCTCTGAAGGTCCAGTGGAGAATTTTCCTTGCTCTTCCAGCATCTGGTGGCTCCAGGTGCTCACTGTCTTGGGCCTGCGTAACTCCAACCCCTCCCTCCATCTCCGCATGTCCTCTGTGTTGGTGTCATCTCTTCCATCTCTCATCACTCGTCACTGGCTTTGGGTTCACCCAAATAATCACGATGGTCACGTCTCAAGGCCCTTGACTTAATTACATCTATAAACAAGTTCTGGGGCTTAGGACATGGGCATATCTTTGGGGGCCAATAGTCGATCCATCACAACAGATTACTAGTATTTTAAGGCATAAATATGAATGAGATATAAGTAGACGAAGCTCATTGGAAAGCATACGTAGAATCATTTTCATTTATCTCCCAGTTGTTTTCTTTGGAAAGAAAACAACTAAGCTGCATTTTTTTCTAATGGAAAGCTGCCGTGAGGAATGGTTTTTGATAAGAATTAGGGACAGGGGCGGCACCTGTGGCTCAGCGGGTAGGGCGCCGGTCCCATATGCCGGAGGTGGCGGGTTCAAACCCAGCCCCGGCCAAATTAAAAAAAAAAAAAAAAAAAGAATTAGGGACAGGGAAGGATTCTCTTGGACCCCAAAAGTCTTAAAAGTTAGGGCAACCTGAGTAGGTGGCTCTGAAAGGTGAGCCCCCACCCCTATCCCAAAGGCAAGGGAGTAAAGATGAGGGCTTAGCACTGGAGGAGCAGCAGGAAGGGAATGGGGAGGTGGGTGGGACAGTTCTGGAAGCCACCTGGCAGAGGCCTCTGGGAAGGAGCAGGGGCAGCCTATGGGGGACAGAAAACCCATTTTCCCCAGATACTACAGGCAGACCATAACGAGCCAGGGCCAGAGAGTACTCATCTCTAGCCCAGAGTGGGCCGCCCTCTGTTCCCCTTCACCAGCATTTACACATTCCCTTGGAGAGGCCCACACTCTAGTTCCAACAGTACATCCTTGCTGTTTTGTCTCCCTGGCACTTGGGAAGGATATTTTATAGACAGAATGAGCAGAAAAATCATCCTGTTGTTTTTCACAGTTGCAGGTTATATGAGAAGAAAGAAAAAACATCAGAAGGATTACAGAGCTGACTAGGGAATTGGAGAAGCCAAATTTGTGGCTCTTGGAGGCTCCTTGGGAGCTTTCCCAGGTAAATAGAGGTCTCTTCCTCCTCAGAGTTCTTAAGCTGCAATGATGCTTAACTCCTTGGTGGCGGAGCACCAGTACTTCTGGTCAAGCTTGGGATGAGAGCCTAAAGGTGCCTCTGAGCTCCCCCTCCCACCTAGCAGCTCCCCCCAAATCTGGGGGAAGCAGGAAACCTAAAGGCTGGAGGCACTCAGTGGAAGACTGGTCTTCCCTTCGGACTAAAGAAGGGGCACCATCGTGGAACGATTCTGTCCTGGGTAGAATACAGCTGTTTTTGGAACTCTTTCTCCTTTGTGCTTTTCTCCACCTCCCTCTCAAGGGCAAAGGCTGTAAGAGGCACCCAGAAATTAAGCTAGAGAGTGTTCAAAGCCTGGTTAGAAGGAAGCTAGCGTGGGAATGAGGAGCAATGTAGCTTAGGATGGAAGGAAAAGTCAGCTCTTCCGCTCCTGTGGAGGTGATTTTCCCGCCCCAACTCTGCGGCACATCCACGGGCACCTGATTCCCTGTTGCAGAGGAGTGGTGCTGGAGGGATTGAGTAAGAAAAGAAGAGAGTCTAGAGCTTTCCTGCAAATAGTGCTCCCTCCAGATTCAGAGTCTCCAAGTCTCATTTATTCCCTAAATATTTACCTAGTGTTCAAAGTTCTACACCAGGTATGTGCGATACAGAAATGTATAATAACAATAATCCCTAACATTTACTCAACATATTTTATGTACAAAGCACTATGCTTAGTGCTTTACATGGATTATCTCACTCAATGCTCTTAACACCCTCACAGAGTGAATAACGTTATTATCCCTATTTCACAAAGAAGGATACCAAACCTGCAGAGGCTAAATCATCTGCCCAACATGTTTCGGCCAAGAAGCCAGAGAGCTGGGATTAGAACCAAGGTAGACTCAATCCAGGACCATATCCTTAACCTCTGTGTGAAACAAATCCTTGCCTCCAATGTGCCTGTAATCAGGCATAAACGATAGGACAACCATAACTCCAAGCCTGTTGAACATTGAGGGTCTCTAAGTGCTTAGAGAGGGAGTCAGGGAGAGGGATAGAAGAATGGGCAGGAAGGAGGGAGGAGCAGGGAAGTCCTGAATGAGGTCAAATTTGAGCAAGACATTGAACAACAGTTGGCTAATAATATAAACAAAAGCTTATTAAATGTGTGCTACATATCACTGACTGTGCTGTGTCAGTGCTTTGTACAACAGCCCTAAGAGGGAATAAGTACTATTATTAACCCATTCAGGAAATTGAAAGCACAGAAAAGTTTCATACAATTCAGATAAATACATCTTGGAGTGAGGGCAGTGGCCTGGGAGATAAAGTATCCTTAAAGGTACCTCAGGGGTAAGTTTAGGGGCAGTAAGTAGCTAAGTGTGGTGGGGATATCAGATCCATGAAGGGTCAGATGGGGCCAGATCATGACAAGTGGTGAATTAAAGCCAAGAGTTTGGATTTAATTCAGCAGGCAGTGTGGAAGCATTAGAAGGATTTAATCAGGAAGATTGGTCTGGCAACAGAATTCAGGGTTGAGTGGGAGCAGGGAGATGAGTGAGATCCTCTTATAGGACATTGTGTCCGTCAGTTGGTCAACAATGCATGCTGAGTACCTACCGTGTGCCATAACACAGCAGTCGGTGGAAAGAAGAGGTCTCTGCCCTCCCCCAGTTGATGTGTAAGGACAATGGCAATGAAGTCCTGGATCAAGGCAAGAGCAATGACAAAAACAGAGGGGTGGGTGGTGACAGTATTTCACATGTAGTAGGATCAATAGGACACGGCACTTGAGGTGTTCAGACTGCTCGCAGCCATTGGAGAATGAAACATGACGTGGGTTGGGGTCACCCACCTGGCAGGTGAGTATGTGATTTAAAACAACTGAACTTATAAAGTAGGTTGGCATTTAGAAGAGCTTAGTTTGGGGGGTTTTATCCCCCCCTACTCACATAAACTCATTTGAGGCTGAGCTTCCATGAAAGAGCATTTCACACACACACACACACCCTGGTGTGGGGGTGCCCCATGGCTGCGCCTGGGCTGGACTGGACACAGAAGCCCACCTGGTGCACAGCATTGCAGGTGGGACTAAATTCAGGAGCACATCATGGATTTGAACCTGACTTCTCACTGCCCTGCCGGCTGCACAGATTGAGCTTGTCTGCCCTCTTCTTCCTGTCCCCCCTGCTGCCAGCCTTTGGGCTATGTGTTGCTTATTAGCAGTTCCTCAGCAGGTGGGCCAGGGGATGGGAGAGGCTCCAGAACGCCCTCTGGTTTCTTTGGCTTATTGTTAACAGCTCTGATAAAAGCCAGGATAGGGGAGGAGAATTGAGGTTACTAGGTCACATTTTTCCCATCATTGCTCCAGTCTGCCTCCTCTACCCAGTTCCCTCTGCCTGCCCCATGTCTATCGGGCTTCAGAGCCCAGCTTGCACCCAGTGGAGGCTCTGTAACTATGGGGCTGCTGATAACACAGAGAAATCCATCTGAGTGGAAGCACACTCATTGCTCTGAGCTCCCTAGGCACTGGTCTATACTACTTATGACACTCTTACAAGCCAAAGGGAAGGGATTCTGTGCCAGAATTTGCCTCTGGGCCTCTGAAATCACTTCTTGGACTTCCTTACTGGAGGAAGAGCCAAATGGAGCATCATTAGCAGAGATGACTCCATCCATGTGGAATTGCACATTATAACAATTACATAGCACTTTGCCTTCCATTTAATTTTCCCCTTCCACTTAATTGCCGAGGTGGGATTTTATTATTCCCATTTTATAGATGGGTAAGTTTCAGTGATTTGCTCAAGAGGCTGGGCTGCCAGGTGGACATAAATTGGAATGAATGCTTTCTTGTTCCAAAGTCATCTTATTTCCACTCTGACACACAATCTCTGGATTTGCCCTGTTTTAGAGCTGACTGGATTTATTTATTATGTTTTCTTCTCTGAGAGAATAGCAGGGGAATGTTATTTGATTGCCACCAGTTCCCTGAACATCACTACCTAGGTACTTCTCCTGGCTCGGCCCTGGCTAGCCTTGCATCTTGGGAACGAATATTACAGTATCTCTGGGGCTCTATTTCCTCATCTGTTAGATGTTTGGTTTAGATTATTTCCCAAGACCCAAGAGTCCATGCTTTCATGGCTGGTATTGGTTTGCTCTTTTTCAATTCCAAATCAGGAGATACTTCTTGTCTCCCCAACCAGGGAGGCATTTGGTAGAAAATGAACCTTCTTAGCTTTATTCCATCCCAACACATCAAGTAGGCTATCTATGTGACTTTCCTGGTCTCCTGAAACTAAAGTGGGCCTGCATTGAAATGGATTGATAATATACCTGCTACTCTGGGCCAAAACCCTGGGAGGAAATTTCTGGGCCCCGATTCGGCACAAAGTTTTATATGATGCAAGCTGGCAAAGGGCTCTGTAAATACGAGATGTTCCCTTTGGGCTTTTGGACAGCAATGGACAGGGCTCTCATGGCCGAGTATTGTGTCTGTTTTCCACTGGGAAGTTGGACAACTCGAGGTTGCCTAGGAGGGATGTGGAAGGTGGACCATGGGAGAGGATGGGGACTGAAAGGAAAGGTCCCTCAGTCACTAACGGACCCTTCCTTGCCCCAGGGCAGCAGGGTCTTTTTTTCATGAGGCTACTTGCTCTCCAGTTGCAGAAGTTGCCCTGCCAGCCCTTAACCCAGCTGGAATGAGACTGGCAAGGTACAGCTGTGCACTAATAAACAGCCAGATGGAAAACCAAATAGGCACGTTAGGTTAGTGGCCAACTGAATCCTCAGCCTTCTGAAATGAGTCACAACCTCTGTGCTGGTGCTCCTGGGCAAAAGGCAAGGGCAGTGGCTGATCCACAGCATCGCGTAAGCCAGCTCTCCTCCCAGATGGCAAGGAGGGTGACAACCCGTGTGCTTCCTCCATAGGATACAAAGCTGGTGTATTCAGGTTGGTGGTTTCCACTATGGCTTTCTGTCAGGCCACTGTTTACTGAGTAGAGCAGTGCGCTACTCCTGGGCTGGGGACAGTGTCTGCCAACAGGATGGGCATAAGGGAACGAATAGTGTCCTCTTAGCCAGTTGGGACTGAGACTCCCTGTGTGAAACAGAACTGCTGTTTAATGGCACAGAACAAAAGCAGCTAAGCGTCTGCTAATACGTATCCAGTTGAGTCCAGGAACCATAGTAAAAATAAGGGGGAAAGGGGGAAAATAACCAGCGCTGTCAAGCTGATTTGTAGTGTCTGCATTGATGTTGCATTTGTACTCGAGGCTCTGAATAGGAGGTAGGCGCTGATGATATCACTTTAAATCTCAAGGCCAGAGATATAATTGCATGCCATTACTCCTTAATTACATGGTAACTACAATGCCATTACTTTCTACTCCAGTCTAATTGCAATTCACTTCTGATTAGTGGGTAATAAACATTTACAAACAGGGTCCAGATCTATTTCCATACAATTTACTCAGCTTAAGAGAAGGAATACAAACATAGCAAGGGGGAGTACAGGGAGCCTGCCCCAATACTGTAACTAGCATAAGGAAAGGTGGCTGAACTGGAATGACCTTCCCAATTAAGTAACAAAAGAGATTTGTGTTGGGGGAACTCTACCTAGGTGTGACGCAGGAAGTCAAGGTTTAGAGTCCAGAGTCTTGAGTTCAGATTCTAACTCTTTTATTCCCTGGCTGTGTGATCTTAGTAAAGAACTAAATTTTTCTGGGTATAAATCTCCCGATCTAGATGTGTAAAATAAATAAAAACTACTTTGCAAAGGTAAAGGATGAAAAAAAGATTGTATTTATGAAAAAGCTCAGTGAAATGAAAAAATGTTGCATAGTTACTAATTTTTACTGTTATTCCCCGAGTGAGGAATGTCCTTTGACAGTGAAAGAATCTGAAACTATTATTTCATTGTCTTTAGCCCTTGCTTCTCCAACGTGAGTGCACATAGGAATTGTTGGGGGTCAGGGGTCCCAGTTCTCTGAACCCCTGCTGCTTCGATTACTCAGCTGCACTAGAAAGTTCGACTGAGACACAGCAGTAACTGAAAGCAAAAGTGATTTGAAACAGAAGATAAAACTGGAGCAGTACAGGTGGCATGAAAAGAAAGTAGAAGTAACCTGTACAAGCTTCAGGGTAACAAAGAGAAATTTTATTTAGGAATAACAAAGAGAAAGTTTAGAGCACTTCCAAAGAGAGCTGGAAGTGGGTCCCTTTCGCAAGGAGCAAAGGTGAGAGAGATGGAGATGTAAAGGCCTGAAGGGGTAGAAATATCCTCTCTTTACATTTTGAAATTGGTTGCAATTCTTTGGTTGCAATTGGTTGCAATTGGCCTCCCTGCACCTCCAGGAATTATTGCTCTTTTGTATTGGTCATTGATCATTGTCTCTTTCTATTAGTCATTGGTTACCTAGGTTACCTCACACCCACCTCCTTATAGGCCCTCCAGACTTCCTGGTTTCATAGGCCAGGCTTTCCTCCCATCTGCCTTGAAGCCCATTTCTTTGTGTCCCCTCAGGAATCACCTGGGGTCTTAGTGCTTCACGAGGAAGGTCTGGGATGGGGACTTGGGTCCTTCCTTTCTTCCTTCCTTCCTTCCTTCCTTCCTTCCTTCCTTCCTTCCTTCCTTCCTTCCTTCCTTCCTTCCTTCCTTCCTTCCTTCCTTTCTCTTTCTCTCTCTCTCTTTCCCTTCCCTTCCCTTCCCTTCCCTTCCCTTCCCTTCCCTTCCCTTCCCTTTCTTTCTTTCTTGACAGAGTCTTACTATGTTGCCCTGGGTAGAGTGCCGTAGCGTTACAGCTCACAGCAACCTCAAACCCCTGGGCTCAAGCAATTCTCTTGCCTCAGCCTCCCAAGTAGCTGGGACTACAGGTGCCGGCCCCAATGCTCAGCTATTTTTTGTCTGTAGTTGTCATTGTTGTTTGGCAGGCCTGCCCTGGGTTCGAACCCACCAGCCCCAGTGTATGTGGCTGGCACTTTAGCTGCTGAGCTAAAGGCACCAAGCCAGGTTCTGCATTTCTAAAAAGTTCCCACATGATCCTTGGACTACACTATGACCAGGAAGACTTTAGGACATCCTGACACAAGGAGCCAGCTGTAGAACAGGACAGGACACAGGGCGGAGTGTCTCATAGTCACCACACTGCCCTCCTCCACATGTCCAGAGACAATGTCTACATTAGCTCCTCTCTCTGGTGCAGACAGCAGCCATGGACATGCAAGCAGTGTCTGGGACACTAACCCAAAGGCCCCAGACACTCACAGCTGACTGCGGGTCAGTCCTCAGTTCCCAAACTCAATACCCCAAAGGGCAGATCTCCACAGGGACGGGACATAGGAAGACTTTAAGGAACAGATGTTTTTATTTGATGATAGGTAAAGGTGTTCCTCTCTAAGAAAACTCTCAGAGAATAGGATAGTTTGTTGGTCCTGCCAGGGGCTCCAGACAGGCCTCATAATCATTATGAAGCCTGGACCCTGGAAGGGGCTCAATTACTACTTGACAGAGGAAGGGAAGAAAGGAGAATTGATGAAAGGAAGGAGGGAGGGAGGGACTGAATTTATTTGGGGGCGGTCGGGAGAGTAGACCTTGCCTACTGCACATGTGTGTTAATGACTGGCACTGAAAAGAATGCTAGATGGTTGACGCCGGGAGCCTTCTTCCAAGTCATCTTTTTCAACCTCTCACATTTCATGGTCCAAAAAATCGAGACTAAGTGCCTTTCCTGCAGTCACACATGGAATGTGTGGCAGGTCTCACAAGGAGTAGGCAGAAAACCCAGAACCTGGGTTTCCCAGCTCTCAACCCTGTCATGTTTTCTATGCTCCACATGCCAAATAAATGCAACTTGCTTCACAGAGTGTCCTTGTATGCCCAGTGCTGGGACAGAATGGAGCTGGGGCTGCAGAGAGGACTGTCGTTCCTGACTCCTCCCAGATTGATCCCTCCATCCCTTCAGCTCTGAACACTGCCTATTTGACGTCTGAGAGAAGCATTTTTATTTATTTTGCCCCATCCTACAGCAGGGTGAAGCCAGGCCACATCAGAAGCCCCAGGCTTCCCAGTCGTGATTCAGTGAGGTGGCCTGGATCCCACTGCACACCTAGCACCACCTGCCAGCATCCGGCAGGTGTGGCATCTAGAGAGGGCTATGGGACAATGCTACTTTCTCAAGGAGATGTACACTGGCCTTGTGTCCTAAGCACTGCAGCACATCTCAGGCAACGTGGGACAGCAGGAACCTCACAGGCAGGCCCAGCCACTGACAGCTGCCAAAGGGAGGCTCTGTCATGAACACACACTTCTGGGCAGGGGGAAGGGCGAGCCTATCCACCTGCCATTCTTCAAACCCTTTTTTAACATTATCCTAATCTAAGGTAATGTAATGTGTGCTTTAGGTAAACATATTTTATATAGGCCTGTGTTATATCCTTGCTTTTGAAACTCCTGGTGGTTAGCAAGGGAAGTCATTAGGTATCCTTCAAGCAAAGATGTCAGACAGAATCCTAACTACTATGAAGATGAAAAACAAATACCTGTGTACATGACCATGGATGATTTTAGAAGGAAGCATGCTGTGGTCATAACACAGACAAGGGTGTTTAGAGTCCCAGCTTTATTTCCTGTCTCCATGTGGTACTGTGAAAAACATCATGATGGGGGAAGCCCTGTGTCTCCATGTCCCTCTCTCCATACCGACTCCTGCAGCAGGAAGACACGGAAGTCCAGAGAGGTCAGGAGACTGCCCAGTGACCCAGGATAAGGTTGTCCTGGGCTTGGAGCCCACACATGTCTGAACTGATGCCACAAGGAGACACACAGGGCTCTGTTCCCTCAGCGCCTTGGGGCAGGGCCTCAGAGTGGACCCCAGCTCCTGACCTCTCCTGGCGTGGGGTCCCTCCCTGGCTACAAAGCAGGGGTGTCCTAAACATCAGCAAAGCATCACAAGGCCTGCAAACTAAGTCTGTACCCTCCCCTCCCCATTAAATGCTTAAAATCAGATCTTTGAAAAGGGGGACGTTACTGTTGAAACATCTGTCCTGGAATCCAGGTGTGGTGTTCAAATCCCTTCATGAGGAAGCTCATACGACAAACTCAAAGGAAGGAAAAAGATCCCAGAATTATTTCTGGCCTTTGGCTGGGAGACATTCACCAGTTAAAAATAGAGTTTGGAAAGCTGGGTGGGGTGGCTCACATCTGTGAGTAGTCCCAGAAACCTGGGAGACTGAGGCGGGAGGATCACTTGAGCCCAGGAGTTTGAGGGTGCAGTGAGCTGTGATTATACCACTGTGCTTCAGCCTGGGCAACAGAAACCCTATTTCTAAACAACAGCAACAACAGAAACCAGAATTTGGTTGAATCTCTTTAGGCTCTGGCTACACCGGCCACATCCAAAGATGAAAGGTTCAAAATTACTTTTATCATTCCTCTGAGCTCACCTATTTCTACTAATGTAATTACACCATCTTTCTTCCTTCCTTCCTTCCTTCCTTCCTTCCTTCCTTCCTTCCTTCCTTCCTTCCTTCCTTCCTTCCTTCCTTCCTTCCTTCCTTCCTTCCTTCCTTCCTTCCTTCCTTCCTTCCTTCCTTCCCTCCCTCCCTCCCTCCCTCCCTCCCTCCCTTCCCCCTCCTCCCTTTCTCCCTCCCTCCCTCCCTTCCTTCCTTTGACCTCAGGAAGGAAGCTGTTTTCACCAGCTTCTCACCAGCCCCCAGTTAGGTGCTGTCTCCCATGAGCCCGGGGCTGCCCTGTGGAGGCCCTTCAGGCTGTGTGCTGGGAGGAGGGAGCCCCGGCCTCTTTCGCTCTTTGCCTCATTGTCATCTTTACACCATCCAAGTGCTCTACAATTTAGCAGCAAGTCACCCTGAGGGAGAGAACCGGAGTGCTGAGAAGTCTGTGCTTCTGCAATCGGGGTGGGACCAGTTGTTCTGAGGAGTCCAGTGACAGGACCCTCTTCCAAGAGGCAGCACATGTGCCAAGGAGGAGATTTTGGAGAGGGACTTGGCAGGGGAGGTCTGGGGCCAGCAAGGTCACCGAGGAAACTGCCCAGGTCCTTGCCTGAGGTGAACACTCACAGTGTGTGCTGGATGCAGTCAGGACTCTGGGATCTGGAGAAAGGAGGACTTTGGAAGAGTGCCTGAGTACTCCAACTTTTTAAACAATTTGAGATGGTGATGACGGTGATGATAGAAAGGATGGAAGAAAACAATCAAGAAACATGGTCTCCAAAAGATGCTTAGTGGCTAAAAAACCAAGCCTTCTGCCAAGAAAATGGTAAGAGAGGGGACAGGCTGAGGAAAGCAAACCCTGTCCCTCTCGGCCAGGCACCTGGCTCTCTCACAGCCCACCCCCAGCACCATTTCAGCTCTGCACCTTCCCGGCCTCCCTCTCAGCCTATGTGGGCACCACGTTCTTTTCTCCACACTTCCCTCTCTTCCCTGCCATATTCCACTTTGAAAATAGGATTTTGATGGAGTGTCTACTCAGTTTTTTAATGAGACACACAAAATTGAACACATAAACAAAATATAAGAGCTAAAACTTATTGAGTGCCTGCCATGTACATCATCTCTAATAATAACAGTAGTGTGAAAGGTAAATAAAGTTGCCCTCAACTTACGGATAAGGAAACTGAGGCTTAGAGAGGTAAAGCAGTGTGTCTGAGACCACATGGCCAGTAAATGGCAGGGCTAGAATTTAACTGGTTCATGCTTCTCCAGAGTATGAGGTTTCTCAGGATGCCATAAACTCTCTCTGATGGAGGTGATGGGACTGAAATTGTGATACTCCTTGGGCAGAGATGACATCATGCTCATCTTTACAGGAGGCATTTAGGGAAGATTTGATATAGCTCCTGCTCCTGAATATGCAGGAGACCTGATTCTGATCCAATCTCCCTGGGCTTTGGTGACAGTTTTTCTCTAAGCAGTCAGAGAGTCATAGCTTAACAGAGCAAGAGAGTGCTAGCCTGACTTGAGGTCCCAAAGGAGAGGTTGGAGGGCCACCTGGCTAGGAGGTGGTAGCAATCACACACTCACAGAATCAAGGCAAGGAGGTGAGCTGAGAAATAGGACCACTGGAAGGGGGACAGAAAGAGCTACAGAGGTCAGGGTCCAGTTGAGTCAGTGAGATCAGCTGCTGGCCAGAGGAATCAGACAAGGAGTGCTGGTAAACTGGCTCCGGGGCAGGGGAAGAATGGGGTGGGCAGAGGGGATATGACCTTAACTTGTAGGATTTGCCAATTTCCATGGTATAAAATGCTCCTCCCACCAAATGCTCCTCTCTCCCTCAAGCTACCAATGCGATGTTACTTGGCTCACAAAATTCCCCATATTTGACAATCAGCTTTCACCACTGGAACCAGGAAAGTACTAAGACATGGACCCTGACCAGCAAAATAGGACCTAGTACAGAATCTTAGAGATCTGGAGAGAATTGCAGGAAGTCAGAGAGACCATGTCTTTTCAGTAGAGTGCCATTCTAGAAAGATAGCTCATGCTTACACAACACCCACAACAGATACTACAAAGTCTCTCCAGGCAACCTCCTGCTGGTTCTGAACTCTGCTAAACATACAGCCTTAGGGATCTGAACCAAATACCTCTAGTCACAGAATGTTGACTTTCATTCATTTATCAGACTTTTTTGAAGGACTCCCCAGACGCCAGCACCATGTTGAACTCCTAGATCTTCATTCCCTCTCAAGTGCAGACACCTCGAGGGGAAGGGCTGCATTCATGCCCCAGCACCTAGTACAGTGCCAGGCACACAAAAAGCATCTGTATACGTGTATTGGTTGAGTAAATGGCTGGAATCAAGTTCATTAATGGAAAAAATAATTTAAAAAGAACATACCTTCAGGGAACTTGGAAGAGTTTATATTCCCACAGTATCTGACTCTTTTCTCTTTCTCTCATCTCATAAGTGGTTTGGGATTTTTAAAGACATCACAGAAAGATTAAAGGTACATTTGTCAAGGTTAGAAGGTCCTTATCTCATTTGTAAAACTGCTCTGTTATATTTTATATGTTAAGAAAGGTGGAGGAGTTTTTTTTCTTTTTCTGTTTTTGTTTTTATTTGGGGGGGGTGCGGTAATCAAAAAAAAAATCTATCAAGTGTTTAGGGGATGGAAAATCCCAGTGTTTGACACTGTCTGTGGGCCCAACCTTTGAGTAACAGAGCAGAGGCCTGGCCCACTGACTGATGCCTATCCCTTTAAGGCATTTCTGAAAGAGAAGAACATTGCCCACAACCTGAGTTTCCTCTGCAACAAGAGGAATTTCTGTGAAATCTACCATATGCAAAGACTGAAGGCAGTGGAAGAAAGGGACTCAGACCTCCTAAGTACAACCATGTGGGCCATTTAGAGCCTTGAGAGCCACCTATGCTGGGATGCCTTTTAGCCCAAGTCAGTGTACATGAAATCCATGGGTGAGTGGGTGGGTGGGTTGGAGCCTACTCCCATGTCTATACCTTAGTTGGGGGAGGTGTTCTGAGGAGTCATGAAAAGACAAGGGTGGATGGTAAAGGAATCCAGGCTAGTATCCTCCCCCCAAACCCAACCTATAGGCTACTTCTCCAAAATCAAGATTGGGTTTATCAATCTGCTTCCTAGGAAGAGCTCTGTAACTGATGCCTAAAGATTAAGAACCTTATTTTCCGCTGTATGACCTCTAAGCTGGTATAAACCAAGGGAGCCCTGAGGGAGGCTGAGTATTTGATAAAAAAAACATGCAATGTTTTCATTTGTTACTTGTCTGTTCTTTGTCCCCCGCACCCTGCCCTTGGTTTAAACGTAATCTATAGCACTTTATTTTGTTTTCACGTCTCCACTGCAGGGTGAATGGTGTTGTGCTGCATTACTTTATAGGTCTGTCCCCTTTGTTCTCTGAGCTTCTCGGTGCCAGGGACTGCATCCATGGTGTCTAGCGCCTGGGAGAACCCCCATCTCTAGGCACTGTTCTATGTGCTTGATTAGCAAGTGAACCCATTAACTAACTTCTTAGTGGTCAGGATGAAGGCAATCAGAGAGAAGGAGATGAAGAAGGAGCAGAAATGGAGGAAATGGAGAGCAAGGCAGGGGGAAGAGCGGAAAACATGGAGAAGGGGCCGCTGGACACATTCCACTGATGTAACAAAATAAAGGGCAGGCCCCAGATGACTGCAGGCCTTCGGTGGCCAAAAAGCTATGCCACTTTCTTCCCAAACAAAGGAACAGGTTAAGTTAGTCTACAAATTTTTAAGGTTTTTTTTTTCCCCCCCCGAGGGTCAGATCTAAGGGCAAAAGAGAGGAAAGGATTTTTTTTTAATTTTATTTATTTTTTATTAAATCATAGCTGTGTACATTGATATGATCATGGGGCATCATTCACTAGGGAGGAAAGGATTTTTAACAGAAACAGCAAAGGGTGAGCTTTGAAGTAGAAAGTGAGCAAGAGTGTCTGGACAGGGCTTCCAGGCCAAATGGGTGCCAAGCCGATAGGGTGATCAAACTATGCAGGACCCCTCCACCACGCACACACTGGATCGGCTCACCTTGGGTGCCACAGAATGTGTCCTTTCTTCCTCCCTCTTTCTGTAAGGGTGGCATCTCTTTCAGCGGTGTCGGAGAAGTTGGAGGGATGGTCTATGAGATTTGTTAAATCAAGTCCAAGTCCAGACTAAGTAAGGAGAGGCCCCCTTGGAAGGATTACTGTAAGTTACTTCATTCTGACCCACTGAGACAGGGGCCGTCTCTACAGGAGCACTGCTGTCACCATAATATCCGCAAGCATGTCCAGGGTCAGGCAAAAAGTCTTTCTTCATAGGGAGGAGTAGACAAGGCTGGCAAGATCTGGATGTGGAGATGGGGCGGAAAGGCCACTGTGCTGGGTAAGGCATCAGGGAGTGTTTGACCCTGAGGCTTCTCAGGAGGGGTTGCTAGGGGGAGTTGTATGCTGACCACAATTTACATAGCTGAAGGAAAAAGAGAAACTTAACCAGAGTTTGGCTAACAAGCATTTTTGTTTCAATTGACCAGGGAGGACAAGCTGTTGAGGCATCATGTATGAGGCAGTGCAAGGGAGGTTCTGTCTCTGGCCTCATCATAGGTGCACCAGGGGGCCACTGGTGAGGGTGAGTCTTAGCTGAGCCATGTGGGGAACAGTGGTCTTTGTAGTAAGCCATTTCCTGGAAGATAAAAGGTGTGGGGGGAGTGGTTCTTAACCTTGGCTGCTTGCCAGGATTACTGGGCTCAGGTACAATTCAGCACTGCTGTGTGAGAAGCCTCCATTATTCCTGATAGTCTGCAGAGATTAGGGCAAGTTAGTCTTCTGAGACGCATTTGTCCTAAGGTGGTTGGTTATATTATTTGTCTGGAATCAGGCTTCTGCTTATGTTCAGAATTGTTTAGGGCTCGGTCTTCAGCATCTGTCTTCTTACACGGCTGTACATAATTAAGCATTATATATATTTCCAAATTCCAACATGTATATCCTGGTGTTATGTTCCCTTAGGAAGACTCTCTGTGTCTTGGGACAATCCCTCAAGCTCTGTCAGTTGAGTGACATTTTTATAAGATCATCTAAATTCCTTATGCTTCATTTCTGTCCCTATCAAAGGAAACTTCTGATTGTGATTTGGCTTCCCAGGTAGTTTGACTACAGGAAGAGAATGCACTAATCAGGCAGTTGGTAGTTCCCTGATAGTATGACAGTTACTTACTGTAACTTCATCAGTGGCTTTCGGCCATCTACCTCTGTCTCAAATGTGTCTCAGTGAACATGGGTTAGTCCCCAGGGCTTCCTGTTACCTGGTCACTGACAGAAGCTTGTCTCTCGGCCTGAAAGTAACGGCCAAATCCGGGAACCCAGGGCCATCTGCAAGGTACCCCTGAAGATGACACCCTGGATGACACCACACTCTATCCAGTTACCACTTTATGAAGCCCTCACGTCTCTTTAACCAAAGACTGTCACAAAGGCCTACCCCCCAAATCGTTTTGACCTTAGCAGCCACTGTAAAATGAGAGGAAACATGAACCCCATGTTTCTTTTTCCTTCTTTTTATTCATTTGTTGCCGCCTGTCCTCCATTCTTACTCCTGGGCTGTTACCCCACAGGAAAAAACTTAACACACGAGATGTCTGTGTGCATTCTTGCCAATTATGTGTAGTATTGATCTGTGTTTTATATTTATGTAAGTCAAGTTGGGTTGCAGATTTCACAGGTCCTGCTTCTCCAGTTCATGCTGTGCGTGGAAGCACCATCTGTATCACTGAGTGTGTATCAGGTACACTGTGTACAGCCCCTTCCCGCGGCCAAGTGCTCCATGGTGTGCACGTGCTGCATGTGGCTTACCCACCCCCAGGGATGGACACTCAGAAAGCCACCACCGTGCTTCCCAGCAGACAGTGCTGTGAGGAGTGGCCCCTGGGGTGCTTCTCTTAGACTTGGGAGAAGGTTTCCTGGGATATGTGTCCAGAAGCTGAACTACTGGGTCTCAGGTCATGCACTCAGGTTGACTGAGGGCTAATCTAGCTTTCTCTCCAGAATGGCTTCACCAAACTATGCTCCAGCCTTCAGGCCTGAGTGACGCTTTCCACAGCCCACGTGGCTGCCAATACACAGTGTCATCCAGCTTTCTAATTCTCGCCCCTCTCACAGGTTTAAATTGGAGTCTTACTGTTTTATTTTGTATATTTCTGATTACTAATGTGTCTAAACAGCTCTTCTCATGCTTTAAGGCTTTGGGGTTTAATCTTTTATTTCCTATTTCCATCCTTTATCCATTTTTTTTCTGCTACACTCCTGCCTCATTGTTGTTTATTCATCAATCCCTTGTTGGGTTCAGACATTACACCTATTATTTCCCAATATCATCTATCAATTGTAACCACATTGTCCATAAATCCTTTATTTTTAATTAATCAAATTCAATTTTTCTTTTTATCCTTATGTTTTATGCCTTTGAACTTTTGTTTAAGAATTCCTTGCCTACCCCAAGATCATAAAGTTATTCTTTTTCCATTTCTTCTTTTAACCTCTACTCACCATTGCATTTACCTCTTTGGTCTATCCATAGTTCTACCTTTGGGTGTGCTGTCATTTAGAAGAACCAAGTTCTGTTTTTCTTCTGAAAGGTATCTTTGGCAAATATTAGACATCAGAGAAGTTCATGGAATCTGCTAGTTTTCTCAACACCATCTTTGAAGCAGTCTATCTTTCCCCTATTGATTTGTGGTGCCACTTAATCGTATATTAAATTTCCATAGCAATGTGTATTATCAAAAAGTTTATTGATTGGATTCCCTTATTAGGAAGTAATGAGAGTTTGGAAGATTTCTTGAAAATAGGCATGCCAAAGGCCTCTAACACTCTGTAGTACTTCCAAGGTGAGCTGCAACCTAAGAACAAAACTTGTGCAAACAGCAAAGTTCCTTGGCTCTTCTCAGTGGGGAACAGTGGCTTCAGGTCTGGGAGACACTGATGTCCTTTCTCTGCAGAACTGATCAAGCTCAGCAGCAACCGTGTTATCAGTTAAGTGGCTGCAGCATGATAGAAACTTGCATAATTCCTTTAGGTACACTAACTTGTTAACTCTTTGGAAAACTTCACAAAGTGGTTAGCCCCATTTCAATTTTACAGATGAGGAAAGTGAGATGGAAAGAAGTTAGGTTAGGAACAGCACTAGGTTTGAACACAGAGGTGCTCTACTCCACTGATGACCCTTCTCGCTGTCGCACTACCCTTCACACCCATCTCGATCCTTGTGGACACACTGTTTACTGAGTTCTTACTGCTGCAAGACATTGTGCCTGGTGGATTCATCAGACGAGGCTGTCCTCGAGGAGCACACAGCCTTGCCTGGAAGATCAAATGTATCTACTAACAAAAAAGTTCAGTATAGGTTGAGCAAAGAGAGCTGCCTTAGAGGGAATTGAGTTCTGTGGTTTCTCAGAATTGGGAGAAATGTTTCCAATCTTTGCCTTTTTCCTAGAGGAACCCATCCTACCCACCTTCTATTGGGTTGCATAAATGCTTAGCAGAACTGTAAAGCTAAAGATTTTTTCTAGGCATCTAGGAATTAAAGGAAAATTCCTCTTTCTGGCATGAAATGTCCCTCTTACTTGAGCCTCTTGCAAGCTTGTCATCTGACCTACAGTCTTGAGGCCACTCAGGTTCAGCCATTCTTCACCATTGGCAAAGGAAATGAATAGGACACAAATTCATAACAGCACGCACTGGAGATAGAGAAAGGAAGAAACAAAAATAAATGGAATAGGTAGATATTTTATTAACAGAACAAACTCTATTAGCTTTTAGGATTTGAAAGGTGTCATAGGTTGGGTTCCCCGGAGCAGACCTCAGGACAAGGACTCATGTGAAAGTGACTAAGAGAACCTAGTGAGGGAGGGTGGGAAGCAGGACAGGAAGGGGAGGAAGCCAAGCAAAGGTGGTATTTCGGGCAATGTCCTAGTCTTAGCTGGACCCTGCAGGGGAGCTTTGGTGTGCATGAGGCATCTCAGAGTTGCTGGGGCTTTCATCCTCCACTTCCCCCCAGGCATTGGCGCAAGGCCAGAGGGAGATGGGGTGGTGGAATGTAAATTTCAAGCAGGTCCAGCGGTACTAGGGTGGTACTGCTTGCTGGCTGGGCAGATGAAATGACCAGGAATTCCTTAGAGCACTAAAGATTTATCAGCATCAGATAAAAAAATGGCACAGAGAAGCAAAGGTTCACAGAAGCTGAGGGTGGGGGCTGGGCAGAGCATCTCCAGAGCCCCTGTGGACCAGAGTTCAGCAGCACATCTCTAAGTCAAGTTCAGGAACTCTGCCAGCATGTAGCCATTCCTAGGAATCCCAGGAGTCTACCTCAGTTTACTGATGAGTAAATGCAGGCGCAGAGAGGTCAAAGTATTTGCTCTAAGTTATGTAAACTAATTTTTGACAGAATTAGAATTGTAGGCTTCCAAATTTAAGTTCAGGTCTCTTTCCGGTACTTCTCACCATCTCACTCCCCTGCAATGGCCATGGGCCTTACAACTTAAAGGGCCAGCTCAATAGGTCATAGTTTGCATTTTATTTACATTTTCCTGGCTGGTGTCAGCCTTCTTTGAGGCCCAGTGTCTGTCTGCAGGCCCCAGCCAGCCCGCTGAGCCCTACTTGGCAGCCCAGTAGAAAAGAGACTTATTCCCTTGACAGAGAGCCTGGCAGTCATCTCGAAGACTTATCTGGGTAGTTAAGGAAACCTTGGCGCCTGAAGAAGGCACTCAGAAGATGACAGGTCTGAATAGTCTGATAAATTTTTATTGCCCCCAAATCTCTAGTCTCGTAAGTCATGAAATAAATCTCAGCCCACATCAAATAAATTATTGTCTGTTTAAGAAGGAAAGAGTGGATGGAGCAAAGAGTGCACAATATGCTTCTCCCTCTTATTTTCTTTAGCTCAATATCAAGATTTTTTGATCTAGAGCTTTGCCTAACCCTTCCCAGTGCTAAATCTCTATTGCCAAGTCCACCGATGGATGTTGGGCCAAACGGCAGGGAGTAATCAAGGGGTTAAGCCCGCTTTTGGAGAATTGTGAAGACAACCCAGGCTGGGAAAAAGATACTCTGAAAGATGAGGAAGTTGTCATGCTTGCTGGCTGGGCAGATGAAATGACCAGCAATTCCTTAGAGCACTAAAGATTTATCAGCATCAGGGGAAAAAGAAATCATTTGGCCAGATAATCTTAAAAGAGAAGGAAGGAGAAAAAATAATGCAAGTGAGTAAAAGGATAGGGACTAAATGTTAAGAATAAAATAAGATGTCTTCTCTAGTCTCTTGTGGTTCAACCTGTGCTTCCTTCATCCTTGCATTTAATAGACTAAATTATAATTGTCAGTTTGCTTATCTCTTTCCTTGGTCACAGTGTCATGTTCATGAGCACTAGGACCTTGTCTTTTTTCTCACCCTTGATGTATGCCAGGCCTAGTTCAATGTCTAGGACATGGTTGCTGCTCATTACATATTTGTTAAATAACTGAGCCAATGAATATGCGAACCAGCAGGATTAAAGCACCAGTATCGACCCAGGCCCAGTACTGGACATTTGACCTCCCTGAGTCATAGGAGTCTCTCAGCAAAGAGGTAGAGATTATCATAGCCATTTTGCAGATAAGAAAATTGAAATTCAGAAAGGTTAAATAACTTTCCTGAGGCCAGACAGTGAATAAATGGAAGGGCTAGAATTCCAACCTAGGTCTATCTGACTCCAAAGTCTACGATTTTACTGGCTTGACTATTTATCCATATGATATGCAGTCTGGCACCAATGTGGAAATGAGTCATCATTTCTCCTTGGGCTCCCGCCATTTTGTCATCCTACCCTTTGCCATCTCTCCCTCCATTTGATACCCTAGAGAAAGGAAAAAGATGAGCTCCCAGCCAACCCATTAATTGTGCCCTGTCAGGTGCTTCTTTCTCTCTGACTACTCCATTTATGTATGCTTCCTGCTCCCCTCCAGGTGGGAAACTCCTGGGGACAGGAGCCACATTTTGTTTTTCTCTGGCTATTCCCCCCTCCCCCACTCCCCAGCTACATATAGTTATGATTCGGGTCACAGGCAGTCATGTCCCCCCGATTGTGCCACAGCAGAGGGTGACAGAATGAGGGCGCCAGGGACCCAGGGGCTGTGGCACATAAATGTGGGGCTCACAGGAACTGCCTTTGAAAGCCCCGCCAATAACAGAATCAATCTATCACTTGTACACAAAGCAGACTGGTTCTTGAGGGACAAAAGGGACTTAAACAAAAGGAGAGGAAGGGAGAGGCTGGCGTAGACATAGGCTCTCAAAAAACTGGAGCACAGTGGAGTCAGCCTGTCTGTCTCTAATTCTCTTTCCTTCTCTCTGGGCAGCAAGATAGCATCGGGCAAGGAAGTGTGTTTTTCTTCACTATTGCCCAGCCTTCCCACTGTGACCTTGGGTGTCCTTCCCAGTCGGAGTCTTCCCAACCATAAATGGAGGGCTGAGCCCAGGCCCACTTTTCCAACTCAGAGCTCCTTGAAACTCTACCTTTTGAGGTCTGGGATGGAACTGTCACTCCACAGGGTTGGTCAGTCAGCTGAGAGAGAAGGGAGCTGCCATGAGAGTCAAAAAGAGCTGAATTGAGCCTATTATTAGGATGGCACCTGGACACTGGCTGGCTGAAGGGCCATCCATCTCAGCAGGGCTGGAGGGACAGACTGTGATTAATGCAGCTGGTTAGCAGACTGGACCCACCTTGGCCCATCTCCTCCTCTGGATGCTGTTTGAAGAATTCATTAGGAGAGGGCAGCAGGAAAGAGGGAGAGCAGCCACCTCCCTATCTCCTTAACTAAGGAGATGGCTTCCTTAACTAAGAAGGTCATAGTTGACTAGGGTCTGATGGGTCCTCATGGGGTGCGCCTCTCCTGAAACCACATAGCAAGGGTGAAAAGCTTTGGAATCCATTCACTTAAAAATAAAATAATGAAAATAAAAGGAGCACCCTCCTCTGTGCTGACCACATTGGAATCTCTTCTCTGGCTGTCCCCTGATGGAGCCCAAAGTTGAGCAGCACAGACAGGGTAGGTAATTTCAGTATAGTGTGTGAGTACAGGACACAGGATGCAGTGAGAGGCCAGAGGGAAGCCCTTCCTACCTCCTCCAGGTCTCCTGGAGAGGTGCAGGGCACTGGGCTGGCCAGAGGGCTCCCCACACCTCCCGCATGTCACAGGTGCTGAGCCCGGAGTGACCTACTCAGACTGCCGCACATCTATGACCCCCTGATTTAACCCCTGGGGCAAGGGGTAAGTAGTAGGCAATGGTTGTTACTTAATCATTAGAATCACTTTTCACCACCCCTGTGATTTTTAGTCCAAATTCATCAAAGCATCATTTTTAGCAGTTTGTAGCAACCTAACACTTCTTGCCCCTGCTGGTGTCAATTTAATAATTGCTACAGCAACTGCTGACAAGTGGGAGGAATGATCAATCCCTTCCCAACTCAAAAACATTCTTTATTAATGATTCAGGCCATCTTTTCAAATTTTTATCAATTCTCACTGACCCCTTACTATTTCCTTTGGGAGCAGGGAGTGACTGGGCTCATAGCAAACTCATCTCATTGATTTCTCAGGTTGTATAGCTTGACACTGAACACCAAGGCAGGAGCTCAGTTATTGCAGTGCTTTATGTATGGGAAGCAAGAAAGTCTAGGAAAAAGGTCTCTGTCACTGGAGCAAGATTTATACTTTAGTGCCAGGTCTACAGCATATAGCTAGTGGATCTTGGGTAAATCACTTTTGTTACCTACTGCACTAAAACAGACAAACAACATAGGTTTACTGACACCAACCTCCATTACTCGGTTATTTCTTGTCCCCTCAGAACCAGTGCACATAATTTTCGTCCTTTCTTTATTTCATTATCTATGTATTTATTTCCTCCTCCTTAATTCTTGGAAAGATTTGAGAAAGTTTACAAAAAGAATAAAAGACAAAGGAAAAAGAAGTGAAATAAAAATGTATGACAGGGAAAATTAGTGCCCTGAATTATGAATGGGAAGGTTCTTCCTGTTTGTTAGAAATGGGCTGTTTGTTGATTTCAGAACTTTCTAGTGGCCAAATGAAGACATGTAACATAAAAGAAAGCATCTCAATTGTTCTGGGAATAAAACAGGCAATGTTCTTGCTTCTGAGAACTGACAGAGATTTCTTTCTTCGATACTGATAAAATGACATTGGAAGATGTAGGAACTGACATCCTCAACAACTTCACAAGAGTGAAGATGCCAGTAATTCCTTAAAGCTGTTACTTGTGTTATTCCTCAACACAAAAGGACATAGCATCAACAAATTCATTAAAAGATACCTCGCTTTACTGAGGGATCAAAACATAGTGCTGTAAGTATTCATCTCTCTGTTCTAGCCTTCACCTGTTGACAAACTTGATATTGGTTAGACCAGTTGTCCTTAATGTGTAGTCCTGAAATTGCAACATCAGTGTCACCAAAACTTATTAGAAACATCAGTTTTTGAGCTTTACCTGGTCCTCCTTGAATGAGAAACTCTGGGGGTAGAGCAAGGGGATTTGTATTTTAATAAACCCTGGTGCAATTTGATGACAGTGATACAAAGAGAAATAAGTAGATGGCATATCCTTCTGAGAAATATAGGAATACAATTTTTGGCCTCTGATCCTTTGATTAGAGTTGGGCAGCAGGTAGTTTAAGGATATATACTCTTAGCAAGAACCTGGAGAGCAAATATATACCTTATCAATTGAAATCAGACCTATAAACTTTCAAAACCCACTTAGAGGAAAATCAAGTTAACATCCTCCTTCTTCTGTGTGCTAAGTCTCCCCAAAGGTCCTTGATGTCCCTGCTCTGTACAGAAGAGTCAGGTTCTTGATCTCCCTGCTTCTGTACAGAGCAGGCCAACAGTGGGGCCAAGTGTCTCCTCTGAAGATGCGTTCCAGTGATGTGTGCATTTCTTCACGGCTTCTTTTACATGTTTTGCATGTATATCCATCTTCCTTCCCCGCAGTTCTTCCCAGCTCTAAAATTCCATGATTATTCTATTAGATAGGAATAGAATTTCAGATAGGCACAGTGGCTCATGACTGCAATCCTATAGCATTTGAGAGGCTGAGGTGAGAGGATCACTTGAGGCCAGGAGTTCAAGACCAGCCTGGGCAATAGCAGGACCCCCATCTCTACAAAACTATGAAAATATTAACTAGACATAGTGATGCATGCCCATAGTCCCAGCTACTAGGGATGCTGAGGCAGGGGGATTGGTTGAGCCCAGAAGTTGAAGGCTGTGATGAGCTATGATAAGGCCACTGCACTCTAGCCTGGGCAACAAAGAGCCCAGAAAAAAATGCTGAAAGGCTGAAAGGCACTATAGAGATACTGTGATACAACCTCCCCATTTTACAGGTCATAAGTGAATGGTGAGCAGGAATGATTTCCATCTGTGTATTGTATGGCTCTATGCTTGACGCATAATCGGTTGTCAATTACTCTGTTGACTATATGTTGTGTTTTCATAATTTTCACATGCCTTTTAGCATTTTATTCCCCCCAAAACATTCTATGAGTATTATAATCCCTAATTTCAGATCAAGAAATTCAAACCTGAGCACTTGGATATTGACCAAAGTTGCACAGCCATCAACATTGAAGATCTAGGACCAGAACCCTGACCTTGATTGGTGGCCCATTTTCTTTTCTCTTTTTCCATGGTGGCTAGAAGAGTGTGGGTCACACACTGGACCTCCCAAAGATATACACACAAACATCTAAGTAAATGCTTAATCTCTGTGTAAATAGCGGCCGTGTCTAACCACAGTCAGCTCAAGGAGACAAAGGCATGGGTCTCAGTTTTTCAGCACCTCAGGACAGTCTCCCCAGACAGCTGTATCTCTGAATAAGGGCTGGCTGCATGACCCTACCCAAACTCCACTCTCTGCAGAGGGAGTCCAGGACATTGAGGTTTTTTACCAGATTCCTCTGAGAATTACACCTAGAAGATTATCAAAATCAGCTAAACACAAACTAAAGATAAAGGAGATGAAGGCACTTCTGCGCCTCCTGTTTCCACCTATGTAGATGTATTTCCACCTATGTAGATGTAGATGTGTTTCTGCACACATAATTCTGCATAAATATGTTGAAACTGCATGTCATTTCTATTATAAGCTAAGTGATTTGATCTCAGCAAAATTAATCTAAACAAATCCTGCATAAAGTGGTAGAAAGAGGATGACAAATTGTCGGACTGAGAAAATGTGAGACATTCTTTCATTCCAGACCACAGACTCAGGGATTCCTTTGTTATCTGTCTTTTTTATTTTTTATTTTTTAAATGGGTATCAGTCCATCACCCAGGCTGGAATGGCATACTCATAGCTCACTGCCCTGCTGCAGCCTCTAACTCCTGGCCTCAAGTGATCCTCCTGCCTTGGCCTTCCAAAATGCTGGGATTACAGGCATGAGCTGAGTGGCTGCACCTAGCCTCCTGCATAAGTCGTTAATTCAGTATCTGCTTCAGAGTAAAATGTTTTGATTTTTTTTTTTTTTTTTTTTTTGGTGGCTGTGACTTTCCCAAAGCTCACAAGGTGCTGAGAGCCCATAGGGTGTCTTGTTGAAAATTAAGAAAGGGGGCTTCTTCCTCCAGGCTGACTCAGCCCCACAGCGGGGAGCAAGGCTTGGGGAGTGGAGCAGGGACTGAATTTCTGCTCCAACTCACATTTCAGCCAGGCCTCCTTGTGCAGGATACAACGAACTCCACTGTCCACGGTGGCCTTGTCCTTATGTCCAAATCCTGTATGTGCTATAGCTACAGTGGAAGATCACTTATCCCCAGTCTCTTATTTATAGGACCTCTCACTGGGCAAGTCCAGACTGATAGTAGTAATACTAAAGATATTACCCGTAACACCAAACATACATTTAACACTTTCTGTATGCTAGGGATTATTCTAAATACCACATGTATTAATCCACAGAATCCTCATGACACCCCTTTAAATTAGTTACTATGATTATCTCCATTGTACAAATGCAGCACTTCTCTGAGACACAAAGAATTAAGCAATCCACTCGAAGTCACAGCTAGTAAGTGATGAAGCTGGGATTCCAACCCCAGAGTCCAGAGTGCGTGCTAACTGACCACTCTGATACTTGTGTGAAATGCTGGGAACATACAGAACGCCAGGAGAGGCAGCTATGCAGGGAAAGGGAAGTCCTACAGTGAGGTTTAGGGTATCCTCTGGCTCACCCCTCCACTTTCCTGGAGAACCAGCCCCAGCCTCCAGCCCGCTGCAGCTTCAACATCTCCAGGCTGGGGCTGGCCTCCTCCCGCCGTGAATCCAAATCCCTCCGCTTGTAGGAAGCGCATTTTCGTTTCAGGTAGGACAGGAGAGTTGTGAGTCTGCACGTGGAGGCGAGGAGCCCGCCAAACGCACTTACAGAAAGCCTGGGCTGGCTGGCTGCCGATCCCGCCCCCACCCGTACCTCTCCAGTCGCTGCCTCTGGCCTCTGGAGTCAGCCAACTTCACCTCTGCGGGCTCAGGCGGGGCTGCCCCTGGCGGCGAGCGGGTGGGCCCGACCATTACCGCTGCGACCCCATTAGCCACGCCGCCCGGCTGTTCGGTGGCATATGTGAATCACTCCGTTGCTTATGCGGTGGCGATAGCCAGGCCTGGAGTCTTCCCTCTTCCGGCTAATGCTCTAAAGGCCTGCTTCTGTCGCCATGGCAACAGAGCACAGCCCACCGCCCTTCCCGCGCCCAAAGTGACAGCAGAGGGACATGTTTGCCTCCGTGGGCCACTGCGCAGCCGGCCGGCCCTGCCCGCTTTGCTCGAGGGTCTTGGCTGATGCTCATAGCTGTGCACAAAGCCAGGAGCGCCTGAAAGGAAGGAGCAGTGACCAAGTTGAGAAGCTTCCCATCCTGGCGGCCAGCGACCTCTCCCCCTCCCTCCTGCCCTCCTTCCTCCCTTCTCTGCTCCTCTCCCTCAGCCCTGGAAGTCCATGACCCTGGTCCTCAGCCCGCTGGACCTTCAGGGTTCCCTTCGCATAAAAGAAGGGGCCCCGGGGTGGAGTCTGGAGACCGCTGCGCCAATCTGCCTCTCCTTTCCTGGAGGTGTGACGGTAGAGAAGCCCTGTAGCTCCCCGAGAGCTGGAGCCACCTGAGAGTGCGTTCGACGTGAGGGTGCATCTCCTCTCTTCCCAGTGACCCTGGAGGACAGAGGAGTGCCTACCCAGGCTGGGTGTCTGCCCTCATGGAGCTTACAGGTTCATTAGAGCATTCCAGAAAATGTGAAGGCAGTGAGATTTACCCCGCAGTGACAGAATGATTTACATTCCACAGAGAGGCTGGGTGCCTTCCCTTAGGATGAAAGACCCATATTCGTTCTTTCTGCTTCTCCTAAAAGGTACCAGAATTCATTTGGTCCTGGAGTTTTAGAACCTTATGATCTTTTTGAATCTGGATTCTAGCAGTCACCATGCCCTGTTTCAGGCAGACTTCCTGCTTGCGTAGCATTCCAGAAGCATGCACTCTCTGCCCGTGTCCAAGGCTTTTGAAAACATGGAAAACATGCTTGCTAACAACCGTATTGCCTAAATTCAAACAGTGCTTCATACATCTACCTTTTATTTGTGTCCCATGAGAAATAGTTTCATTAATTTTGCTTAGTTGATTCATTTTTATTTTTTCAGTGATAGAAGTAATGAAGTGATCTTGCTTGATCAAGCCCCGTAAGCTGTATGACCTTTAGTTTTGATAGATGCTCTGTAACTAATAGTTAAAATGAACTGAAATGAAGACTTGGACTAAATGAGGTCTACAGTTAAATTACCAGTAAGGAATTGTGTTTGCATGGTGTTCTTCCCATCCTGAGATATGTTCCTATGAGGTCAATTAAGATGGGGAACTCATCCTGGGAAAAGTGCTATATACCTCATTGCTGAATATCACTATGGTCACCTTCACGTCCCCCTTGGCCATCTGGTGACTGTAGTCATATTCAGCAATGAGATGTGTAGCATTTTTCAACTTAATTGTCAGACCTTCCTTGTATGATGACATCTCTGATGGCCGTTCCAGGAAAAGAGGAGTTCCAACGTTCTTTGAAGGGTAGACTAGGTGCTGGCAAAGGTGCATAACTTCCCAAGACGAGTACCTCAAATGTGACCATAGTGATATTGAGCATTGACATATGTAGCACTTTTCCTAGGATGAGTTCATGAACTTAATTGTCATACCATGTACATTTGGTCTCTGCAGATTATGATTGCTGTTCTTAAGCGCATGCTGTATTCGCCTAAGGTCAGGATGGTTCCTTGCCTTTCCGACCTATATTGTTCTCAGCATTTTCAGGAATGAGCCCTGTGTATAATAAGCCTGCAGGAATTATCAGTATGTGTTGATGATAAAGGTGAGGTCTAGAGAAGAGATGACCAAAGATTATCTTGAGAAGCTGCCTTGAAAGACTCTAGACGGCCTAAAGTTCTGTTCAATTTTAACCCTTTAACCTTTTAACCCTGTTCTCTAATGATGATAGAGAACAGTGGAAATGAACCTAGAGGAGTGATGTGAGAAAAGAAAAGAACTTTCATCTGAGGAATGTAAGTCCTCTTAATTATCAGGCCCAGAGAGGCATTAAAGTGAGACATCAATCGCAGCCTACCCCCCAGTGGAGCTACAGATTCATCTCTTGCAACTGCTTGCTATTGCCAAAAATAGCTACAAATTGACCTATTAATGCCATACGGGATACTATAATCCACACCCTATAGTTTAACCATGTGTAGGCAATCACTAATAAGTGATTCTTCACTTCTGTCAACCCCATGGCAAACAACTTTACATCAGCCCACTCCCTGTTCCTCTTCCTTTGCCTTTAAAAATCCACTCATAATTGCTGCAATCAGAGTGTATATTCAGGGCAACTTGAATGTGTGTTTCCGGGTTGCAATCCTCAAGCTTGGCCCAAATAAACTATTTATATTAACTTTGCCTCAGCTTCTTCCCTTTAGGTCAATAAATGTTACTGCAGAAAAGTCAGTAGTTTCCACTTTTATTAAAATTCATTCTTCCCCGGCTGCCATCTACTTTCCTTTTGGGCCTGGCCAATTGTTCTGGAGGTCAATGCATCACTGCTCATTTGTGTGACTGGTGCAGCGAGCTACCTCCATCCCCATACCCACACTCCCAGTACACTCCTCCTCAGCAAGATTTCTACCTCAAATCCCAAACAACAAGTCCTCTTCCCTCATCTAAAAACATTCTCCAGGCATAGGCATTTGAAAATGGGCCCCAGTATCTCAAAAGTCAAGGAAAGCCTCTGAAAATTCAGCTGTTGGGTACATTTTGAACTTTTAGCACGAGCCAGTGCAGCTGGGAATCCTGAAACTAAACTAGCATTCACGTATTCAGCAGTAGTCGCTGAATGCCCCTTCTATCCACAGTACCCCAAAGCTGCGTCCAGATGGGAGTACCCAGGCATGGCTTCCCATTGCACGAGCCTCTGGAAGCCATGTCAGGACAAGTGGGGAACAAAGTCACTCTGGCATCCCCTAGCACCAGGCTCCACTGGGCATTGTACAGACCAGCGCTTTATTTCCCGCCCTGTGGTGGTGGGGGACATGGCCTGGGATTATGGGCAGCTCATTTTACCCCTGTGCTGGCCCCTGAGGGAGCCTCCTACCTCAGGGATAATCTCTTTTGTCATTACCTGCCTCACAGGGATGTCAAGAGGATTTAATGAGATAATGTTTGTAAAGCATTTTGAGCTCCTCAGAAGAATGAATGGTGCTATATAAATGCAAAACATCATTATTATAGTGATTACACAAGCATTCAGTCTAGTTAAAAAGCAAGTGAGGAGGAACCCTGATTCCCTTATAATCTATTTCCCGAGAGAGCTGATAACACCCTGAAATATGCGTCCCTTTTCCAACTGAAATTCTCCACCTTTATAATCAGCTCAGAAGTGAAATGTTTTGGGAAAATTTGAGAAATGTCTCTTTAGTCTCTTTCAAGAAGGAAGAACGTTAAATAAGCATACTTTGTCTGCTTACAAAAGAGCTGTTTTGACCAAAATTTTTCAGAAAGGCTGAGCTTTATGACTTCAAATTTAGCCAGTCTTTAGTCCCCACTGAGATAAATGAAGCAGTGTTAAATCTGAAAGGAGAAAATTGTTTTGGCAAGGTTCTAGTGTTTGAAGCCACCATTTAAGGGTTGCCGAACAGAGGCTGATTTTTCCATGTAACGGAATTGTTTCTTTCTACAGAAATTATTCCAATGATTTTTCCCACACTGGAAAATGAGGTTTGTTATGTTGACAATAATCCATCTTTCCACGTTAGAAAGTTTATTGATTTTCAGGACTCACAAAGTTCTTTTCCTTTAAAAGCATCAGCCACTTAGTAGCAGAAGAGACCTCTGTATGGCAGGTATCTCAAACGGAAAGGATTCTGGGGGCCAGGCCAGGTAGTCCATAGAAGCCAGGGAAGCAGGCCAGGCATCATGACAACAGAGTGGGGCCTCCATGTTGGGGAGTGGTGGAAAGTGGCAATAGGCAGGTCTAAGGTAACTGGAGAACCTGCTGGAAGGACCCACCCCCTCCTCAGCTCCAGCTGGCTCTTAAACAGTGTAGAAACACTGGCCCAGGTTTCTTCATCTTCAAGGGAAGTCAAAAATCAATAATTCTATATACCATCTCCCACTTTTAAATGTCATCCCCAAATTATTTTTCTTTTGCTTTCTTCTGACTCCTTTACCCTTTTTTTTTTCTTTTAAAAACACTGTATAGCCAAACCAAATGCATGCATCGTGGGATATTGTTTTCATCCTAAATAATCTAAAACTTCCAATGAAACTAGAGTGGATTAAAATATTTTCTTTTTTCTCTATGAGACTGATAGAGCCTCAGAATAACAGAATGTCGAATCATAGCATTCTGACAGCCCTTCTGTCTCCATTATTGTATTGTCCTGCCTCCACCACAAGTTGCTTAACTTCTCTGTGCCTTGGCTTCCTCATTTCTATTATCAGCATAATAAGAGCACCTACTGCACAGCACTGCTACGCGTACTAAAACACGCACGCGCGCGCGCACACACACACACACTAGAATAGTACCACACTCATTATTATTGTTGGTTCTCAGGCCACAAACTGGGAATCAAGTTTAATACCCTTTTTATTTTACAACACCGCCTCTGTCACCTAATTCACTTCAGTCCAATTCAGTCTGATAATTTCATAGGCCTAAAATAGAAAAGCTGGGACAAGACATTGAAAGCCAGCACTGTTGGGGGTCTGGGGATAGGAAATAGCTGCAAAGCCAACTGAGTCAATCCAAAATTATCCCAATTTTATCCTCACTGCTTCTAAAAGGAACCCAAGAAGTTCAACTTCATCCATCTGTTTCCAGAAGGCGAACTTTGCTGATAAACTCTAGCAGAGAGGGAGGCAGGAGAGAAAGCTCTGAAATAGGGCTTAATCTGGGTTAAGCAGGTTGAAAGACTCTGTAGAGTGGCTTTTGTATCTCATCTGTAAAGTGAAGGATTTGGCCTAGGCAACCTGTAAGGCCCTTCCAGCTTTCGTGTTTCATGAGTCTGTGGCCTCTCTTTGTATCATCGTCCACAGGGCACAATCCCACTTGGACTAGGCAGTCACCAAATATCTGTCGTCAGCATGATTCCTTTCCTAAGAGAGTCTTATCTCACTTGGAAGATTAATATTATATACCTACAACAGTTAACGACATAAGATAATATAGAATTAAATACAAAAACAAGAGCTACAAAGAAATGCCTTAGGAGGTAGAAAGGGAAGCCTAAGTTAGATATCTTGTGAGAAAAGAAAGATTAAACAACAGGGGGATTTCTAAGGGCCAGGAAAGAAAGGGAAGGAACGTTCTGTAGGAATAAGAGCAGGAGCAAAAGCAAAGGGGAAGGAAGTGTTTAAAAATGTCCAGGAAGCCTTTTGCCTTTCTCTATAGGGACCAATAGACGTATTAAGAGGAATGAGAAAATAATAGTCCAAGAAGCATACTTCCTACAAGCCCCAAATAACATTTCTAATCCCCATCAGGAAGACCATGGACATTTATGTTATCTAATGGAACACTCAACTTTCCTCTGTTTCTTTAGAAAGCATGCCACAGGGCTCAAGGAACTCCAGGAAGATAATGAAATTCACACCAGGAAACCGAAATCTCCTAAGAGATGCAAAAGTTACAGGGATGGGAGATGTGTGAGAAGAGAGAGAGCCCTCTGATGCTGGACCTCCTAAAGTCATAAAACCAGGGGGCTTTATGGGCAAGTATTCACTACAGAAATAAAATCTAATAAAAGAAATTCAGCACTGCTGCCAGCCCAGAGTTCTGAAGTCGTCAATGTGAAATATTCTGCCTGCACCTCATCCCTTTGGGAGGACGGTAGGCACCGTGGAGGGCAACTCAGGAATGTTTCTCTAGCACAGAGGAAACAAATGATCCTGGGCCCCACTTGCCAGACAGAAGACACCTGTACAAATCTCTGTGCAGACAAAAGAGCAGAAGACAGAGGGTGGGTGAGGACACTGGGCTTGCCAGGGATAGGACCTGGGAGGAGTAGGCTCTTTTGAAATGCCATTTTATTGATTTGGGTTCAACTAGTAAAGGAAGCTCATGATAATGTGGGAATTGAGAGCCTGTCGAACAATGCTGCCTCCCAACATCTGTAACTCCTAAAAGTTGAGCTGACAGAGGTGTTGAATTTCTTCTCTTGAACTCAATTTTTACAGAAATCATTTGCCCATAATGCTACTTGTTACATCTCACGAGGCCCCAGCGTAAGTGGGGTCTCTATTTTTTTCCCTGCTTTGGGAGATGTGAACTGTTGGCTTGGGTTGGTTCAAGTTAGTTACACGCTGTGACTTTTCTGTTTCTTGGTCCAGGTGAAGCTTGGCTTACAAAGGCAGTGTGAGCAGAGTGAAGGCTGGCTTAGTGGGTGCCGGATTAGCATGAGCTCTTCCATAGCTTCAACCGCACCCTCCACCCAACCATCACAAATAAACATGCTTAGTAAAAGTAAGTGCTTTCTCTGACAGTACAGATTCAAGAGCAGTACCCTATACCTGCTGCCTCCTAACCAGATTGCCACCCTCAGTTCCTGCCCACAGAGAAATTCTGCCACTGTCTAGTCTCATTAGAAGACATTCAACAGGTGAATCAAGAAAGAACCCTTCATACAATGGATAAATGCTTCCTTTCTCCTGTGGCCAAGGACAACGTAGATGTATCCTCTAGCACTACAGGTAGGACACACACTGAACAACAGCTCTACACTGCAGTCAGAAACTCCCAGAAAAAGAAACATTCACTCTTGAAGAATTGCTTATTTGTCCATTAATGAGCAACTGGCAGGAAGGGAGAAGTTGGGGCTTCTAAAAATCACTTCTGGGTCTGAATGCAGTAAGGGAAAAAATAAAAAGTCTAATGTAGAAGGCCAAGCATGGAGAGAAGAGGGGGCTGGGCCCTCAGGCTGCAGTCTTGGGCTGTGACCTTGGGTGGGGGGAGCACTTAACCTCAGTTAGCTTCAATTGCCTCATCTGTATTTTACGTGATGCTCTGCACTGAACGATGGCCAAGAGCTGAGTGAAACAGGGATATAAAGAGAGGAAGTAACTGACCCTCAGGACAGTGCTGCCCAGATGAGTGATGGGGAGGAAGAGTGAGAGCAAAGAGCCCCTCCATCCCCAGCACCAGTAGGAGAAGTGACAGAGCCAGTGGCTCCTCCAGATAAGCCTCCCCCCACAACACACACCCCGCCCAGCCAGGCTCCCAAGGGGCCTGGGATATCTAGAGGGAGTGTCATCCAAAGGGGTAACATTAATAATTACACTGATAGCAGACATAAACTGGCAGTGCCTCAGACAGCCCAAGATACACAAGCTCCTCAGTTGTCACTGTGAAAGGAGGGACTGGCTGCCTCAAGGGACATGCACTGATCCCTGAGATCCCACTGACCGGGGAACAGAGCTGACCAGGAGCATCTGTGCAGGCCCATGCAAAGAGATGCCTTGCTTGAGTCCACAGGAAAGTGGGACCGGAAGCTCTACCTGGTTCCAGCCTTGTTCCTGAGCTTATAGTCCCATATAGTCTAGCTTATAGTAAATGGTAGAAAAGCCCCCAAGCAGATATACTCATCTCTAACTTTCTTGCTCATCTTTTTTTCCCCCTGAGGCAAACCCAGGAGACAGAGTCCTTACATTTCTGAGTTTTATCTTTTTTTTTTTTTTTTAGAGACAGAGTCTCACTTTGTTGCCCTCGGTAGAGTCCTGTGGCATCACAGCTCACAGCAACCTCCAGCTCTTGGGCTTAGGCAATTCTCTTGCCTCTGCCTCCCAAGTAGCTGGGACTATAGGCACCTGCCACAATGCCCAGCTATTTTTTTTTTTTTTTTGTCGTTGTTGTTGTTGCAGTTTGGCCGGGGCTGGATTTTGAACCTACCACCCTAGGTATATGGGGCCGGCGCTCTACTCACTGCCAAATCTTGGGGCTTATGATGAACACTGCACTGTCCTAGGTGCTAAGGGATGTGAGGAGAGGTTTAATAAAAATCTCTGCCTTGGCCAGGTGCAGCGGCATCTGTTTGTAATTTTAGCACTTTGGGAGGCTGAGGCAGGATTGCTTGAGGCCAGGACTTTGAGACCAGCCTGGGCAACATTGCAAAACCCAGTCTCTATAAAAAATTAATAAGTAGCAGTTTCCAGGCATGTTGGAATGCACTTGTAGTCCCAGCTACTTGGAAGGCCGAGGCAGGACAATCACTTGAGCCCAGGAGTCTGAGGTTATAATGATGCTGCTATGAGGTTACAATCCTATGATGATGCTGCTGCACTCTAACCTGGGTGACAGAGCAAGACTTTGTCTCAAAAAAAAAAACCCCTCTGTGGGCAGCACCTGTGGCTCAAAGAGGTAGGGCACTGGCCCCATGTGCTGGAGATGGTGGGTTCAGACCCAGCCCTGACCAAAAAAAAAACAAAAACAAAAAAAACACTCTGCCTTCAAGTTGAAAACAACTTTAGGGATGGAGCACTGGATTTGAGGAAACTTGTGGATCTGAATGACCTGAAAGGATCTGAAACAGCTCTGTGTGCAGTATATCCATCCACTAAATTACTGGCACAAGCTTGGGGGGCTATCATACAGACATCAGAGGAGGGCCCTCCATGGGCACTGAAGGGGTCGTTGGGGTGTCCCGGAGAAGGCAAGACTTGACAGAAACTAGACATGTGGGTGAAACCTGGGGGAAGGTGCAAGGGGGGTAGGGTCCCAGGCAGAGCAAAGGCAGGAGGCCAGCTCAGGAGCTTGCAGACTCATCAGCAAGGGAAAAGTCAAGTGCATTTCCCTCTTCCCCTACTCAGGATCTGCTTTGTTTACTTAAGCAGGTCCCCATTGTATACTTTAATGAGTTGTCCAAGAAAGGCATAAATGAAAGAAAAACATTTCCCTAGGTAGTTTCCCTTTTGTCATACTGCCTTCTTTTCTATTTTTGTTTTTGCTTTAAAAAAAAAAAAAAGATAAGATAAGGGAAAGGCTTCTTGCAGAGTCTCCACATTTATTCCTGGCCCTGGAGAACATTAAGGGATTTTTCGCCACTCTGGCAGAGGGAGTCTGAGATGGAGTGTGTATTTTCTTTATCTTCTCTGGGCTGGGCCAGGTGAGGGCTAGCATCCTGGTTACTTGCTCCAGCTTGTCTCTAGAGAGATTGTGTGGCTCTGGACTTCAGTTTTTCTATCTGAAAAAGAGAAGGTTTTAGATGCTGCAAATATTAGTATCATTCCTGGCACCAAGGGTCATTGACTCCAGGATGCCATTCATTCATTCATCCATCATTCAGCAGAAGTTTTCTAGGCACCTCCTGCATGCTAAGTGTTGGCACTACAGGTGTGAACAAGTCATGGTTTGTTCACATATCCTGGAAAGGAGGGTGGGCAAAAGACCCAGCCACAGCTGCTAAAAGGAGAGCCACACTGGGAAGCCAAGCAAAGATGCGGCAGCCACAGTGTGCCAAGGGATGGCAGCCGAAGGTTGGTGCCCAGCCACAGGGTCATCAGAACTTACAATCAGGACCCATGGGCAGACTGTCTCCACCAGAGATATCTACCTGAGGCAGCAGGGTCCCAGCAGGATTTGGGGACAGGGTCCCAGCTCCAAAATGGGACAAGTTGATGAGAATATGACCTACTGAGATTACTGAGACAGGCCTAGGCACTGGGATTACATAGTAACATGAGGGTCCAGTTACCATTTCTGGGGTATGACCCGAGGGAGGGGCAGGGCTCCAGGCAGTTGCCAGAGGCCCAGCAGTTGGAACTGAAGCACAGAGAGGGCAGCTCTGGGAGAAGGGACAGCTTGGGGCCACAGTCTGACTATTGGAATGGATGGGCTTCAAACCCTCCAACCAGTTCTGCCTGGTCTCAGAGGCAGAGAATAGGCCTCAGTTTATACATAGAGGACAAATGCCTCTACCTGGGACAGAGCAAAGCTATAAAAATTGGGGGCTGGAGAGGGCCTGAGAAGACAGGTGTAAGAGTAAACTTGATAATAATAAACACCAGGCTAACAATTATTGAGCACTTACAGGCTGAGTATTTGCTAATGATTCTACATAAATGATCTCTCATAAGTTTTGCAATGTATCTGTAATATATCTAGTATTATCTCCATTTTACAAGTAAAGAAATGGAGCCTTTGAGACATGGAATAACTTAGCCTGCCCTGTGCCAGTCAGGACAAAAAGCAATGTAAGGGAGGTGCTTAACACAGAAGTCTTAGTAGCTTAACATGGAAGTTTACTTCTCACTCATGTTGAAGGCAGGTGGACAGGGGTCTCTCTTATCCTGGTCAATTTAATTTTCAGGTTAAAGCAAAACTGACATTGGCTTCCCCAATTGCTAGAGTAGGGTTCAGGGAATGTGGTGAATTTTGCACTAGCTTTGAAAGCTCCCATCTGAGAATGGGAGCTTTAAAAGCAAGTCACATGGCCTTGTCTAAAGTAAGTCATGTGGCCACTGAGGGTGCCAAAGGGGCAGATATGTGCAATTCTATCATGAGTCCAGTTAGAGAATGAAAGTATTTTTCAACAGCCTGACTTGGGGCTTCACAGAACAAGTGAGTAAATCAAATTTCAACCCCACATTGGCTGACTTCAGAGCCTAGGCTGTATCCTCACCCTGTACTGGAAAAAAAAAAAAAAAAAGCCAGCCAGCTGACGGTCTCTTGGACTCTTTATACCCTGCCCAGACTATCCTTGCAGCTTCTCCCCTCCCCTTGCCAGGCTGTGGGTTAGGAGACAGGCACCGGGTGATTGATGGCTCCCAGTAATAGTCGGGGAGAGATTATCTAACAGCATGTGCCGAAGGAGCTATGGCTGGGCGCCTGCTCGTAATAGCAATTGAAGTACTACTTTCTGCAGGGTTTGGAGTGCCAGGGTCTCGAGGGCTTATTAATCCCACAGCAGTCCCAGGAGGGGTTCATTGCTGCTGTTATTTATACCTTTTGCTGTGCTCATCCAGCAAGGAGAGTCAGCTGGGATTATGTTCCAGGGACACAGGGCCCTGGCTGCCTTCCAAGCTAGGGCTGCAGAGGTCTCTTCCTCCTTGGCCAGTTCCCAGGCTGCATGCCCATGGAGGAGTGAATGGAGGCTGGTGAGTCAGGGGGATGCAGATGCAGGCACCAGTGAGGAGCCGCCAGGAGGATGTGGAATCTTGAGATTTTGCTCATTCCTTTCGAGGTAAGCTTGAGGGCTACCTCTGTGACCTCTCCTCCCCAGGCCAGAGGTCTGACTGCGCTTTTCTCAGAATGCTGTCCTCTTGCAGTCTGTCCCCGCACTCCTTGTTATACTAGTTACCTGGTTTTATTATTTCTTCTGTGTAACTCGCACTGTCTGCAGTAACTAAGGTGAGTTCTTCAGACTGCAGAGCATGGCTTAGCTCCGAGCACCACATACACGCACAGGGTTCAATCAGTACTTGCAGCCCCCAGCCCTGCTGGCCTCTCGGAGCTCACCTCCTGCCACTGCCTCCTGTGCTTTCCCTTTGCCCTGCTGCCAGTTGGAACGAGAGCTCGTCTTGGCATGGTGCTCCTCCTTGCCTGAGCCCACGCTTTCCTTTGGCCTGGAATGTCCTTCCTCTCCTCGTTGCCAACTACTCATCTCAACAGAGTGGAACTCTCCCTCCTCTGTGCCAACAGTGTCCCTAGCACATAGTAACTCTACATCGATTAGTTGTTTACCTGACTTTCCTACTAGATGGAGACTATCTTGAGAATAGAGATGCGTCTTATGTATTTTTTTGTGTCTTTCTGCCTTTACCAATGTCTGTAGGACCCAAGCTAGGGTTAGGTGAGGAAGGCACTTTCCTGGGGGCTCAAAACACAAGGGGGGCAAGAAGTCTCCATGAGGAGACTGAAAGAAATAATATTTAATGAAATATTTTTAAAAATCAAAATTAACACAAAGATCCATGATGAACAAAATATCAAAATT
The DNA here is from genome assembly GCF_027406575.1 of Nycticebus coucang. NCBI lineage: Eukaryota > Metazoa > Chordata > Mammalia > Primates > Lorisidae > Nycticebus > Nycticebus coucang. The sequence goes on from NC_069789.1 coordinate 86,548,428, forward strand.
TTATTATTCTTAAAATTTATGTCCTCCATAGTTGACCACCTCCCTACATTGACTAACTCCTTAAGTTGACCTAATTTTCATAGACCAGACATGCACCACATGTACATATCAGTACAGTAGGCCTAGTTCCTTACGTTGACCACCTCTGTATGTTGACCAGTTTGTTTCAGTCCCTTGGGTGGTCAACTTATAGAGGTTCTACTGTAATTAGTAAAATGATTACTATAAATAACAGATTAACATATTCATTATCTCCCATAGTTACCTTTTTTTTTGATAAGAGCACATAAAATCTGCTCACTTAGCAAATACTGTGGCCTGGGGCAAAAGGAAAAATTAGCAATACTGAGTCTGTCTTTATTTAAAATGTTGAAATTTTGTTCCTCTTAGATTTTTTCCATTAATCATATGCATACATTTTTCCATTAATTTTTGTTTTAAAAAATATTGCCTAGAGGGTGGTAGGTGCCTTACAAGTATCTGTCCAATGAGACTCAGCGAGTGAGTGACTGACTGAGGGTGTGAATAAATGGTGGGAAAATGCTCCAGAATGAATCTCTAATTATGCAAAGTTTCTGTATTTTCTTTCAAAATTACCTGTGTGTCCTTACCAACTTCTTTTGCATTCTATTATCTGCCTTTTGGTACAAGTTTTCTAGACTCTTTCCCAAGTTTAGAGAAAAAAGGAGAAAAGACAAATAATGCTCCAGCTTGAGTTAGTTAAATGTGCTTTGCTCAGTTAGCTGGAGCACCATTTGATGGGGCCAAGATTTGAGATCCCATCTGTGTGGGTCAGTTGCCTGGTGTGGATCTAAGGACAGAGTGCCCTTCCTCTCCCCAACTCTAGCTGGCCACCATACAAACAGACCTGTAGAACTAATTATAACTGTTGGAGCAGATCCATCTCCACCATCAGAAACACAGAATGGGCACCCACAGGCAGAAGGTTGACATTTTTGGATGAAATGAATAGTTAGGTTTTTTATACATCATTGTTGCCATAGATGAATGCCCAAGAACTGATCTATCTAGCCATCTAGCCATGAGCTGATCTGGTCCCCAGCTCAGGGGACATTCATGTGGCTAGTGAGAGAGGCACTGGGTCCAAGAGTGAGGAGCCTGGGTTTGGGCCCAACTTTGTTCTCAAATGCTGTGTGACCCTGATCAAATTACTTAGCCGTTCTGAGCTCTAGTTTATTCATGTGTAAAAATAGAGGATTATCTATAAAATTACGGTGGAACCCTAGGGCTGTGAGCAGGTCTCTCGGGGATCACAAATGGAATGATGAGGGAGATGAAGACAGCCACCCTGCTCCATTCAGAACAGCCCCACTCTGATCAGTGATTAGATTCTCAAGTAGGATTTGTTTAGATTTTTTAAAAAGTAGGGTTTCATGGCTTTAATGAAAAGACATAAGACACTGGTCTTGATGCTTTTGATAATCTTATCAGTTATTATACTATGTGATGAATTCATGATCTTTTGGCTGCAGCTTTCAGAACTACCAAGTGTGCTGTGTCTGAAGGGTATGTTCAACTAAACCCATGGACTAGGAAGGTCCCAGGGGTAGAGACACATACAGAACAATGGCTTACATTTTTTTTATCCTTTCATATTTCCAAAACCTTTTTCCCAAGAAATCACTCAAAATTAATCACACTGCTATAGCCACAATGTCTTGACAGAGGCCCCATGGACTAGTCCAACTGCGCGTGCAATGTTTGAATCCATCTTCTCCATCATCATTGAGTGGCCATGTAATATCTTCATGAATTCCTCCAGTGACTGTGAACTCACTACCTCTAAAGGGAGCAGCCCATCACTCCTTTGGTCATATCAGACTTAAACCCCTAATTCTTAGAGCTTGGCCTCTTCAAACCACGCATGTTAAGCCCAATCCCTCTTCATTTAAGAACCCTTCAAATAACTGGAGCATGATCATCCACTCCTGGTTGGCCATCTTCAGTCAGTCACGCTAATAGCCTCCCCCATCCTCGAGTTCTTCTCTTTCTGACATTGATTTAATCCCCCTCACCGTGTGAGTGGTCCTCACTGTTTGCTTTTCCTCCCTTAATGGTCACACCAGAATGAATGTGACATTCTATACAGGCCGATTACACCAGAGTAGAACAGAGCAGTTTCCTTTCTCTGGTCCAGTGCTTTTCAACCCTTCTGCACATTAGAATCACCTGGGCAGCAATTGAAAACAAAACAAAAAAATAACGGTTTTCCTGGCACTATCCTCTAAACATTAAATCGGAAACTCTAGGGGTAAAGTCCAGGCTCTGACATTTCAAAAATACCTAAGTAATTCTTTTGTGGAGCCATGATTAAGAACTGATGCATGCTTTTGACACTGGGTCCTTAATTCTTGCTTTAATTAGCTAATGATTTATTGGAAGATGCTACGCAATGTGGTTGGTTGGTTGGCCAATTCAAAGACAGAAGGAGAGGGCGGTGCCTGTAGCTCAAGGAGTAGGGCGCCAGTCCCATATGCCAGAGGTGGCGGGTTCAAACCTAGCCCCGGCCAAAAACAAAAACAAACAAAAAAAAAAGACAGAAGGAGAGAACTCGCCTCTTCTGTGTTTGCCATGTAATCCTCATCTCTGAGTCAGGATGTTTTTGCTCTAGGTCTATAAAAGAGAAAACTGAGGTTCCAAAAGATTAAGAAGTCACTCCAGTCACCTAGTTAACAAAGTGGCTGTGTTTGGATTCAAACCTAGATCTGTTTGAGTCTAAAGACTACCTTCCTATTATGCCACTCTACTTTCCTTAATTCAATTAATTTGGCACTTATTTATTAATAATCAAGACCAACTATATATTAGACATGTTGTAGAATAGCGGTTGCTGCAAACTGGAGTTTTTGTCATAATCAACTAAGCTGTACTAGGACATGGGTTATTTTCTTTTTTCATTCTAAGATTTGTTTATGGGCACATTTTCTTAAAGGAAAAATCATGTTGATGTAATGCTGGCTTTGTAGAGAAATAAGTCTTTGGTATTTGGTTGTAAAATAAATGTCAGAATAAAATGTTTGAGAAAATAAAGAGCTGTATATGAAATCACTTCCCACAGAGCTGTAAAGTACTGATGGACAGATTGTTGCTGGTGTTTCATTAAATTTGGTACATGAGGAAGGAGCTGCCCTGTCCTGGCCACTATTCTTGCCTAGAAGTATGGTCTCTTTGCCAGGAGTGACTGCAAAGGAGCTTCACATTGACTCAGCCACAAGGTTTATCCCATCCTTTAAAGGCCATCCAAATCAGGTGAGTCTCAGCATCTATGTGACATGACCAGCACCCAGTGGCTCTGTGCATCTTCTCACCAAAGCTTCTGGAACATACTCCAATGAAGATAGCTGCTTCTTTCACCTTAGATTGACTTAGCAGGCCAGTCTGTGGAGACCACCTTCATGCTGATGGCACCAGCCAGGAAGGAGTGACAAGATAAAAGAAGGAATGTCTAGAAAAGAGAAGGGAATAGAAGAAACAAAAGTGAAATAGAAATTAGAGATGTAAAAAGACAACTAAAGATGTGAATGGAATAGCCAAAATCTCCAGACAGGATTCTCCCTGGCCATAAATTCCCTCCTACCCAGCACCCATGTCTTTCCTGAAATAAGCCTGCAGGCTGTGATAAACCTGCCCTTCAAATGAGATCTGAAGAAAGCCCCTCTTCCTTGGGGGCTTCCCTGGTCACCTAAGATCGGGTAACTGACCCTCTCATGTTTTTCCAGTCCTGTACTCAACTCATGATAGGACACACAATGCTATGTTAACATTGCCTCATTACTTACCAATCACTTCTTTATTATTATTATTTATAATTTTTTTTTTTTTTTCAGTTTTTGGCCAGGGCCAGATTTGAACCCACCACCTCCAGTGTCTGGGGCCGGTACCCTACTCCTTCAGCTACAGGCGCCACCCCTTACCAATCACTTCTTTTAGACCAAAGATTCTTAACTATGTTCTCCAGGTGAGTTGCAGGTGTGCTCCAGCTTTTGCACACCCAGTGCTTAGGGCATCCTGACTGCAGGAGCCCCAAGCAGCCTAAGCCTGTTTATCCCAGCATGCAGCAAAGCTATTCTTTACAGGCTCCAAGATATAGAAATGGCTAGGAAATACTGTTCTAAACTCTTTATTAATGACAGGAAGGAAAGAATCAAGGAATGGAGGCAGGGAGGAAATAAGGAAGGGAGAAAGGGGTTAGAAAAGGAAGGAGAGAAGAGGGAGGCTGCCCAGGTAGGAATAGGTTTTTGGCAACTGAAGATACCAAGGACCCTCATTCACCAGGCAGTTCTGCAGCCAGTCTCTGCCTGGGTAGGAAGTTACACTGTGTAACATCTAAGGTCCCTCTGTCCTTTGAGCCAGTACGACCTATGGAAAGAGCGTGGGCCTTGGATTCAGAAAGACATAAATTTGAATCCAGCTCTGAGCTGTATCATCTGTAGGACCTTGTCCAAGTTATTTAACCCCTCTATGCCTCAGCTGTCTCATCCATAAAATGGGAATACTAATAGTTTTGTTTTTAGGCTGTTATGAAAATGAGAATTAACAAGATAAAGTTTTCACAATATCCTTGGCACATGGTAGATACTCAACATTTTCCCTAACGTATTTTTATGATTCTGTTTCAGAATTTCAGGAACCACTTTGCAACAAATAATAGTTGACATAGCTTAGTGCTTAAGTTTGAGTAATTGAATTCAAATCCTTGTTCTATATTCATTACTCATAATGACCTTAGCACATTATTTAACACTCCCCCAGGTCTTGAGAGTATTTTGTTGCTATTGTTGTTATTGTTGTTCATTTCTGTAAACTGTGGATAGCTGCATCTACTATATCAGTCTTTTTTTTGTTTGTTTGTTGTTGAGGCAGGGTCTCATTATGTTGCCCTGGCTGGTCTTGAACTCCTGGAACTCCTGAGCTTAAAGTATCTTCCTGAGTAGCTGAGACTACAGGCACTCACCACTGCGCCTGGCTTACTTTATCAGTTTTTGTTAAGAGGGTTAAATGAGTTGGCATGGCAGAACGTGCCTGCACATCATAAACACTGGCGTTTACATTTGCTGTTACCAACATTGTCTAGTAGGAGGCAGCTAAAGCAGCCAGTGAACTGATGATGTGCAGACACACCCTGGCTCAGGCTGCCTCTGTGCAATTGTGTAGGAAATTCCAAAGTATCTGTACTTGTTGCTGGATACAGTTGGTTGGGAGATGTAGGAAAGTTCATTTGCAATTAATATACATTCAGCTGTGATAATTACTATAAGTCCCAAAGCCTAAAATAAATTAAGCTAGTCTTTTTTAAAAAATGAGGCTGTAGGCTAGTAAGAATGTTGAAAAGTTCTTTTTTTTTTTAATTATTGGTCATATTATTATAAGAGTGAGAATGTGGATACAAATCAAGGTTGTCTATGAACCAGAAGACCCTAGGTCTTGCTCTGCAGAGTAGAAAGCGTTTGAGCGTAGAACAGTAAGATTTAGTATTATAATTTTGAGAGATTTTAGAATTTCCTATTTGAGCAATACTTTCATACATCATACATTCAAACAAACCTTGCAACTCACCTATATTAGTTTCCTTCGGTTGCCATAGCAAAGTACCAAAAACTGGATAACAACAAGAATGTATTGTCTTGCACGGTTCTGGAGGCCAGAAGTCCAAAATCAGGGTGTCAGCAGGCCCATGCTCTACCTGGCGTCTCTAAGGGAGAACCCTTCCTTGCCTCTTTGCCTGCAATTCTTGGCACCCCTCCTCTGGTGAATCCATCACTCCAGCCACGTGGCTGCCTTTTCCCTGCATGTCTGCACCCCGTCTTCCCCTGGGCTTATCTGCCTCTGTGCCCAAATTTCTTCTTCTTCCAAGGATGCAGTCACATTGGATTAGGGCAGACACTAATCACCTCAGTTTTGTCAGATTACCTCTTTAAAATCTCTATTTCCAAAAAAGGTCACATTCTGAGGTACCAGGGTTAGGACTTCAACATCTCTTTTTGGGGGGACACATTTAACCCCAAAATACCACGCTTAATTTTATGCCATAGATGAGGAATTGCGGGCCTCAGGGTGTCAAGAAAAGTGACCAGGTCACACAGCTGATGTTTGAAGAAACCCCTTGTCTTCTGGACGGAGTCCCACACTCCTTGGCTCCCATGTGCTGGCTCCTCTGTGTCATTGTGTTCTGAGCTTGACTTTCTACGACACTGGTTAATCCCACCCTTTACTGCAGCACAAATTCGTATGAATTTGATGAATCAATCCTGTGATATTTGCATGAATTAACCTCAGCTGAAGGAATTCCTTCCCTTTTCTGTATCCCGAGCAGTGGCTGACCCTCGTGGGCACCTGAAATGCTGGGGGTGGAGGTGGTGAGGGAGGGGGCGATTGGTCTCTGAGCCATCCTCTGGCCTTGCTTGTTTCTCCTGAGGTTTGCTGGTTTCTCCTGACCACCAGGCATCAGCCCTGATCTCTCTTACACCTTCCTACCTGACCATTGTCTTACTACGGCTTCCAATGACCAGTCCGCGCTGGTCCCTGTGCCCTGTAAAAGAAAAGAGGAAAAGGGTGTAAGGGTCCAAGAGGACCCTTAGATCTGCTTGCCTCCTCCTAGTCTCTCTCTCAGCCCTGTCAGGGTGCTATAGGCTTCTGGGTTTGGGCAGGTGTGGGAATTTCATTTGGTCTTGGCATCGGGGAGAAGCATCTGGTCCAGGGTCTCGTCTCTGTGAGTGCCTGCTACTGGGGCCATGCTATTTTTGTAGCCTGCTTGTCATCACTCTAGGTCAGCTCAGCAGGCTCCCCCTGCCAACTGTGTTTCTCCCTCAGCTCTCACAGGCCCCGACTTTCTGAGGTTCCAAGGCCTGTTCAGCCCACACCTGGGCTCTCCTGCCCCTGGCTGCCCTGGCAAATCTCCCAGCTCTCACATTGCAGCCACCTGCTCTTCTCTACTCAGGCACATGGGATGACCTCCATGCCCAGCCTCAGGGTATTAGGGGTCATTTTCTCTGGCCATGATTCTGCCCAAATGTATCCCGTCATCTTAGTCCGTTAAGTGCTTCTATAACAGAACACCTAAGACTGGGTGATTTGTAATGAGGAGAAATTTGTTTTTCACAGTTTGGGGGATTAAGAAGTCAAGGATCAAGGTGCCAGCATCTGGGGAGGGTCTTTCTGTTGCATCCTGAGGCAGGGCAGAAAGCATCACATGGCAAAAAGGCACAGAGAGGGTGAGAGAAGGAGAAGAGGGGACTGAACTTACCCTTTTAAAATGAACTCCCTCCAGCATAATCCAGTCATAAGGGTGGAGCCCTCGTGGCTTAATCTAAAAGTTCCTACCTCTTACTACTGTTACAGTGCTAATTAAGTTTCAACATGAGTTTGGGAAGGAACAAACGTTCAAACCATTGCACCTGTCATCGACATGACTCCCCACCTAATGGTGTGAGCCTCTGGGCCTAGCAGTCCAAACCGAAAGCCTGGACTGCCCACTATGTGGGGTTCTGTACCTCCTCTTCTCCCAGGGTTTCAGCCTCAAGGTGGAACATGGAGTATGACCCGTACTCACCCCTGAACCATCTTTGTACATGTCTTCCCTTCTTTTCAGAATTCCCCTGGAGCCTAGAAACAGTTGTTTGTTTGTTTGTTTTCAATCTCCTCTCTGTATGATGGGGAAGAGTCTTTGTTTTTTGTTTGCAGTTTCTGGCGGGGCTGGGTTTGAACCCGCCACCTCTGGCAGATGGGGCCGGCACCCTACTCCTTTGAGCCACAGGTGCTGCTCTGGGGGAAGAGTCTTTATAGTCTGAAGCATTTCCTTCTTCTCTGATTTGTGGTACAGATTTCATGCGTGAGTCCTTAAGACTTTTCTGCTGACAGTCAAACCGAACTTTGATATTAACAACAATAATAATAACAAACTTCCGCTTTCAAGAACTCAAATCCAAAAAAGCTGAATCTTGGTTCTCAAGAGGTTCTATGGTGCCCTGAAGCAATTAGCCCCAGCCTGATGGTCTAGTTTCAAAGGTGAAAGAGTTATAAAATGAAAAGGAATTACCCATAAAGAAAAATTTATGAGGTAACATTTCAGAATATTGCTCTACTTTTGTTTTACCTTTAAAATTTTGCAGCCAAGCAGAAGATCCCTTCCCAGCACCACACAGAATTTGTGAGTTGGTTGAAGCATCCTTGTAATGAGCTCTAGATTTTGGCCTGCAGGAGTGGGTTGGTTTTCCTCTAGTCTAGGACCAGACTTCATGTTTCCAATTCTGGCTCCCTACATCCCAAATATGTGCCGTCAGTCCCCAACATGTAGACATGAATGAATTAGCGCAAGCTTGCTGTAGCTAGAACATAATGGGGAAGAGTGGCTTGTTACTGAGTTACTAGCTTCGTCTTCCTTTATTAGCAGGAGACCTGTCACTTTATGCCTGCCACCAGCACTCTAAACCTGATCATCCTGTTCAATCTCTGTCACTTTGCAAAGGTGGAAATGGAACCCTCAAAAGGTAATAGAGAATATTCCATAGGTTCTAAAGCCTCATTGTAGTGAGGCCAAGACAAGAAGCCTCGAGCACAGACAAGCCAAGATCACAGCTCCCAACGGGCTTTCTCTACACCACCCCCAGGCTGCCATGAGGATTCCTTGCTTTTCCCATCCGACAGATTGTTTTTCTACTATAAATATCCAGTTTGGAGGTGGAGATGGACAAGTGCAAATGCTTGACCCCAAGAAACCCCAATCCATCTGCTCATGGCTGCTGAAGATAGAATTTCTGACGAGCTGGGACCTCGGTTTCTTTGCCAAGAGATGTTAGCTTGTGTGCCAAGGAAGGATTAGTTCTCTGTTCAGATGAACCTCAGTCTGATGGCATGAAAAACAGTGGAGGAAGCTCTTGCTGCTTCCACGACACATCATCCCACAGCCCCGATTCAAAGAAAGAGGCCCCGGGCAGCAGCAGACTGACGGCAAGGATGAGGGGCCTCTGTCCTCAGTCTAGGTGATACCACTGTGGCAGCAGCCGTCTCTGCAAAGCCTGGGTCAGCCGCAGCGCCATGCAGAAATTTCTATGGGTTTTTAAAAGGCAGCTGTCAGCTCAAGCTTGCTCCACTGAGCTTTCAGTCCTGATAGCTGGACTGGCAGTGTTCCGACTTAGAAAGCTGGAAGGAAAACCGACTTTCCGTCAATCGTAACTGTGCACCTTTCCACTCAGTTTCTGTTTTCAAAGCAGAGACCTCCCGAGGACTTAAAGCCCTCTGTTCTCTCTGGAACACTGTACAGGGGTCTCCACCTTCACAATGGAAAGATAGTCTTGAGAATTTAAAAAGCAACTGGGGCAAATTGATCCAGATGCTGCGAAAATGGTGGTGGCCCAGCTCAGTAAGAGCTGTCTTTGTTTTGACGCTCCAAACACTGTGCCCCCAACACACACCTGTACACATACACACACACACCCTCTCTCCTCTTATGTGAATAAGGTGAGGTGAAAGTATCATGGACAAACTGGAAGGTAAAATAAATAAATAAATCACAAGGGGGCTTCTTTGAATAGGGTAAAAAATCATCCTAAGCTTCCCTTTGCTGAATATTGTAGACAGACCGAGGGACGCTTTCTTCCATGTGCATGGGGGATTGTAATGTAATAAGACTGCCATTCTTGTGTGGCTAGTTAACTAGCCTTAAAGGTAATTCTAAGAGAGGTTTAAAGAATATTTTCAGCAGTAGGAGAATCAGCAAAAGCATGACTTTGAATGACAGCCCTCCCCTGGATCTCGGTAAAAAGTTAATCACATTTCAGATGCAAATAGAGACCCCCCCACACACACACCAGGCACAGAGTCCGGCTTCATTCATTTATTCAAATGATATTTCTCTGCTCCTAGCCACTATAGCACGGTGCCAGGTGCTGAAGCGCACACTGAAAAAGCAGGCTCCATTCTCCTGCCCCTGCTGGCTTTGGAGGGGAAGGCAGGTTGCACAGCACAAAACATTTAACTGACACGGCAAGACAGAATTGTCAAAATAACTGGCCACACCTCACATGAGAGCGTCAAGCTGTCTTGCATCAGTTGCCAGAGCCACCTCCCCACTTTTCCCCCGGAAGCTGTCTCCTTGAATTAGGGCTGGATGTCAAGTGGTGGGCTTCTGGGGTCTGCAGGTGAATGCCTGGGTGGTGGGGGCCAGTCTCTAGCTCTCCTTTCTCTGTGCTGTGCTGCCCTCAGTATCTCCTGAGTGATCTCTGGTGTGTCTGAGTTGCCACGGGGACCAGCAGCCTCCTTAAATACCAGAGCTGCCCATGGAAGGAGAAAGGGATGGGGAATGGAAAGGCATAGAAGGATGAAAGGCAGGGCCTGTCTGGGGATAGAATAAAAGTCCAGCCTCCCAAGAAGAAAGGACTGTAGGAAAAAAGGGGCTTGGGGTGCTGTTGGCACTCTCCTGTTTCCGTAGGAATGGACCCCTGCCCTGATCCCTCTGTCCCCTGGCCCATGTGTTCCTCGTCATGTCACCACACACTACCCAAAATTCTCCCTCATCTCTACTCTCTCACAACCCTCTGTGAGTTGTCACTGATGCTGGAGAAAGTCCAAATTCCTGACCTTGGCATCTCATTCATCCACACTGCTTTTCCATGCCTTTGGCCCAGTGCCCTTCTCCCGGAGCCCTTGGCCCCCAGCATGCTGGTGTACTTGCCATTGCCCTGATGCACCCTGTGTGATCTTGCCCAGGCCCTCCCTCGCCTGGCCTGCCTTCCCACCCCTCTTCCCTGCCCATCCCCCAGGGCCCCCATGTTCACCACAGCCAACTTTCCTTCCTGCCTGTGTCCTCATCATGCCCACAGTCTACAGCATTCCCACAGCTCTTCTAAAACACCTTGTGTTATATAACGATGGCTATAAGCTTAATAAATCATAAATGCAGGAAGGGAAGAAGGGAGGGAGGGAAAGAGGGAGGACTCCCCTCATCCTCTACCTCTGACTAAATGGGACTCATGCCAAGAAGGGGTGAAGGATATTGAACCAGTTATTTCCGCTTACTTGGGAGAGTTCCACAGAGGACACGCTGAGTGACAGTGGTGGAAGGCATGTACTTCTAGACACTGGTGCTAGTACTGTGGCGCATAGATTGCCTGGCCTTGGTGAACAGGGCCTCCGATGGCAGCAGGGGAGGGCTACATTGGGAAGCTCATCCCTAGCCCATCCCCTGACCAGAGAAGAGGGGGCTTCTGTCCAGACCCCACTTCCCCTGGGGGTGGCCACCACCCTGATACCTGGCTTCAGCATCAACACCTGCCTTCCTCACAGCTGGCCATGGGATGGCAGGCTAATTGCCAGACTGGCTCTCATTGAGATTCCTCTCAATGGCAAATGCAGAAGAGGTGACAAAATCCCAACAGGATTTCCGTTTTTTAAATTCTAGTTCAGCCCCAGGGATTTCCTCTTTAAGCCACGTCTCTGAAGCCATTAGGGGGCCAGAGCCCCAGCTGGAGGCAGCAAACCAGAGATGGAGGTGTGGCTGCCCCAGGGCTCCGCCTACCTTGTCTGGTTCTTCCATGGTGCCCACAGCAATGTGGTCGTCCTTTTTTGCCTGCTGTTATTCGCATCTGTTTCACTAATGCTCCCCGTCTATCTGCCTGTGCCATTTTCATATTCCATCCATTGGGCTATTTGCACTGTTTATATTTTCTGTCTATTCTGTTTTATGGCCCCTTTCCATCCACAGCATCTATCCTGTTGATATTCTGGTCCATTTATATTCCCCTGCAGCGCCCAGCCACCCCCTTCTTTTTAATCTCTTTTATCAATCTTGTTTACCTTCTCCATCGGCCCCTTCATCTTGCTATTATCCAGTTATCTATCTGGTTAAATTGCCCTAGACTTCTCTCTCTGTCTCCAGCTTTGTCCTGAATCTATTCCAGGTTCCCTGCATGCCTGCTAGCTCTACCTCAACCGCTTCCTGTATTTGACAAGTGGCTCCTGTTAAACTCCCCCGGGGAGCCTAACTTGGGCAGCCAGGCATCCGCCACTGTAGACTCGAAGGTTGTGTGTCTCTTTACCACTAAAACAAGCAGATCCCCTGAGCTGGGTCTGCATTTCCTGCCTACTACAACTCTCCAAGGCAATTTTCCCCTGATATTACAGAGGAGGAAGTCGAGGCTTGGGGAGGTGAAATAACTTGCTCAAGGTCACACAGTTTCTATGTGGAATATCGACAACCCACTCTCAGTTAACCGCATGAGCAATGGCGTGGATAATCTTCCCCTGCAGAAAAATGTAAAACTCATTTCTAATAAGCTCTGGGATATAGCACTTGGGCAGCAGATTCCTTCCTGGTGCTACTGTGCTGTGACTGATAGTCAAACAGTACAGGAAAGGCCAATGGGTAGAAGGATGTTGCACCAGAGATTCTGAAAACTCCGAGGCTTAGTGTGGCCCTCCATGGAAATGATAATACAAAGAGCATCATTCACTGTAATGAGGAGGGTCACTGTGACCACTGCCAGCCTCCATCCCAGGGAAGGGGTAAAGGATATTGGGCCTATTGCCCTGGACAGCAAGAGGGAGAGTCTGAGTCCACATGGCAATTCCCCACCTGTTTTTGCTGAAAGAGAGGCAAAGTCAGGAGGAGAGAGTTTGAGGAAGATGGAGAGGGGATGAACAACAGGGCAACAGGCTCAGGCCCTCAGCACCTGCCCTCTAAGCCCTTTCCTCTCCCCAGGCAGTCACACTGGCCAAAGCTTGTGTGGGGTAATATCAGATGCCCACCAGTGATCAAAGGAAAGCCACCCTAAGATTCCAGCATGGCCTGAGATAAGTTATGAAAAGAGTGGGTGTCAGCTGAAATGGACACATTTCAGGCCACTTGGTCAAGAATCCCAAACCATTTGGTCAAGGAAAAAAAAAATAACATCACTCTCAGACCTGGTGAGCTCCTAAAACAGGAATCTCAGGGGCAGAGAAAAACAACAACAAAGTCTGGGGCTATTGCCCAGTAAACTACATAGGTGATTATTGAATACTTAGAGGCAACCACTCCAATTCTTCCCAGGGTCCCTTCTTGGATATTTAGTTCCTCTAGAGTTGGATCCAAACTCCTCAGCCTGGTATTGAAGGCCCTATGTAGGCCACCTCCCAAGCATTACATATGTTTAGCTCTCTGCCTGAGCTCTCCTTCTTTGCCAAATTAGACTAGTCCAGGGTCCCTAATCACATTGCCTGGGGAGTGCTTGAATGAGCTGAGACCCCAAGGAGGCACATTTGAGAAAAACAAAATGGATGGGGTGCCCTTTTTTGGTTAATGCCTAGGGGTTGTGTATTGGTTCTTGAGGATTTTATGAAGGCCATTGGTGGGAAAATAGATGCACCTCGTTTCCAATTACACATGGAAGATGGAAATCTTCTAAATCCACTAAAATTAGGTCATAAAATCTTCTAAATCCACTAAAATTAGGTCGTAATTAACATGAACTGGGAGGTCTGAGGAAGGGGAGCCTTTTCCTGGTGTGGGGGCAGAAGGCTTCCTGGAAGAGGTGACATCTCAAAAAAAAATAAGTTCTCTTAGCCAGTTGTTGTGGCGTGCACCTGTAGTCCCAGCTACTTGGGAGGCTGAGGCAAGAGAATCACTTAAGCCCAGGAGTTGGAGGTTGCTGTGAGCTATGTGATGCCACGGCACTCTACCTAGGGCCATAAAGTGAAACTCTGTCTCTACAAAAAAAAAAAAAAAGCTCTCAAAACATAAGGAAGGATTTATGCAGATATTCTAAGTGAAAGGCGTATCATTTAGCAAACAAAGGTAAAGTTTATGAAGCACTGACAAGCTTAGGGTTAGGAGGGGGGATGATGATGGAAGAGGGGAAAGATCATGCTTTAATGTGAATATCTGACTTTGCCAACTCTACAAAGGGAGTGGCCGTGTCTTTATAGCTGCTGTGCCTAGCACAGTCATGGCTGGTCCTCAAAGAGTGTTTCTGCTCAACCTCATTGGTGATGTAGTGAGCGGTGGCTTGTGCAGGGATGGCACCAATGCTGCTTTAGCAGACACAAGCCCCCGACATGGGGAGGCTGGGGGTCACTGGTGGCAGCTGGGAGTACTGCTCTCCCTCCCCTCTCCATCTTCCTCAAACTCTCTCCTCCTGACTTTGCCTCTCTTTCAGCAAAAACAGGTGGGGAATTGCCACGTGGACTCAGATCTTCCCTCCTGCTGTTCAGGGCAACAGGCCTTGTCACAAAGAGTAATTTCTTTTTAAACTTCTACCAGAGAAATCACGTGGCCGCACACAGCAGGCCCGGCTGTGCCAGCACTGCCATCCCGCCACCGCAGTGCTGGGGAATAAAGGAAAATGCTTAGCATTAAATTTCATGTAAATCAGACTTTATTTGCTCTGGTGACAGGTTATTACCTTCTGCAGAGAATGAGGGAAAAACGGCTGCTGGCTGGAGACACGGCTCCCCAAATGAGGGTGTCTCTGATAGCAGCCTCTGGCAGTGCCAGCTTAACCCGTCCTCTTTGCCCACCCCCTCTGCCCCCACCCTGAGGGTGGCTTTCCCATCAGCATCTGCACTGTCCCCACGACGAAGCCTTCTTGCTGTTTGAGTGGGGACAATAATTTATGGTCAGTATCCCCAACTGCATCAGATGTAGTAGCCCTGTGCTTTGTGGCCAGAAGGCTCTGAGCACGCCCATCTACCTCGCTACACTTAGTCTATCCTTCCAGGCCCAGCTCCAGTCCAAAACCTCCACAAAGTCTTCCTTCACTGCCCAGCCTATGGCCCTCTCTTTCGTCTTTGAGTTTTGCTCACCCTTAACCTCTATCTCACAACCTATCGTGACAGATTCCTATCAGTAAATAACACATTTATTGAGAATCTATATGCTTAAAATGGTGGTTGGTTTCTTCTGTGTATATATAAGTTGGCTGCTCTGCCAGGGTGTGACAGACTGAGGGCAGAAGTGAGCACATTTGTGTCCACCCACAGTGCCTGGTACAGACCCTCACCCGTAGCAGATTCTCCGTAAAGGTGCTAGCTCCTGAGAGGAGTGTATCAGTCAGGACAGGCTGGGTTACACTATAGTAACAAATGTTCCCAAACTCTCATTGGCTTAAAACAATAAAACTTTACTTCTTGTTCATGCTGCATGTCCAGTGCAAGTCAGCTGGGAGACTCTACTTACTTTAGTCACCCAGGCTCATAAGAACAGCCACCAACTTGAATATCGCATAGGAATGTCTTTTCTTGCATTGGCAGTGAAATAAAGCTTTGTCCTGGAAGTGACACAGATCATTCTACTCACAAGCCACAGGTCCCACCAAACATAAGGGAGCCAGCAAGTGCAAGCCTGTCATGCTTGCAGAAGGCACAGAGCTAGAAACGTGTGTTCAGTAATATCAATGGTGGCTCTGCAGTGCTTAGCACTAAATTCCACGAGGAATGTGCCACATCTATTTTGTTCCCCACTGAATTCCTAATGGCTGACACAGTACATCATGGGCGCTCAATAAATCCCGAGGCTGTTGGCCGACCTTGTTACGACCTTTTGATCTTGTTGCAGAGCTTAGCTCGTGTGCTTTATTGGCCTTTGATCTACTTTCCGTGTCTCTAGAGACTGTCAGCCCTCGGACCTAAAGTAAACACCATGCGTAAAGCAGACATCACACATCCACTAAAGTCCCCAAACACAGGGTTGGTGTTGAGCAGGCATATTGTTCTGAATCACAGAAGAAGCAGGAAAGCAGGGGGACTGTTATCTGTTGAGACTTTTCTTTTATTATTTGGTAAGCACTTTTTGAAAGGTGTGTGCCTAGAAAGTTTGTGTGTATGTGGGTGCAAGTGTGTACATGCAGGTAACCCTGGGCAGGAGGAAGGCAGACGGCAGTTCTGTATTTCTCACTGCGCATCTCCCGCTAGTAGTTAATCAGTGTCCTGTCTAATGTGCTACCTGGTGATGGGAGTTGGGGGAAAAGACCTTGGGGGATCGTAGCGAGATTCTTCTTCTGGCTGCTTTGTCTGTTTCCCCACTGTGACTGATTCCTACTCCCGTCTTTCTCCCATTTGATCCTTTTTTGCCTCTTTCCTCTTCTCCTTTTTTCTGTTTTGATTGTCTTATCCCTTCCTCCCCCCCACCCCTAAACAACAGTGGCAGATAGAAAAAGAGAATGGGGGGAGGATATGATCAAGTTGAGGTAGGGGGAGGTTTTAGGGAGTGAGAACACACTGGAGTCTGGCTAGAGATTGGTCAGCATCTAAGGCCATGGTCATGGTTTTACAAATACAGTACTTGACCAAGTTTGGGATCCCTGGCAGAGGAAGCTGGGAGCAGAAATCATTCCAGGGCCTCTCTCCATTCCTCCCTCAACCACTTCTCATCTTCCTCTTCAAGGCTTGAGAAGAAAAACAAAGGGGATATGATCCTACAACTCGTGTTCGAGGAGGAGCCCATTGGCCATCCATCGCATAGCCAGGGAAGGGGGAGAAATGTGAGGTCTTCTATCAGTCATGTCCAAACCTTAATGTGGACTTTTCTAACACCTCTGACCCAAGACTACACTTCCGAGAAGGCAGAGCCAGTCCAGCAGCAGCGCTGCCCCCACAGGCTCCAACACTGGACATCTGCCAAGTTCACCATCTGTACCCTATGGCCAGTGATATGCATTGCGAGCTCCTATATTCAGCCCCGCCCCTACCCCACTGCCCCCAGCCTGTGCTGGGAATCTGCCAGTGCCCCAGATTGCATCATACAATTGGATAAGCTTTGCCAGGTTTATGGCTGTAATTTATGGCCTTCTTAAGCAACATCTATCATGCTGTACAGTCATTAATCCCAGAGTCTTTGCCCACTTTGCAGAAAATAGCTTGCAATTCCTTACAATGTAGCATTTGCTAACTCACCTGTCAGGATGTCAGGCTAGGTGGGTGTGACAAGCCACTCTCTAGTTACTTCTCTCCATCTGACTTTACGAAGGCGAGCCAGGCCTCTCCCTGCAGAAAACAGAAGCAAGGATCTTTATTACCCAGCTGCCGGCTTGTTCTTCCATGTAGCTACTGCAGCGGTAGCTCTGTACCTAACCTCGGTGCTTCCCAGAAAGGCAGTGGGGCTCCGAGGAAGAGAGGGCCTGCAACTCTGGCAAGGACAGAATCTCTCACTCATACAAAAGAGAGGGCAGGTCCCACGAAACAAAAACTTATCTCCCCTTTACCAAAGTCAGAGAGGGAGAAGGTAGAGAGTGTGGGTGGAGGGTATATACACACACTTGTAGGAAAGTAGAGTATGAAATACCTCCGTGTCAGCTTCTGCTTGGGCGTAGTAATCAAAGGGTCAGTTTGGACCACTGAAAACTGCCAGAAAATGCAAACAAAATGATATATAAATTCATTTGGTTCCAGGATAAATCACAAGGTGTTTTGTGGTCAATCCTTAACTTATCCAAATTAAAGCCTCCTTCTCAGGAGACACATCTCCCTGGACAAAAGAGAAGATTGCTTGGAATAGTCTAAATCTTGATGAAGATAGCCAAATAGGATGCAACAATTTGATTGTGATCATATAACACCTAGAGCATGCATGGATGATGTTTTCCTTTAATTCCAGAGGGAGATGGGAGTGAGACGAATATAGTAGAAGGGAATACGCCAAAATGATAACTTGATTAAGGGTTAAATTCAGATGTTGGGATATCAGAGATCTTTCATTACAGTGTGTTTGCTTCCTGGTCTGTTTTCTTGGTGGCTCTTTCCCTGAGGGGAAGTAGGCACTGTTCAGTGGAAGGCAGAGATGATTCTGCAGGGAGTTTCATTTGGACTCTGGCAATTGTTCTGGGGTTGCCTTTGATGGTCCATCTTCGGCTTGATGCTCTTTTTGGAACTTGGCCTCTGAAGACACTCAACTGAAGTAGTGCTGACATTAGACTCCAGTCAAGTGTGAGTCTGCGGGCTCACCAGCCCAGTACTGGAGTGAAACGCACAGATTCAAGCCTGGAGGTTAGTGGGGTAGGAATAGCAGAAGGACATGGGAGTAAAATGTGCAAGGTTTGGGCAAAAGGGAGAGTGAAGTCATGCATGAAGGGATTGAGGGCAGATAGGAGCAGAAGTGGAGTCATGAGTAGATTAATGGACTGGGAAAAATGCAAGAGTTTTAGCACACTCTGGGGGCAGTTGCCAAATTATTAACACATTTGCTAACTATGTGATCTTGAGGAAATTGCTGGACTTCTCTAAGCTGCAGTTTCCTCATCTGTAAAATGGAGATAGTCATGACACCTCCATGTAGAGCTGTTGTGAGGATAAATGAGGTGCTATTCACACAGGGCTGGGCACATAATGAGCTGCCGGCAAACATCAGCATTATATTCTCATTGAGATTAAGAAAGACATGGAGCTAGAAGGTGGCTCTAAAAGGGCAGGAAGGAGAAGAGGTTGTGGTCAGAGATTGATAATGTTCTAAAGGTGAAGCGGTCCCATGTGACAATAACTTCCTCAATTATGCCAAGGTCATGGGTGTCCATAATGGGCTGAAAATAAGTGTTTTTATTTAAGAAAATAAAGAAACTTTGAGCCTGAGTTATTTGATGGGCCTTTCATGTAGTCATTAGAGCCACCCATGCTGATGAGTTGGGTCTGAGTGAAGAGCAGATAGTGCCAAAGTTCTAAATGGAGAGGACTCTGGAGGACAGTAAATGAGCCACATGAGCTGCAGGGAATGTCTGTCAGCATCATCGCTGGGCCCCACCAGTGAGAGTAGCAGAAGGAGTAACCTCCACTGGGAAAACCTGAAGAGATTGTGGTATCATGTCAGGGAAGAGATGTTTCCGTTTAGGAAAGGGATGAGAGGAAAAAAATTGAAGTATTTGAAGATATGATGGGGTGAGTTTCCTTTTTTACAAAGAAATTTGGAATGTGATTAATTTTGATGACTCTTTTGACAAAGAAATTATTTGTGCCATAAAAGATAGATTTGTGAAATTGGGGACATTAGAGTTTAGAAAGAAAAGAAAAGGAGATAGAGAAGGAGGAAGGAACAAAAGAAGAAAGAAGAAAAATGGAAAGAGAATGGAAGGAGGAAGGGAGGGAAAAAGATAAATCCAACCTTGGTATTTGAAAACCACCTAGGCTGTGAATTGTAGGGAATCTTTTTTATTTTATTTTTTTATTAAGTCATTTGTACATAGATCATGAATACATTTATGCCATTCATTTAATAATTTAATAATGTGTTGATTATTTGTACAAATTGGAATCCTTACATCTTACTAATCAACATAGCCTTCACCTCATTTACCCACTTACAGCGTTAAGACATTTGTGTTCTACACCTGATAGATGCAACTTGTACTTGCAATGTGCTCCACAGGGGTGGTCTCCCTACTAACCCTCCCTCAATTGACCCACTCCTCTCCTTTCCCCTCTCCCTCCTTCATCCAAGGCTATAGTTGTGTTTTTAAGTATCTGTCTTTTTACCCCAGTCCTCTGGGGTACAGTTAGCTATGACATAGACTAAAATAATTCAATCCATTCATATCGGTATGTCCACCCTGCATGTGAACACATACACATACATTCTTCTGAAATGGTAATGGCCTCTTCCAGCCACAAAGCTCAACTTTTTCCTCCCACCCCAAATGCCCTCAATTATCATTTTAATCAGAGTCTGAGGAGTGAGAAAGATGGGGAAAGTTGTGCAAATGACCCTGACCCACAGTCTGAAATTGAGGAGAGTTTGTAAAGTTCATCCTGGGCCTCTGGAGACTTTTGCAAAGATCACGAATCAGCAGTTTGGTCTTCTCTACACAAAAGAATTGGAGATGAAAGAGCAGAGTTGAAGGGCCAGGAAAGTGTGTGCTGATCTAGATGAAACTGACATGTGGAATTCCTAAGAATTTTATTTGTAGTACTTGATGGAGGGCCTTTTTATCCCCAACTATCTGTGAGGCAGGTGGGGGTAGATTGCAGGAGGTCCATATTTGCACTTATGGCCATGGGCTAACCATGTTCACTCAAACTCATAGCTACTGCTCACAGCTGAGTTTAGGGAGGACACATGGAAGACTGGAGGAAGCTGTAGTCTTGAATTCTAGCCTTCATAACTTGGTAATCCGGAACTAACCTTTTTGAGCCTCGTTATCCATCTTTTAGAAATCTGCCTGCCGAATAAAAATCTATTGAGTCTGTGTTTGTGCAATTGTTTTGCAAACTGTAAAGTTCCTTACAAATGCACAATATCATTAGAGTTAGTGCTTAATAAATACTTGTTGAATGAATGAATAAATGGAGCTCAGCCAGGGCATGCTATTAATTTTGCTGACATATTGATATTACCAGCGAGCATTTTATCAATCGCTGACAATTCTATGAGTACCAGTCAACACGAAACTGCAAAAACCACAAATTTTATCACGGAGTGATGTATGGTTTGTTACTGGTCTCCTTTGTTTCATTTGTCTTTGTCTTGTCCCCACAATTATATGGTCAGCTGCTTGAAAGCAGAGATCCAGTAGTAGATAGCTTGCCCAATGTCAGCTAGACAGAATAATTGACCTTAGTAAATATTTGGAGATGCAAATATTTGGATCTTTCGGGGACAAAATTTGAGATGCTGTGAGCATGTCTATGTGTGTGACTGCCTTTGGTGACTGGACCAGAGAGGTGGGAAGGAAGGCAGGTGGGATGCACACTCTTGAATACCTGTCTGCAGACTCTTCCAGCTCTCATATTCAACACATTTTGCCTCTCACTAAATAAGAAAAACTTGGGATATCCACAGCAAGCATAAATGAGCTGCACATTTCATCTGTGCCTCGTGGGTGATATTTTGCTTTCCCTGGAGAGGGTTAGCTAGTAGGCTTGCTGTGCCTTCTCTCATCTCTCCAGCCCTGGGCCCTTCCTTGGCGGTCACTAACCAGGAAATACAAGAAAAATACTGAGATTGGGTGGGTGGGTGGGAGAGTCTTTTACTAAGAAAAAAACAGTAAGTGAAGAGACAGGGCACGAGAGAGAAAACCTTTAGAAGGAACTTTTCCTTGGTCTCAGCATCAAAATGAAGTCGAGCTTTTTCTTCTCAATGAGGGCTGCACCGAGGAAAGTGAAATTGCTTTCCTCCATTTCATCTGCCTGGAGGCTTTTCTGGTTTGCTTCAAGAGCCTCCCTGAAGAGTGTTGCTGTGAACCCCAGCCCCACACGTGGCTCTTCCCCACATAGCGCCTTACAGCACAAACTGTGAACGGAAAAGGAAGCAGTGTGCAGGGGCTCCAGCAGTTGATCCGGGCCTGGACAGGAGGCAGAGGGCTGGATACTCCAGACAGCAGACTCCAGATCCCGACAGCAAAAAAGAAGAAGGGCCCATGGGAAGGCAGAGCATGTTAAATGCGAATATGCAGAGACAAAGAGTGTGAAGGAGATTGATGGGTAGAGAGAGACAGAGACCATTTCAAACCTGAGCACCTTTTGCAAAGCAGAGGATCCTCTATGAGGAAAGGATGAAACTGTTCAGGGGGCGAACAGATTGCCCAGCATTGCGCATCAAGCTTATTCTGTAGACCCAAAGCTTTTTAAACCATTATGAGAAACCAGTAAAAATCGGCTGCTAACAAGGAAAAAACAAACAAACAAAAAAATCTCCTAAAAACCAAAGTTCAGGCTTGTTTGTTTAAAGACAGTAATTCATTGTCATACTTCAGAATGCCAAACATCCTTGAGATGGGGCCTGTCCATGGCTGGACTGAGTGGGATTTTGCTCTGGGACCACAGAGGCATGGCCTTGGGAAGACATGTCAGCTGTGGGAGCTTGTGTCTTTTCCAGCAAGTTCACACAAGACACTTGAAACTCAGGGAGCAGGTCACATTATTGTAAATAAATATACCTGCTAATCTGCTACCATCCTTGGTTTAGGGGTATGAAGGCAACAGGAAAATTGAAACAAGGAAGTCCCTGAACTGCATTTTTTTTTTTTTTTTTATTGTTGGGGATTCATTGAGGGTACAGTAAGCCAGGTTACACTGATTGCAATTGTTAGGTAAAGTCCCTCTTGCAATCATGTCTTGCCCCCATAAAGTGTGACACACACCAAGGCCCCACCCACCTCCCTCCTTCCCTCTTTCTGTTTCCCCCCATAACCATAATTGTCATTAATTGTCCTCATATCAAAATTGAGTACATAGGACTCATGCTTCTCCATTCTTGTGATGCTTTACTAAGAATAATATCTTCCACGTCCATCCAGGTTAATACGAAGGATGTAAAGTCTCCAACTGCATTTTAATCATTAATTTCTCCAGTCACTGTTTTCCTTGGTAATTTTTTCTTTAAGTTTTAGTTAAACCACAGGAATTATGGGACTGGAAGAAACTCAACAAGAATATCCCTCACTTCGTTCCCATGAAAGTATGGAAGATTTCAAGAATGATCAACTGGGAAGGGCCTTAGAAATGCCATTTTGTAGTGGAGGCAACTGAGTCTCAGAGCAGAGAGGGTCTCATCCACGGCTCACCGGGGCTTTGGTCCCACTCCCATGCTGTCCTCACTAGACCATACTCTCCAGCCCTTAGATAGAAGAGTTCTTGATTGAATCTGATGTAAATATTACAACAGGGATGTTTTCCATATGGCCACTTCGGCTATCATTTCCTCTGAGGTGTTCTCTAAACAGCACATGACTTGACAACACCAGTTCTGCTTTAAGCAAATTATTACAGGAGCTTCTGGGTGGGGGCTGGTTCTCTATGGCGTCCTGAGAGAAGAGCCCTAAGGGGCTGTTTCAGTGCAGTTTGGACCTTCCTTGTAGCACTCTAGCACATCTGCTGGCTGTCAGGTGCACACATGGTGGGCTGCCTGCCTCAGCCTAGGCCACCGTCCTTTTCCAATGCAGCCATCCCTGTCTCTTCTCTCCTTTTTTTTAAAAGGGATTTTACCCTTAAATATTGTTCCAAACACAATTAACACAATCACACACACAATTTGTAGATCTACAAACTTTTGTAGATCTGAGGTTTTAAATATTTTATTCTGTGGCTTGAACAGAAAGAGTATTATGAGGCTGACGATGGTAGTTGTCTTAAGATCTTGAGCAATCATAAATAAAAGCGACTTAGGCTGAGGGAAACAGGGCAGAAAATAAAATCTTAAGTAATGGTTTTGTGGAAAAGAATATAAGACCGTGGGGGCTGATGGCAGATTAGATGGGCCACATTTCAATAGGGGTGGTAGCTGCAGACATGATTTGATGCGTTTATTTCCATTTCTAGTCCCTAAAGAATGCTTGAAAAATAACAGCCTAGGGACCAAAATTATTAAGGTTATTTTCTCTTTGTGGATGGAAAAATGTAGAATTATGATATTCAAGTGAGTAAAAGATTACAGAGGGATGGAACAGACCGTGGGTGTAAAGTTGATTGAATCTGGGGAACCAGAATGAGAGTTTGCCTCATCCAACTGCTGGTAGGCTTTTTCTGGGGAGCCTTCATATCACCCCAAGACTCCACAGGGACAGTAGGAGTCACTTTTCTGAACAGAAAGTAAGTCGAGAGTGGGAGGTTAGAGGAGGAAGATGCCTTTCTGGCTGAATTCTCTTTGGTTCCAGAAATCCTAGGAAATCTGGAGAGGAGAGCACGTGGTTTGGGGACCTTTGGCTCCAGGGAAACACCAGCACATTCTGGGAGGGCCAACTGTGTCTCACACCTGCTGCTTTGTCAGCCAGGCCCCTTGTCGCAGCCGCACGAACACTGTGTTGTTGACATTCCTTCCTGGCTCCACCACCCGCCCTGCGCGATCGTTGTTAACAAGTAGCAAAATAGATTCATTTGGATTTTATCTCCTTTTTATTTTCCCTACTCACCCCATTTTGGGGTTGCTAATAAACTACCTCATAGGGTAAAAGGCTGGCAGCCGGGGGGAAAGAATGAAAATTCAAGTGCAGAGCTAATGAATTAATTGGATTTTGATGTACTAAGAGTTGATAATGAACTCTCGTTTATTCGGGGATGTGTCATTCCAACCTAATGCAGTCTTCTTTATTTTCTTCCTGCTCTGCTTGAGGCTGAGTAATTTTGAACTTGTATAACACAAAGATTTTTGTGGAAACAAAACAAAATAACCAGGCGCGGTCTTCGAGATCTTTCCTTTTCTTTTAAAAGCCTTTTCAAGATTCTCCTTGCTGTTCATCCACTGTTAGAATGCAAGCTTTTCTGAGGCTCAGGTCTGAGTCTAATTTACATGCACATCCTTCCGGCCTCCCACTCAACAATATCTTAAGAACATGTCAACAAATAAAGTCCATTTTTAGTAGTTTCATAATATTCCATTGTACGACATACTGTAATTTAGTTAACCAGACTCTTATTTTGGACACTTAGACCATTTTCCATTTTTCAGTATCTCTAACAGTACTTTAAAAAAAATTTTCAGATTAATATGAGGGTACAAACTATTATGTTACACTGTTTGCTTTTGTTAGGTAGAGTCTCTATTGTAGTTGTGTCCCACACCCAAGAGGTGTGCCATAGACCCTGACATTTTGCCCATTAAGTGGGAGAACACCAATCCCCCTCCTTCTTCTCCTCTCTCCCCTCTCCCCAACTTGAATTGAATGGAGTTTTTCTGTTATGTTGGCGTGTATTAGTTCATCTACTGGCTTCACAATAGTTATTGAGTACATAGTATGCTTGCTTCTCCATTCTTGTGATACTTTACTAAGAAGAACGTATTCCACCTCCATCCAGGTTAATACAAAAGATGTAAAGTCTCCATCTTTTAAATGGCTGAATAGTATTCCACAGTACATGAAAGGTGTAAAGAGTGGTGCCCAGAGACAAGGCGGCAGAGGAGAGTTCAGGACAGGTTTATTGAAAGGGGAGGATGACAAGCCTGGACACTACAAAAATGGCATCTGCACCCAGGGACAGTTAGAAACCACTTTTTTATGGGGACATGGAGGTGGGCTCATTCCACAGGTTGCCTGTTAGGTTAGGGTCTTTTTTGTTGGTTTTTTTGCAGTTTTTTTTTTTTGCAGGTTTTGGCCAGACCTGGTTTTGAACCACCTCCGGCATATGCGGCCAGCGCCCTACTCCTTGAGCCATAGGCGCTGCCCTTAGGTTAGGGTCTTTTGAATGTGAACTCTCTGGGGCTGGGGCTAGACAGATCCTTTGCATCTTTGTTTTAGGAGAAGCGGAGAAGGAGGAGGGAAAGAGAGTTTGAGTGTGGCTGCATTTGGCCCCCCAAACAGTGTACATATACCACAGCTTATTAATCCATTCGTGGGCTGATGGCACTTGGGTTGTTTCCTCATCTTGCTGATTATAAATTGAGTTGTGATAAATAATCTAGTACTAATGTCCTTATGATAGAAGGATTTTTTTTTCTTCTGAGTAGATGCCTAGTAATGGGATTCGGGATCAAATGAAAGGTCTAATTTGTATGCTTTGAGAATTCTCCATACTTCCTTCCATCTAACAGTACTTTCTTGAACATCCTTATAATAAGCTTCGTGCACTTCCTTAATTGTCTGAGAGTAAAGTCCCGGAACGTAACAGTGGGGGTGTGTTTTTAAGGTTTTGATACATGTTGCCAAATTACACTCCAGAAATGGTATACCAGGGCCTTATGAGAAGTCCAATCTCCCTGCACCCTCACTCAGATGCTCCTGGGAGGAAATTTTTCAGGGTCAGACTTTGGTGAGACGTCTGCACCAGTGGGTGGCAATATTATTCAGTGCCTTTACCCTCACCTACTCTTTTCCAAGTTCAAGCCCTTTCAAATCCAATACTGCATATTTGTAAAGGTCAATCTACTGTTTTCATCCTCCACTGGTCTGTCTGACCTTGTTTGTGGACCCAACATTTCCACTCAGCCACATCACCGCCAGTGGGCAGGGAGGTGGGGGGAGGCAAAGGCTGAAAAGACGAGAGCTCCAGAAAGAAGCAAAGTGTCCTCTCCCATCTGTAACTGGCTGGCTTGGCAGGGTCACCCTGTTTGTTCTCATTTGTAAAAAGGCAAAGAAAAGAAAGTAAAACTTTTGGGATTTTCTTAAGATCCAGAATTCTTTATGGGCTGAACCGTCTAAAACAATTGCTCTCAAACTAAAAAAGTGATCTCAGCTTTTAGCCTTGAATGTTACTGGTTTATGGCAGTCCCTGGGGCATCTCTGCCTTTTAGCCATTCATTAATGGACTGAGATAAAGAGAAGACAGATTTTGAAACCAAGTCAGTGATGCAGGAATGGGCAGAGGTACAGGTGGAGAGCTGAAGGGGGAAGCCAGACATAAGGGCGGCAAAGAGCCAGGGGCAGAGCAAGAAATGGGCAGAGGGGAGAGAAAATCAGCGGTGGGCGCTGTATCAAGCTCACTGGTTTCTTGGGGTCTGATTTGAAATGGCAAGAATTCAGTGCACAGGAGTGTTCAGGAGTGGCCCCAATCTCCAACTGGCTTTGCTTCCCCCCAAGTGTCCCCCAAAGAAACATTTCATCTCAGTTCCCTAAGCCCTTCCTTCAAACCAAATTGTACCTTGAAGCCCCTCCTGTATGGAAATTCTGTCACCGAGAGTATCTAGAATCAGTATCAAAATCCACAACCAATACAAAATTCTTTTAAAATATTCTGAGCCTCTAGGTACCATTTGATGTATTAATTATGTAATTTACTGATTAAGTAGATTAATAAAGAACTGCCACTCACGAGATTTTCTAAAGCTCTCAACAAGAGGTTTCTCTCCAGTCTTATAAGCCGCAGAAGGCCCCTAACAGCCGAGTGCTAACAAGGAGGCTCTGGGGCCCAGGTCTGCGTCCAGGTGCCCACTTTGCAGCTGCCCAGCCCTGTCTGCGTGCTCAGGTAAGCTATGGGCAGGACACAGGGCTGGCAGTGGGTGGGAGGACAGGGGGCCTGTGATGGGGAAGACACGGGTACATTTTACATTTCATAAGCTGCCAACTGCCATGAGGAAGTCTGGCTTGGAGAGCAGAGTCAGATTTCTGCCATTTGGCTTGTTGGTATCACAGGACTCCTTGAGAGAGCTTTTACAGGCTACCGTCATGCTTTTGGTACTTGTTGTCTAAATCAGTAACTGGTTCTCTAGAAAGGCTGACTGAGGCTCGAGTCTGAAGAACACGGACTCGGTGCACTGCAGTCTCTGAAGAGGCTGACAGTGAGAGCACACGAGTCCAGTTCTTTCAGAGGGTTTGGGGAACTTTGGGAAAGGGTGACGTGAGCCTTAGAGAAAACACTTCTACTAAAACACAGGAGTGTAGGAGAAAATCTTTGTCACCCAACCAGACATGGCAGAAAGGGCCCACTTGCGCAGAGTTGACTAGAAAATAACAGGCAAGAGAATGCTGGTGTGGACAATACCAGCACTCACGGCTCTGCTTTCTCAGGCATTCAAACAGCAGCGGATTTTCCCAGCAGAAGCCTCCATGGTGCTCCCTGCCAAAACCAAGCAAGGAATTTGGAACCGGAGCCAAAAGAGCTTAGTATATATGTCAACACTCTGTAGAGCTTTGTAAAGCTGCCCTCATTGAATTGATGGATGCTTTCTTCATGAGGGACTGGACTATCAGAGTGGCCTTGAGGAGGTTAGCAAAGGGAGAAATGGAGCTTATGTCGCCTCTTTTATCCTCCAGGCGAATAATTGGTGTGTCTTTTAATACTCTTTGATAGAAGAATCAAATACCCACTGGAGAGCATGAAGTAGACAAACCATTAGGTGAGGACTAAGTGCTTTCCGGGGAGACTGCTAGTTCACTCAATGTTGATGGATCTTGTCAACTTTTTTTGAGCACTTTGAAAATTTGTTTAATCACAGCCTGTGTTCACCTACTTGCCATTTTTACTGGCTTTCCCCATTCCCTTTTTCTTTTCCTGGGGTCAACCTAATAGAGGCAACTCCCCATCCTTTTGTTAATTCTAAGAAAATGTATTTTAGGGCGGTGCCTGTGGCTCAGTGAGTAGGGCGCCGGCTCCATATGCCGAGGGTGGCGGGTTCAAACCCAGCCCCGGCCAAACTGCAACAAAAAATAGCCGGGCGTTGGGGCAGGCGCCTGTAGTCCCAACTGCTCGGGAGGCTGAGGCAAGAGAATCGTGTAAGCCCAAGAGTTAGAGGTTGCTGTGAGCCGTGTGACGCCACGGCACTCTACCAAGGGCGGTACAGTGAGACTCTGTCTCAACAAAAAAAAAAAAAAAAAAAAGAAAGAAAATGTATTTTAAAGGAAGGAAAAGGGAGAGTCAT
This sequence comes from Nycticebus coucang, assembly GCF_027406575.1. Taxonomy (NCBI): domain Eukaryota; kingdom Metazoa; phylum Chordata; class Mammalia; order Primates; family Lorisidae; genus Nycticebus; species Nycticebus coucang. The sequence goes on from NC_069789.1 coordinate 86,576,626, forward strand.
ATCTGATGTATTTGAGGCTCATACCAATGTCACGGACTCTTTGCAAGGCAAATGTGTGGGCACCCAAGACAGCCTCTTGTGCTGTAATGTATTTCCTTGTTTGGCTGACTCTCCATGGGGCAATGGGATCGATCATACTCCCTGATTTGGTCTAACCACCGATTCTATGGACTTCTTCATGGAACTGGGCCAGTCATTTGATTGAATTAACCAACCTGTTTTGCTTTTGTTTTCCTAGTAGACACAGCCAATGCCTCGGGTTATCATTAGATGTTTTACTTCTGGTGTTTGGAGGCTGGCAGAGAAAAAGCAAAATTGAATGCTCCTGACAACAGCTAAAAACAGGCAGCTTTATGTAGCCAGCCAAATCCCTCTGTCCTCAGACAGTCTGCAAGGGGTGGTGGGGAGACTTCCCAGCAGCAGCTTCTACTGAGCCCAAACATCTCTCCTTGGGTCACACTGTTCTGCAGCCTCCCTATCTCTTGTTCTCTGCAGGCTCCACCCGGGACTTGTATTTCTGCAAGAACTCCTTGGGTGTGTTGTGTATTCTCCCATGCTTAGTCATTCAGCCATAACCTTTCCATTTAGAATCCTGCCTTGCTGATGGTTCAGCTCCCTAGTTCAATATTTTACATTTATCTCTATTGAATTCCAGTTGCCTTCTGTTACAAGAGGCACTTAAATTATCTCAGCCTCGCTCCATAGGCTCAGACTCTGAGTCCGGGACACATCTGTTCAGCACTTAGAAATCATTGGCTGTTCAAAGGGCATGGGCATATAAACGTGTCAGAATTGGGCATTTCTTAATGATAGTGAAGGCAGCAGACTTGGGTAGAGAACGTGGGAGCCAGTGAATTTATAAAATCTTAATCAGGCTTCGTCAGTACTGAGGAAAAGTGAACCAAAAAAATTATTTAGAAAGAGAGAAAATAAATATAGCAATATAGCCTGAGGGAAAGTAGTATCTAGCATATTATGAGCACCATCTCATACATCAAAATATAATGTAACTCCTTTTGGGGTCAAGATTTACAATATATTATGTCATTAACACTCATTTATTTTCCATTGATGATGGCAGAAAATCATACGATTTTTCTCATATTTTAGGGCTACGATGGTGGTTCAGGAAGGGGAAAGAGCTTGTGATATGCTGGGAGTGTTCCCCAGCATAGCTGATCTATTCTGATATTCTTTTTAATAGATCACAGCTACCGAAACACAGAGAAAATAGACTCATAGTCTCATGGGTCTCCAGAATAGGGGACTCTATATCACAACTTTATACACATACCCAAGAAGACATTACAGGAAAGTCCCAGCTCTAATGGGGGAAGAAATGAATAATGGATAGTTCCAACAAGCTTTTTCCTTAGATATATCCCCATTTTGCAATCCAGATTGTATAAATGCTTCGAGGTCTGAATGCAGCCAAGTTTGATGGCTTCTGTGGTTTCCTCCTCTGAAAAACAGGTGCTAATTTAGGATTAGGCTTGTAACCATGGGATCCACTGAGCATATAGAGTCCATAAAACCCCACCAATCATTGGACCAAAGAGCTCAAGGAGGCTGAAAAGTCCCTTGCTTCCCTGAATCCATGGTTTCTCTCTGACTCTCTGAGATTTTTTGCCTGTATGTGGATGAAGGGAATAGAAACAAAGAGGAACACTCAAGGATCTAAATGTAGACCTGCCGTTTGATCCTGTAATTCCTCTACTAGATGTATATCCAAAATCATTTGGCAACAAAGATATTTGCACCGGATTATTCACTGCAGCTCAATTCATAATTGCCAAGTCATGGAAGAAGCCCAAGTGCCCATCGACCCATGAATGGATTAATAAATTATGGTATATGTATACCATGGAATACTATGCAGCATTAAAAAATGGAGACTTTACCTCTTTTATGTTTACATGGATGGAGCTGGAAAATATTCTTCTTAGTAAAGTATCTCAGAAATGGAAAAAAAATATCCAAAGTACTCAGTACTACTATGAAACCAATTTATAATCACTCACACTTTCATATGAAAGATGAATCACAACTATAGCCTACGATGAAGGAGGGAGGAGGAGGGGGAGAGGAAGGGAGAGGGTAGGTCCATAGAGGGAGGGTTAATAGGGGGACCACACCTATGGAGCATATTGCAAGTACAAGTTGCATCTATCAGGTGTAGAACACAAATGTCTTAACATAGTAAGTGGGTAAATGAGGTGAAGGCTATGTTAATTAGGGGTAAATGAGGTGAAGGCTATGTTAATTAGCAGGATGTAAGCACTCCAATTTGTATAAATAATCAACACATTGAATCCCATAATGGCATAAATGTATTCATCAACTATGTACAAATGACTTAATAAAAAAAAAGAAAGAAAGAAAGAAAAAAGAAACAAAGAGGAAGAAACCAACCATAGGAGGTGGGGCTGGTATGGAAGAAGATTTATCCAAAGTGATGATTATGCTGCTTCCAATTGTCTGTTACCCCTTTCTTCATCCCCTTTAGAAGTAGGCAAGCAACAGCCTTGTTTCTGAGGAAAGAGGAGAAAAAGAAGGTGGGATCCTGAAATAACCGTGAGGCTACCTAGAACACTCTTTGATGAACACCTGTATTAAAAGATCATGTAGAAAAGATGGGAGGAGAAACACATAACCAAGGACAAATACAAAAGAGTATTATTAGTCTGGAAGAATACTGCCAGGAAGACGAAAGCTCAGAATGAGCGGAGGCTTTAGAAAAATGCCAGGGACAAGAAAAAAGCTTTTAGTCGCTGTGTTCAGAGTTAGAAGAACAAAGGAAGGACAAGCTCGTGGCTTGGGGAACTTGGTGCAAGGTTAAAGATGAGAGAAGAAAGGAGAACTACTCAAGTATTTTGTTTCTTTACCAAAAGGCAAGATCTTTCAACAGAAGAGAATAGAATCAATATTGTTAAAATAATCTTGAAACTCGAGCTGGATAAACAAAATGTAAGTAGTCACCTGGAGGCTTTAAAAGTTTTTAAACCTGACAAGTGTAGTGCCAACATTTTAAAGAAACTTTCATAAATGCTCAGAAAACTATAGTTTCGAAATAATGAAGGGAAAGATAGCAAAATATTTTAGCAGAAAGAAAGTAGAGTCCAGATTGTACAGCCTGATGAATTTGATACTTATTGTCATAAAAATTCTAAGATAAATTACTATTCAAATAGTCGATGGCATCTTAGAAGGGAAGTAGTGATTACTAGAAGCAAGTATGGGTTTACTGAGAACAAGATATATTAGGTAAAATCCCTTTTCCATTTCTGATTGGATTGCTCGTTATGTAAATCGTCTGGTTACTGGTAATAAAGGCAAGGCCCCTGACAAAGTTTGCGTTGATATTCTTGGGGATTGAACAGGAAATTGAGGCTGCATAACATTGTTAGCTCTCATCCTGGTTAACTGACCAGCCATACCCAGGCAGCAGATCACATTAACATCAGGAGAGCATCTTACAGCATGTTGAAGGCCTTCCTCTTTGGGACTATCCTCTCTATTTTATCAAGGATTTAGGTGAAGATGCAGAAAGCATGCTTATCAAATTTATGAATAGTGTAGCAGAGACAGGCCTCAAAATATGTTTATCAATTATAGAAATGGTTTAAACTAACAAGGCAAAATTCAGTGGAAATAGAATGAAAGTCCTGCATTTAGGCTTAATAAAATCAGCTGTGGGCTCAGTGCCTGTGGCTCAAGCAGCTAAGGTGACAGCCACATACACCAGAGCTGGCAGGTTTGAATCCAGCCCGGACCCGCCAAACAACAGTGACAGCTGCAACCAAAAAAATAGCCGGGCGTTGTGGCGGGTGCTTGTTGTCCCAGCTACTTGGGAGGCGGAGGCAGGAGAATCGCTTGAGCTGTGGAAGTTTCTGTGAGCTGTGATGACATGGCACTCTACCCAGGGTGACAGCTTGAGGCTCTGTCTCAAAAATAAATAAATAAAAATAAAAATAAAATCAGCTGTGTGGGCATACTGGGGGGATACCTGGTTTAAAAGTAATTCACATGAAAAATACTTAGGGTTTACTGTCTGACTAAAACATCAATAGTGGATTACTGGGTATAAGTCTGCTAAAACATTTCCTACACTCTCAGACCACTGGTAGAGATATTCTGTCCATGACAAAGGAAGCAATCATCTCATTTTCCTGTGTCCCTGACAAGCCATAGCTTCTCCAGGGAGGGCAAACACGATGGTGCAGCATCTCAAAACCTTGTTATGAGAATAACTGGACAATAGCTACTGGAGCTAAAGGTACTCCTATACATACAGGCTAGAAAAGTTCTTGTACCCATGCACAAGAAGACATATAAGAATGCCCCTAGCAGCATTCATTGTGAAGCTATGGGCAGAAATAACTTGAATGTCCATCAATAGGAGAATCCCTAAAGAAAATATAGTATATTCTTGAATCTCAAACATAATTAAAATGGGAAAAGGAAGCAGAATTAGAATAGCTATAGTATAATAGCATTGATTTACTCTAAAAACATGCACAATAATGCTATTTATTGTTCAGTGATACATATGTATGAAGTGAAATAATAAAGAAAGTCGTGGGAGTAAGAACTACCAAATCTAGGGTACTGGTTACTTCTCAGAGTAAAGGGAAGGCAAGGCAGTGTGTGATGGAAAAACAGTGTCCTTCTATTCATAAGGTTTTATTTCTTAAATTTTGCTGCTGTTGTTGTTGTTGAGACTGTCTCATTATGTCACCCTTGGTAGAGTGCCATAGCATCACAGCTCACAGCAACCTCAAACTCTTGGGCTTAAGTGATTCTCTCGCCTCAGCCTCCCAAGTACATGATATTACAGGTGCTCACCACAACACCCGCTATTTTTTGTTGCAGTTGTCATTGTTGTTTACCTGGCCTGGGCAGGGTCAAATCCTCCACCTTTGGTGTATGTGGCTGGTGCCACAACCACTGTGCTATGGGTGCCGACCCATAATGTTTTATTTCTTAATAGGGGGGTTGAGAATATGAGTTCATGCTATTTCAATCTGTGTATCACTTTCTATGTTTGAAATACCCATAATGCATTTTGGGGGGGATATTTTGAGGTAAAATTCACATAACATAAAATTAATGATTTCAAAGTGAACAATTCAGTGGCATTTAGTACATTCACCATGGTATGCAACCACCAACTTCATTTAATTCCAAAACATTTCTATCACCCTCAATAAAACTGTTCCCATGAAGCAATTTCTATTCCCCATAGAAAGGATTTTGTTTATATAGTGACACTTAAAAAATAGCCTTTATTTTTTAGAGCACTTTTAGATTTATGGTAAATATAAGTAAAAGGTATAGTGATTTCCCATATACCCCTTGCCCCACACATGCTCAGCCTTCCCCATTGTCAATATCACCCACCAGAGTGGTATGTTTGTCATAATTAATGAACCTGCATTGACATGTTATTATAGCCCAGAGCCTACCATTTGCATTAGAGTTCTCTCTTGGGATTGTGTATCAGATGAGGTTTATACAAATGTGTGATGACATGTATCCACCATTGTAGTATCACACAGAACTTCATTGCCCTAAAATTCCTCTCTGTTCCACCTATTTATCCCCCTTCACAATGAACTTTTAAGGAGTGTGATTTTTAAAAAAAGTCATAATAAAGAAGAAAAGGGAATACATACTATCTTTAAACATTTTAATTTTTTTTTCCTGTGGAAGATAAATTTACTCTTTATCCTGTAAAGCTCCCAAGGGATCAATGAATGGATATTAAAAGAAGGAAGAGTTTGGTTTAACATAACGAAGAGCTTTTCAACAAGATTGAAGCAGTGTACCACAGTGGTTCAGAATATAGCTTTTTGTTAGGTAGAGTTCGGTTAAAGTCTGTCTGACTTTTTTTTTTTTTTTTTAAGGAAAGTTGCTTGACTTCTTGAGCTTTAGTTTCCTCCTATGTATAATAGATAGTAAGCGTACTAACTTAATAAAGTTATTGTGAGGAATAATTTCAACAAGGACGTAGATTATAGGAGAGTGAATAGCACAGAGTAAGTGAGGAATAGATAATAAATAAGAATAAAAAGTAAAAGAAGAGTTATTCATACATAGAAGTGCTATCTTGTAAGACCCTGAGCTTTCTCAATACTATCAGAATTCAAGGTGAGGCTGTCAGTGAGCTGTCCAAGGTCCTGGAAACGGGACTTCTGCATAAAGAAGTGCATGTTCCAGTGGATATCCCTGTTGTCCTCCACACATATTGTTGGACATAGAAGTCTTTGAAACACTGACAAGTCATTTGCTTCTAAGTGTGTAGTATACAAGTTATTCACTGCTATGAGTAATATTACCATAAACTTAGTGGCTTAAAACAATACACATTTATTATTTCACAGTTTTTGTGGATCAAGAGTCTGGGCATGGCTTACTTGGGTCCTCTGGCTTAGGGTTTCATCTGAAAACTATGGTCAGTGTGCTATGATCTCTCCTCAAGGATCACCTTGGGAAAGACCCACTTTCAATCCCATGTGGCTGTTAGCAGAATTCAGTTCCTCTGGCCTGTTGGACAGAAAGCTTCAGTTTCCTGCTGTCTGTTGAAGGCTACCCTCAATTTCTGGTGATTGTTGGTGGGGGGACAGCCTCAGTTCTTTGTCATGTGAGCTTTCCCAATGTAGCTTCTTGATTCATCAAAACCCCACAGGGGAAGGAAGCTGCCAATAAGAAGATGTCATAGTCTTATGTAACATATTCCTGGAAGCAACATCCCATCACTTTTGCTGTATGGTGTTGGTAGAAAGCAAACCACAGATCCTGCCCACAGTGAAGGTCAGGAGATCACATACGGGAATGACTACCAGGAAGGAGGGGTCACAAGGGGACATTTCTGAATCTGTCTACCCAAGGAAGGGGACTGTGATGAGGATGCAGGAACACAGATACCTCCCTGTGTACTGCAGAAGGGAGACAGAGGAGTTAGACACGTGTGTATATACAGAAGAGCACAACTGAGATCAAGAAGGAGCAAGAGGAAGAGTCAGCAAAACTGACAGGCTAAACAACCGGCAAAGCAGAGCTCAGAGAAGGGCAATGTTAGGATGATGCCCAAGCTGACTGAGCAGCCATTATGGATAATGGATTTTGCCTGGTATGAGCACAGTCTGTGCTTGGAAAACTTGTCAGACAAAACACTGTATTCACAGAGCTGAAAGAGATAATTTTTGTCATAATGTATTTAGAGACAAGGTGGATTTAAAAAAAGAGAAATGATACCTGGTAAAATCAGTCTTGGATCTCTACCAGGCAGTATCCTAGTCCTTTGTCCACTTGAGTATGCTTCATTTATCAGAGGAATTATTTATGTGGCTAAAGATGCTGGCTGACTGATCTGGATGTGTTCAGCTTGGTGATATGGGTTCATGGCCCGCTCATGCAGAGGTAGAAAAGAAATCAAAGGGCAAAGAGATGACAAAAGCCAAAGGATGGAAGCCCAGTGGCCAGAGAGGCCACCTTGATGATGGTCCTATATTTCATCACCTGCCAGCAAGGGGGTGTGCCCCTTAATTTGGAAATAAATTTGCAAGGGGATCCAGGAACTCTAGTTGCAACCCTGACCAGCCTCCAATTGGATACATATATTTTCAAATCTTTCCACATTATTATTCTATTTGAAGTGTGGGACATGCTGCCTGAGTCTCTGTACCTTGCTTTGAATAGGGTTTAAGAAACTTAAAATCAATGCATAACAGATTCACATAAAGCTGGTAGGTGGTATGGTTGTGACGATCTTATAACCACAAAACTTATGCTTAAAAAGAACCTTCTAGTCAAATCCTCCACTCAAGGCTGAAATTAGGGATGACTTGGGTCAGCTACTTTAGATTCCTCATAGTTTTATGCTTCTGATTTCTGGTTAAGAGTAAGACAAGGGGACCTTAAAATCTCTGGAAAATGGAAGACTTGTTATGAGTTCAGGAAATAGGTACAGTAGCCTGGGTTCAAGACTAAATAGCTTTGACAATATTTTCCCAAAATGACCAGCTAATAGGGTGTTTCAATGTTCCTTCCCCCAGAAGAGTGGGTCTTTACATCTGCTTTTGCTGCTCTTCAGTCATCAGTGAGTCAGCACTAATGTGCTTGTGAGTCAGTGTGGGCGAGCCATGTATTCATCAATGCTCTGGACTACAGGGACAGGATAGGTGCTGATGCCTTCAGAGAATGCCAGGGAAGTTCCTCTAGGTGTGGACCTGGCCTGAGAGCTTCTTCTATGGAACTAGAAAATGCGCTTCTGAAGGAATAACAGGAGTCACCCAACATCTGCCCTCCTGACACCTACAAGAACTCGACTACCTCCCATGTCCAAGATTTTCCCTTCTGTATGTATCTATAGGGGACAGAGGAGGGCAAAGAGAAAGGAAGCAGAGACTCATGGAATATATCCATGGGCCAGACACTGTGCAAGGTTCTCTTTGTATCTTGTCTCATTTGACACCTATTATTCCTTCTTTTTTGTGGCTTTCTTGAGTTTGCAGCACCTAGCATTATGCTTGATCCATACCAGGAATTCTGTAAGAGTTGCATAACTAAAATGAATTACACCAATGTGTGGAGGAAGAAGGAGCATTGGGTTAAAAGTAAATAGACCTATGTCCCAGCCCAGACTTTCCTGACTGCTGGATGACCTTGGCGTAATCATCCATTCTGGGCCTCAGAGTCTTCATCTATAAAATGAAAGGATTGAATACGATGATCTCGAAGGCTTACCTAATTCTAATTCCTAATAGTTTTATGACTGGACAGACAGAGGAATGGGACACTCCTAACTTCCATAGTGAAGGATATAACTAGTACAAAGATGAGCATTCTGTTCAGCAGCCAACCTGCCTGGACATAAGCACCATGCTTAGGGGTGGGGGCTGGAGGACTTGTGGAACAGGAGCCTGTCCTCCACAGAGCCAGCAGCCCCCGCTGGCCTTAGCCACCAATAGTGCATCACCCCGGCTCTTGACAAGCACAGTTCTGCATGGGAAGGCACCAAGTAGCTAGCTTATTCACCAAGGGGAAATAATTACTAAATTGCCTGAAATAATTACAATTTCCAAACAAATAAAACCCTATGCTGTCAATTCCCTGAAAAACATACACGCTCACATATATATGAGCTTATTGCCTGAACTCTGGTTAGCACTGAACTCAAAATTATGCCTTGATTTTCAAAAGTCACGAAGGCAGAGACGATATCTTTTTTTTTTTTTGACACGTAGAACACCTTTTTCTTAATACCTTAGGAGAAGATACAAGCATGTTATTTGTGTGCCCATGCACACACCCAGGGTTTAGAGGTAGGAGTACCAACTCTAAAATAGAAATTACAGCACCATTGACTCTTGGCTCAGCCTACAGTGTTAGATTTTTGTCTGGCAGTGCAGAGCGCTGACTCCCCTCCCCACTAAGCAAGAACAGAAGCAAATGCAGGGTGAACATATGCAGTGGGTCTTTGAAACCGTGTTGAAAATGCCAAGTCCCTGGGTGTTTGACCAGAGAGGAAATGTGCCCATTTTCAGCCATCGAGAGAAGGGAGGAAGCCTGTCTCTGGCCATCTTTTCATCCACACTCGGCTCGGCTCACTGTGATTGTTCATTTTGTGGGATGCTTAGAGTTTAAGATGATGCATTTCTTCTTTCCACAGAATGATAGTAATTCCATTAGTGCATTTGGAATCTTGTTTTTCTAGAAATGGATAACTACTCTGGAAAAGAGTGTGTGTGCATTCAGGAGCTTGTGTGTGTGTGCATGAGCCTGCACATGTATACCTATGCAAGAGCCGGTATGTGCCTTCATACATATGAGCATGTATGTGTATGTGTGTATACATGAACATGTGTGTTCTCAGGTGGGTTAAAATTATTTAAAATACAGTCAAGTCAGCTAACCAATGCATTCTTAGACCCACTTTATGTTATTATTGTATTTTTCTTTCTCTCTGAATCAGTAATGCTGCAGAACTGAGGAGCTGCTGGCGTCTTAATTACTGCAGAAATATTGCTAATTAGAAACAAGGGAAGAACTGTTAGGGATTGCCTCGGAATCAGAGACAGCACTATTTTCCAATGGATATTAAAAGACTTACAAAAGAGACTCAGATGATTTGGTAGATAGAGTTGTGAAGTGGGCTTAGGGCTCCAGTGGTAAAAAGGCTGGAAGGGGAAATTAAATATCTGGGAGGAAAATGTTCTTAGATCTTGGAATTACGCCTGCAGCCACAACACTGGATGCTGTGATCCTGTCTGCCTCAAACGCAAAACAGATAAAGAGATCTCCAAGGAAACTGAGAGTGGCAAAAACATTGGTGGCTCAAACATGGGCCTCTCTACCCACCTTCTCCCTCAACAGGCATTGAGAGGAGACGCTAACTCTATTTTTAGATGGAAGGTCTTCCTTCTAGCCCTGCTAATTTTCCTATCTTGATTTTTCTTCACCATTTCTTTAGCCTCAAATTAAATGTATGCTTGCTTGAAGAGTAAATGAAAAGATTGAAAGACCACAAGAAGTCTGTCTTTGGGTGGTCTATGCTGCATGAGAAAACTCCCCCGTTTGTGGAAGACCGAACCGATTGAACCAAGCACTAAGCAGATAATGCGTGATGTGCCAGGTGCCTCTGGGTTCTGATCAAGCAGTCTCCAAGGTTTAATTCAAAGTCTGAGCCATGGAGTGACTAGGGTGGCCACCACTAACCACAAGGCAGTGCTATGATCATGGTTTATCTGATCAGTCTCAGTGTCTCAAATGTTTCATTTCTCAAAGCCAAGAATTAAATCTGGAAGTATGAGGAAAGGGGAAGGGTTGAGATCCAAGCAGCAGGAATAGAAGTAATTCAGGAAGGAGAAGGAAAATGTAGGAGCTGATATGGTATAAAGACAGAGAAAATAAAAAAAAAAAATAGAATGACTCAACATCTCAAAATTAGGAATCCCCCAAATAGAAATGTACTAGAGGCAGATAAATGACTTTTAGAGAGATGGCTTCAGTTGCTCTATAGAGCAACAGGTGATTTGGAGTCCAGGCTGTGTGGCCACAGATAAGTCACTCAAACTCTCTGAATTTCAGTTTCTTGTCTTTATACTATTCTCCACCCTGACTTCCTCACCTTGTTGTTAGGAATATCAAACAAGATAACATGTGTGCAAGAACTCTGTACACTGAACAGCACTGTATGCATAGAAGGCAGGATTACACTTGAGTCTCAGCACTACATGGGTGGGGCCTGTCATTCAAAACATTCCAAGGGGTGATAGAAGGATCTAGAGGTATATGGTCACATGCAAGAACTTAACTGTCAAGTCAGGTGAAAGAGGAAGCGTTCTTACTGTCAAGGTCTCATGCACATTGCACAGCTTTCTATGGCCTTCTAACTCTGATACAGAGCTTTACCAGTGAAACAATACCATAAAACTCTTCATGAGAAGAGCCATTTCCTGGCTCATCCCTCCCTAACTCAGACATGTTCCTCAGAGGCAACCTTTTTTAGCCATTTATTTCAGTAAAATAACTTTGCTTTTCAAAGTTAAAAATCACATGTTGATTGATACCTGTGGAAGGTAAAGATTTAGCTCTTTTGCAGCCCTCTGTCCTCCACTCACCACACACACTCACATATGTACACAAACACATGGACACACTCACACATGTATAAGCACATCACCAACCCCAACCCTTCCAATATACAAAGTTCATGACAATCATCGTTTAAATCAATATTTCTATTTACATTATTTTGCTTTGGTAAGTAGCATTCACAACAAATCCGCGTAGGTTATAATTATCACATTTCTCCTCCTGTATACCTATTAGCGAACTCTTTGACAGACCCATAAAACATAACAGCCAGGCACCTTGCAAAGTGTCATTTCTGTGTTTTCCTGGAAGCTTCAGTCTTCCTGCTCTGGTAACTGGTTGCTTTCTAGATCTGCAACACCTAGCCCTTCCAGAACTTTCTTAACCTGCATCTCAGGATTCCCCTGTTTCTTCTCTGTAAGATCCTTTGTTTCTCAGACTCAATACCTTCCTCCTTCTTGACCCACTCTCTTGTTTTGTGGCTTATATTCTCCACTAGCTTCCTGAGAAATGGTACATCATGGGTAAATTGTTTGAGATTGAGACCTTAATATCTGAAAATGCAATTATTCCTCCCTCACACCTGATTGGTAGTTTGGGTATAAACTGTATGTTATTGTTACTCAGGGTTTCCAAGGAACTGTTCCATCATCTCTTAGAATCTGTTGTTGTTCTTGGAAGTCTGATGTTATTCTGCTTTCCTGTATTTGTGTCACCTGCCTTTTTTCTCTGAAAACATCGAAAAGGATCCAAAGATCTTTGCACCTCTGGTCTTCGGAAATTTCATGACTATGTGCCTTGATGTGGTTTTTATTTTCATGTATTGTCCTGGGCACTCGGGGAGCCCTTTCAATCTAGAAAGTTGTGTCCTTCAACAAGACAGAATTGTCTTATATATTTATTTAACAGTGTTCCCTCCTCCATTGGTTTCTGTCTTCTGTTTCTCTAACTCCTGTTAGTTGAAAGTTCGACCTCCAGGGATGGATCACCTCATTTTCTTATCTTCTCTCTCCTATTTTCTGTCTTTGTGTGCTATTTGCAGAGATTGCTTCACTTTTATCCTCTCCACATTCTGTTGATTTTTAAGTTTTTTTCTGTTATCTTAATCTCTAACACCAAGAGCTTTTTCTTGTTTTCTGAACGTCCTTTTGTAAATAGAATCCTATTTTGCTGTTTCACACATGAAATATGGTTTTTGCCACATTTTTTTCCTGTTCCCTGAATTTTCTGTTTCCTCTTACTCTCGTTTTCTTCTTTGTTTTGATTGTTTTCTATACGAGAGACCTCAAATATCTCCCAATTTTTTCTACTCAGATCTTAAATGTAAATGAGAGCTGATTATATGCCGTGTGCATCTCCACATACATGCACACATGCCGTGTCAGTCAGGGGAGAGGTGAGGCATTTTAATTTAATTTCTCCAGAGAAATTGTTCCAATCTCCTTCCCAGGGGCTGACGGTGGTATGTGCCTGAGAGGGTAAAAGGACTGAGTGGGAGGAAGAGCCTCCTGGCTCCATCCATGAATTTCATTAACTAACCCCTGTTTTTAGTACTTCCCTCCACACCTGCTTTCTGCTGTGACAGGTGTCCCTAAGTCCAGAGTCTATCAGATTCAGCTTCTCTAGAGAGTAAACCTCTTGCCTCTTGTGGAAGTGAAGGTAGGAAAGTCTTATGGCTGTCTAAGGGCAGAGAGGGACTTTAGGGGATCTAATGATAGCCCATACAGATGTTCACCCAGTCTTCCTCTTTGGGTGCCACCTGAACCCCATTCTTCAGAGGCACCTGTATCTCTAGTTCCTGAGTTCCAAATCACATTGCTCCTTTTGGCTTCCCCTTCTGCAGGTACCTTCTGTGCTCTCCTAAATTGGGGACCTATAACAGTCTGCTCCCCATCTTCCCACATGTTGTTGCCCCCTCTCCTCTACTGTAATTACCTTCTTTATGCGTTTAAATATTTATTTCTTTAAGAGAGTATATTAGTTTTCTGTTGCTGCATGAAAAATTACTGCAAACATAGGAGTGTAAGACAACACAAATTAATCATCTGACAGCTCTTGTGGGTCAGGAGTCTAGGGTGTGTTAGCTGTGTCTCACTCAGCATCCCATCAGGCTGAAATCATGACATCGGCCAGTGGCATCTTCATCTGGAGGTTTGACAATGAAAACACCTACTTCCAAGCTACTTCAGGTTTAGCATAAAACTCATTTCCTTACAAACCAGGGCTGGGGACCCCTTTGTTTTTATGGCTGTTCACAAGTCTCAGGTCCTTTCTGTGGGGCCACCCCTGCTTAGAAAAAGGGAACATCTCTTGCATCAAATCTCTCTCATGCCTCAAATCTCTCTGAATTCCCTCTCTGCAACCAGTCAAAAAATTCCTCTGGTTTTAAAGGGATCATGTGATCAGAACAGGCCCACCTAGATAATCTCCCTGTCTTAACATCCACTGTGTCCTATAGAATAACTTCATCACGTGAGTCAAACCTCCGTCCCAGGCATTACACAGAGCATGTCTACCCAGAGGAAGAAATCCTAGGGCCATCTTAGAATTCTGCCTGCCACTCAAGTGAGATTTTTAGGAGAGAGCAGAAATAATTTTGTATGTTTAATCCACCATGTGTAATTAGAAGTCTCTCAATGCCCTTATCAATGTGTTGTTATTGTTACTGCATTTTAAATATTAATATTAGTGTCTAGACAGTGCAGCAAACTTGACTTGCAACTTTTCACATATGAGTGTTGCTTCCTGCATAAATGGTTCAGGAAGATCAAGACCATCCCCTCTCTTACACAAATGCATGAGCCTTACATGTCTAAGGACCCCAAGCAGACTCTAACTCAGTTCCCATGTGCCTTTCCAAAGTCACAAGCCTACTTGGGGCCTGGAGGCCAGGCTGAAATGATGTAATTCTGTCCTATGCCTGGTGGTCCTGACACACAGTCGGGTGGGTTCCCACTCCCAGCCCGTGCTGGAGTCGTGTGCTAGCACCAGTCAGCTGCATGCAGATGTCACCAATGAGAGACAGCACCTTGGCACAGGGACGTGGTGATTCTTCCTGGCTTGGCAGATCCCAATGGTAGTTGTTATATTCAGTGATGAATCACTAATTTCTAGAAACCTTGACTGGAACCTGAAGGCGGGAGATAAATGTGAGTGGGGGTGTTGCTCTGAGCATTCCAGCAGATGAACGGCCAGTCATGACTAAAGGATGGTTTTACATTTCCTGAGTGTAATCAAGTGAGATGTAACCAATATTCCGTAGTTCATTAGCCTCATGTCTTCTAACCTCCACTGTCGGGTGCTCCCTCTCAGGGAAGCTCCCTGCCCATCTCACCCTCTCTGCTTTTCTTTAAAATTTTAGCTTAGAGTAAAACCAGTGGGAGAGCCAGTGGCAGGTAACCAGCACAGAGAGGAACCTTAAGGGCAGGGAAAGGTCACACACAATTGGGTCATAGACTAAAAGGGAAAGAAGACCGAAAAGGTTGGAGACAGAAATAGGAAGATAGGAGATTGGAGATAGGTCTGGGGTGGGAGGTTGTCTGATTTCAGAGTCTTTCTGATGCTGGTACATTTCTGGGCATCAGTAAACCAGTAAAATGTGTGCAATATTTGGGAGAAATTCATACACGTAGAGGGTCCTTCTCTTGCTGCTACCACATAGAGTGGCCACAGGACGTAGCTTACTCTGTATGCATTCTGCCCTCACACCCATCCATGGGCTTCCTCTTCAGAAAATCTACTTTGTTCACTCTGCTGTGAGAGGGAGAGGTAGACATATGAGGTTCAGAAACCATAACCTAGGGAGGATCTGAGATTCTTCCCTGCAACAGTGCCCAGCACCCGCCTCACTGTGCCATGTCTGGGGTGGGTTATTGAGGCCAGGCTGTGCTTCCTCCCACCTGGATGGCATTTCAACAGCCTTCCGGCAGCCCTCTCTGCCTTGAGTCTTTACCCACTCCAATCCACCTTTCCTGTAGCTCCTTTAGCTCGTAAAACCCAAATCTAATCACGTTAGTTTCCTACTTAAAAACCCTGGATCAACCTCAATTATCTACAGAGTCAAGCTTGGGGTCAAATTTCTGAGCATGACATTCAATGCTCTCTACAGAACCGCTTTGCCACGTCATTTCCATTTCATGCTTTATCCCTCTGACTTGTGACTCTCACAGAGTTCACCCCGCTGCCACACTGGGGGGCCTTCAAACAAGCTATTCCTTCTCCTTAGAGCACCCTTCCTTCTTCTGCCTCCAGGTACCAGTCCCACTCTCACTTTCTCCGATGATCTTTCCTTAGCTCTGCCTTCTATTTCATCTTTTCCTGCTCAAGGCACACAGGGATCTGTAGAAAGGGCTAGTGATTGACTAAATAATAAAAATCACATAGGCTCAAGATTGTGGGGGAGAGATTGACAGAGTTGTAGATTCTGTCAAGGAAGGTGGCTACAGTCCCACCCAAAACAGATTCAGGGACACGTGACTCCCATGTGACTCAGACAGAATGCATCAGTCTGATTTTATATACAATTTGGAATGCTTACATCAAACGGGTTAACATAGCCTTCACCTCACTTAATTATTGTATTAAGACATGTATACTCTACACTTAATAGATTTGATATGTACCCATAAAATCTGCACACTGTACCCCGTAAATACATTAATGTATACAGTTATGATTTAAAAAAAAAAGAGAGAGATGTGGAATGGGACACCACATTTTGTCTTTAAAAAAAGAATGCATCAGTGTGACTGTTGCTGGATCAAGGAGTCCGTCTGCCTGTCACCCAAGCCAATCAGTGGAGAAGCGGATGAGAGATCAGCAGTTTCACTTTGATTTACAGAAAACCTGGTGATTCTGGACAGCAGTGGGGCTATCTCTCCAAAGAGCTGTTCTGCTCTCCTCTTACCCTTTGTTACTTTTCATTCTCACAGTAAAAATAAACACCAGCAATGTTATTATCGTCATGGTGTACATCAGATTCCCCCTCATAGGTTACCTTCCTATCTTAAAAAGGTTATATCTTCAATGCATTTTTATTCTAGACTAAATTTATAATTTGTCAACACTTCACTGAGTACACAGAGTGTGCTGGGTCCTTGACGGGTACCATGGAGTTTAGTTCCCCAACTTATCTATGACAGTAGGCCTTGGGAATGAATAAACTATCTCCAGATGTCAGCACGGAGGCTGATCCAGTCTTGTTAGGGTCTGACCAGAAGTGTCCTGCATGAAATGGGTATTCAGGTTAACAGTGGCTGGTAACGTGATGGGGACATGGGGACCCAGATACTGGTGACAGAGGTGCTCCCAGGTTGGCACACCACTAAGCAGGTGTGCAGGAGGCAGGGCAGCCTACTGGGAGACAGAGGACTCTGCCATACCCAGGACAGCTAACGTTTGGGAAGCATCTGGACAGTGTAGCTCTTAAATGCAGAGCTGGGATGAGGGAGGAAGGTAGAGTACATATAAGTACACAGCAAGGAAGGCGGAGAGGGACGGGCACTTTGCAGAGCAGTGCCATTGTTCACTCACCTCCAGCTCAGCAACACGACTTATCTAGGAACAAAATAGAATCGGACTGATGCAAGGCAAGCCTGTGTCACTTGCCCACTTCTATGACCCTAGCTCCATGCAACTCTCGGCCATCTCGGGAAATTCACTTGCTTCCCCGTGCCCACATTTCTTTAGTTGCCATGGAGGGAAGTGTTCAGACTTCTGAAGAGGCCACAGGAATCCTCTCCAGTTCAGAGCATCCTCTGCACACCGAGTGACCTGACAACTCACAACACATCCCACAGACTCAACAGTGATGAAAGGCCACTCGTGCTTTGAAATGCCTCCTCAAAGGCACGCCATGCTTGGGTACTTGGTCGTGTGATATCATTTCAGATTTCTCCAGCTTTGAACTCTGAAAAGCAACTCTGCCCTCATGGCCTCCCTGCCTTTAGTCCAGGTTGGAGGGAAGTTCCACATCCCATTAGCCATGTCCTGATCCTCACAGAGAGATGGTGAAAAGGGATTATCACACCCTCCATCCCATCTCGAGGCCTGCTTTTCCTTTGCACACACACCATGCTTAACCTCACCCCAGGTTCAAAGTAGTCTCTTTAAGTCCACCTTTCCCCCTTGTCCTGGGGAGCTCCTTGGAGAAGGGGCCGAGCCCTCCTCTCTGGGTCCTTGCCTGTAGCACAGTGCTTGGCACAACGTGGGTCTTAAGTGCACCACTAACATGAGCCTTACCCCTTCTCTGCTCCCATCCTTACATTCTTCTGCTCTCCTTTTAATCCAATTTTCCCCATATTTTCCTCCTTCCATCTTTTTTGACATCCCAATCCCAATCAGACTGACAGAGGCTGAGGGGTGACTGTGAGCACACCAACCTGGTAGCCCACGTGGAAGGCTCAGAGCTCATCACTTTCCACTTTCGCTCCCCATGAAACTAGGACTTTCTCCTCCAGGAGTATTCCCTTTATACTTCTCTGCCACCTTCCTCATTCACCAGGCAGATAGTCCAACTCTAGCACATCGTCTTTTCAGGGAAGTCTTATAGCTCAAAATCTTTCTGTACCTTGTGAGAGGCAATGTGGCTCGCTCGTTAAGAACTTGCTCTCTGAAGCTGGATGGCCTCTGTTCGAATCCTGGCTTTTCCATTTATTAGCTGTGTGAACTTGTATGAATTAATTAAACTCTCTATGCCTCAGTTTACTTGTCTATATAATGGAAATTATAATTATGGTTTCTAGTTCATGGAGTTGCTTTGAAGATTAAATAAATGAATACTTGCAAGCCAGCCATGGCAGGGTCAAGCACTTAGTGAATTCTGTTTGCTATTATTATTTTTACTTTTATGAGGGAATCCCAGACACAAATATTTTCAGCCTATATACAGCCTTGATACTTACAACTTCTTATCTCCATTTCAACCAAGTCTTCCTCCTAGCTCTATAGTTTCAAATCTCTCCTATGCTGAATAAAACTTTCCTCCTACTCTAGCTCCACCTTAAGCTATTCCTCTCTGTATATTTATTTTTTTTCACAGTCAACATCATTAAATGAGTAATCTACGCTTACAATCTCCACCTCCTCACCTCCCATTCATACCTCAATCCATAGCAATCTGGCTTTGGATTCTGCTATGTTGCTCAAAAACTGTTCTCACCAAGATCACCAATAACCTCCCCATTGATACACCTAATTGCTTCTCTGTCACTTTTGACCCTACTGAACACTCTCTTTCTCACAAAATGTTTTCTTCATTTCTGAGACATTATTCTTTTCTGGTTGTAATAGCCAGCTTATTGTAAAACTCAAGTAATAATCCCAAAATTTTAGTGGTTTACAGCAATAAAGATTTTTTTTTTGTATGCTCAAATTCCACATTGGCTGAGGGTCAGATGTAGCTGTGCTTCATATATCTTCTTCATCTGGGGATCCAGGGTGAAGGAACAGATGATCTTATGGCAGAAGGAAAGAGTAAGAGTCACATGGCAACTCCTATCACCTTTGTGCATGTTCCTTTGGCCAAAGCAAGTCACGTGCCTCAAGTCTGACATCAAGAGATCAGAGAATTAAACTCCTCCCACTTATAATGAACAGGTGCATATGATGATCTCCCAAAAAAGACATCGAATGACAGGAAAATAACACCACCTTGGCTCTGCTTCTACCTTGCCTATAGCTCACTCTTAGCTTCTTTCACTAGATCAGCAAGTTCCATGGTCTCCCTAATATTGGTCCTCTGCAGAGATTCTTCCTGTAATATGCTCTATGGGTAACTGTCTCCATGCCCTTAACTTTAGTAAGTACCTATGGTTATTATGGCTTCCACATCTCTAGTGCAGACCCCCAGTGTACATATTTAGCATCCCTTTACTTAATACGTTTAAGATTCAACTCATTTTCTTATCTTTATATTCCTTTATTCTCCTTCATACTTAATGGCAATGTTGTTAACTCAAATGTCTAAACCCAAAATCCAAGAAGACTTCACTGTTCCTCCTCACCTTATCCTATCAAGTAAGCCAACTATAATTCATTCCACCTTTAACCTAAATCTCGACTCCCTTCCTTGCTCTTTACTTACTCTGCTATTGCCCGAGTTTGGGCTCTCACTATCCATTGCTTGAGTTTTAGTAATCCGTTGTTCTCCATTTGGCCAGCTTGCTTCAGTCACCCTTCAAGAGAGTCCATCTCTCCATTGCAGCAATGACATCACTCCACATCCCCCCAAACTTGATATTGCCTCTTCTTTGCTCAAGAATTTCAAAGGCTCTTTCCACTCACCTGGTGTAGAATTCAAGCTCCATCTTGGGCATCCAAGGTTCTTCATAACCAGGATCCCGCTTGTCTTTACACTCCCTTCCTTGCTGTTCACCCTCTACTCCCTCTGCTTTAGCTCTATTGGATTCCTCATCAGTATCAAAAGTACCCATGATGTTTCTTTCTCATTTCTTCCTTACTCACATGATTCCCTCTGCCCAAATGCTCTTCTCATTTTCTTTACCTGGTCAACTCCTACTGATTCCTCAAGACCTAGTCTTGGCACCTTTCATAAAACCATCCCAACCTTGCCCATTCCCCTCACACCTGCTCCACAGTAGGCAATGCCTGATCTTTTGGTATAAAATTAATCACATTACATTATCATTTGCATCTTTTTATTCTTATGTAGATTATGAGTTCCCTAGAACAGAGACTGAAATCATTGTCATCTTTGAAATTGTGTTGGAACTAACACAGTAAAGGTATATTAGATACTCAGTAAATGCTTATTGATGGAAGAAATAAACAAATGAATGACATAATCCAATCTGTGCCACATTAACACAGTGATCACGATTTTTCTAGTTAGCAGTTTTCCTCTCTGGCTCCAGGAAACATGGTCCCTTTCCCATGTTGGCAGACTAACTTCTTGTCTGCATATTAAAAGTGCTCTCTCTGAAGCCCAAGAGCCTGAGTCTGAGAGCTGTAGTCTCTCAGGACCTCTTAGCAAACCTCACTTTTCTAGAGCCTATCCCTGCAGCTAAAGCAGCTCCTCTGCAGCTGTGTTCTCTGCCCCTCATTTCCTATGTGACCCCTACAGGCCAGCTCAGGCACATCTTGCCATTCTCCCCTGGAGTTCCCAAAACCTGGGTGCCATCACTCTTTCTGTCTTAGTTTGGTTTTTCTCAGTGCTATCTTTACTTTCCACCTCTACCAAGACTGGCTTCTAAATTTTCAGGGCCCAGTGCAAAATGCAAATGTGGGGCCCCTGGTTCAAACATTATTAAGAATTTCTGAACAGCAATAGCAAAGCAATAAACCAAGCAGGGGACCCTTCTGAGCACAGGGTGCTGGGTGACTGCACAGGGTCAAACCAGGAACGTATCTATTCTTCAGGAAAATAAATTAATGAGGATGAAGAGAGGGTACATTTATGCCTGCATGAAGAAGAAAGCAGTGGAAAGAATTAAGAATTTAGTGAAATCCGTTAGTCAGAAAAAAGGTTTAAAAATGATGTGTACGTATTATTAAAATATATGATTATTTAAGGAATAGAGAAGGTTTGGACCAATGCCATATGGAAGTTGTTTTATTAAGAATAAGCTGTCTCATCAGAAGTATGTTGTAATTATGAAGAAATTGCTTGTCAAGTTTTGCATCTAATCAGGAGATATAGAGCGATTGTGTTAACTCCATGACTTGGAGATGTGGCTAGAGTGGGCCTTTATCCTTTCTGGGCTCTATCAGATGGCAAAAGAACAGGCAGTTGAATAAGCAGAGTTGGAGAGCTCATTCATCGGTTCATCTACTTATTCAACTGAACATTCATTCAGTACTCATGTTAGGGCAGCCACTCAGCTTATGTTTCCTGATAGCAGAAGCAGGTGCAAAATCAGATATGGGGTCTGGACTCAGGAGCTAGATATGGACTAAGTGCATCCAAGGGCATAGGTGCCTTCCTTCTAAACCCACTGTGAATTTACAGTAAAATTAAGTTGAAGCTGACAAATAAAATGCTAGCACAGCAGGGACATAGCATCCTTTCAGAAAGGCAAGCCTGTGAGTGGGAGGGTCTGGACTAGAACTGGTGAAATTCTTGTATTTCTTTTGGTCTTTATGTTTCCCCTTTCTTAAACCTAACAATTAATGCAAATGAAGAAGTTCCTGGGACTTGCTCCAAACACAGTGGCTTTCAAGCTGAACACCACACTACTGTCACTTGTCATGGTATTACCTTAGCAGTGGACATATTTCTGGTGTGGCTTGCATTTGTAGAGCATCTTCTAGTTTATAGCCACATCTCATGTTGATCCCCACAACAGCCTTGCTTGGTAAATTTAAGGTTGAACCATATGAACTTGCCATTTCTTTAGGCCAAATGTGGTCAAATGTCAGCAATTTCATATGGTTCAACCTAATACTGGTAGTGTCACTGTCCCCATTTTCTCAGTGACAAGTACGGAAGCTTAGATAGACTTTACCAACTTCACAGACCCAGGCATGGACCCTAAGCAGAACTCAAACTCAAATTCATGCTCTTTCTCCCCATTTGCCCAAGAACAACACGTACACAGGTTGGAAGTCTCATGCTAATGTGCTTGAACTGTCTTTTTTTTCGCAGCAGCCCCAGATTCAGTAATGGTTCTCTGTACAAACTCATTCATTTTTAATCAGTTGACTGTAATGATTTGTTACAAATGATCTTTAATTCTCAGCTGTGGTTAATCAGTACTGAAAGGCACTTTTCCTGTTATTTTATTTGGATAGGACTCTTAGTGAAATACTTGCCTGCCATTACTTAATCACTTGTTTGTTTTGCCTCTGCACACAGCTTCTAGCAGCACACGGCAGTATTTAATGTGAGCATTTTCCTTTGACCAAGTGTATTGAGTTCTCCAAGCCATCAGGGCAGGGAGCTGCCATGGCTGAACCCTGAGTATTCATTCCTGCTTTGGTTGGATACTTTCTGGCCTCTTCTGTGGGCCAAGTTCAAAGCTGAGTGCTGATAATACGCTGATTTATAGACAGCAATGGCTGCACTACTTGGAAAAGGTTTTTATGAAACTATATGGCACAAGAAGGAGAGGTAGGGGAATGACACCTAAGCCATACCTGGTCTGTTATGCAGTCCTCCAGAAGATGAATCCTGGAGATGGTCCAGAGAGAATGAAAGGGGTGGGGGTGGGGGAATAGGGACTGGGAATTTGTAAGTAGCCAAGTGCAATTAGAATACAGAGTGGAGGCAGAGAGGGTGGGCATGGAGAGAGGAAGTTGGGGAGGTTAAGTAGGGCTGGATCGTAACAGACCTTGGGTACACCTGAAACCCTAAGTAGATTTGATTTAGAAAATCTTTTGGTAGCAGCATGGAGAATGAATTGGAAATGGGATGACAGTGGAAGCAGGAAGCCCAGTGAGAAGGAGAGGGAGGAGGAGAGTGGGGTGGTGAAACAGGCTAGAGACAATGGGATCTCAGAGAAGTGAGTAGCTCTGGGGGTGGGAGAAGTGGGCAGGTTTGAAGGGAAAGCAGGCGAGGCAAAAGACACAGCCAAGAAGGACGTGCAGAAGACAGATGTCTGGCTGCACTCTTTCAGATCCTGGCTCAGGTACTTGTTTGTTCCCAAGGAGATCACGCCCTTTAAGTCTAGGCCTAGGCTCTCCAAAGGGGGGATTGGCCTGCCACGGGGAGAGGGCTAAGAGCTAGCCCCTTTACACAGCCATCAGCTGTCTTTAGTCAAGGTGATCTGCTTTGTGTAATTCCAACAGTGATCCTGACCAATGAAAGGAAACTGAACACTGTTCTTTTCTGCTCACCACCCCCAGGTTCTGATAATCTAGTTCTCCTGGGAGTCCAGCATCACCATTCAAATATTTGAGTCAGAGCCTGGAGCTAGAGGATTATCCTAGGATGCAATCAGTGATGCCTCAGGAGGGAACTCTCTAGGCTTGACTGCAGGCGGAGGTGAAGCCTGCAGAGATTTCTCCCCCAGCCTGTCTGTGGGAGGGAGGGCCTCACAGGCTCTGAATCAGGGTGGTCACGTGGAGCCTCCATCATCAGGGTGGCACTTGACAGCATGAGCAGAGGAGGGGCTAGCTGATAGGGGATTGCCATGGCAATGATGTGGTCTGACTGCAAAATCAAAATAAAAGAACCAAGCACAGTGCCAACTCCCTTCCCCAATCTACATCTGGGACCAATTTGTCAGCTGGTGTCTATTTTGCTGTCCTTTCTGGCAAAACAGAGGAAATACGAGGGAAATCTCATTTGTCCTCCTTATCTCTATTTGTTTTAATAAATTAGGATTTTTTTATTATTAAATCATGTCTGTGTGCATTAATGCGATCATGGGGCACCATACACTGGTTTTATAGGCCGTTTGACACATTTTCATCACACTGGTTAACATAGACTTCCTGGTATTTTCTTAGTTATTATGTTAAGACATTTACATTCCACATTTCCTAAGTTTCACATATACCCTTGTAAGATGCACCGCAGGTGTAATCCCACCAATCACCCTCCCTCTGCCCCCTCCCGCCTCTCCCTCTCCCCCTTCTCCCTATTCTTAGGTTATAACTGGGTTATAGCTTTCATGTGAAAGCCATACATTAGTTTCATAGTAGGGCTGAGTACATTGGATACTTTTTCTTCCATTCTTGAGATACTTTACTAAGAAGAATATGTTCCAGCTCCATCCATGTATGGAGCTTATCTCTATTTTTGGTGGCCTTACTGTATTCCCTCTGTCCTTTCGATATCCTCCATAGTAGTCCTTAAATCCCTCCTCTCACTTTATGTGTCCCAGACCAGTAATTGATGAGACTAGTTCATGCTACAGTGTCAGTGACTTATGATCTGGCTTAAAATACAAATATCTCTGTGAAAGGTGAATAGTAGCATAAAGGTATGAATCTAATGGTAGAAATGTTGAGTTCTAAAGAAAAAAAAAAGACTCAGAGAGCGAAGACTTTCCTATCACATTACATAAACAATGGCCTTGCCTACCACTATGGTTTATTGGTTCTGGCACATTCCCAGAAGGAATTGAGAGGGTGTGTGTTTCCCTTCAACCTCAGCCTGAAGAAATAGATCCCAGGTCAATATTCAGGTGACAACTCGTTCTCTCTGCCTGAGGTACTACTCCCCATTTCTAACCCTCAGTACTTTCTTCTTCATCTGACTTCTCTTCCCTGGAACCTTCCCAGACTCAACTCTTGGGTTTCCACAGAGTTTGTTTAAACCTCCATTACACCTCTGATGCAGGAACTGTAAGGAAATTTCTCTGTGTGTACACAAATGTGTAAGAGAGCTGCCCAGAAATTATCCAGCCCTCATTAAAGCTATTTCTCCTGTGTCGTGGCTTGATATTTTCTGGACGACCTTGTGTGTGCTGTGTCACTGACTGTGAGCTGCTTTCTCAAGAGCGGTAGCCATTTCTTATTGATGTCTTATCTCCAGTGATGTTTAGTTCTCACAGATAACGATGATCCGTAAAATGTTTTTGTTTTTTCTTTTCCTGGAGAGGGGAGCACATGGCTGACTTTGGTGTGAAAAATGGGGTGGGATTTTGTTTGGCGGGTGCCTCTGGCCTTCCTCAAGGCTATAGTGTCATATTCATCAGGCTCTCACTGAAGAGACTGAGAGGGAAGAGTCACTGTTTGTGCTTTCAAGGATCTCCCAGTGTTCATTCAAATCTAAATGTAAGAGGTTGAAAATGTTGAAAGCATAGTTTGCTCTTACCCCGGGTCTTCATCCATCATACAGGGACTGGATGGGTCTGACTAGGTTAAAATCCCAGGGTTTGAGGAAGCTCTAAAGCAGTGGTTCTCAACCTTCCTAATGCTGCGGCCCTTTAATACAGTTCCTGTGGGTCGCGACACACAGGTTGAGAACTGCTGCTCTAAAGCCTTTGCCTCAGCTTCTTAAGCATAAACCCAACTTCTGGGAGATCAGTAACCTTCTATAGGCCAAGAGAGAAGCTGAAATAACCAAGCCCACCATGCCTGCCTCCTCCCTCCCACCTTGGGGATATTTGGAAATGTGTGTGTGTGTGCATATGTGTGTGTGGGGCGGGGGGTATTTTTGGTTGTTAAAATGCTTGTCAGAGAGCATGACAACACAGGGTGGATGGTGGCCAGAAATGGAGGTCAACCTGCAATTCTCTTAACGCTCTCATCTAAAGAAGAGTTAACACATCCTAAATGGGACTAGACAGCAATCTTGGGTCCTACCAGCACCTTAAGAAGTCGAGGTTTTACATAGGATTTTAATTATTGAAGACCCAGATGCCGATTAAAGAAAATAAACTTTTATTTTCCAGCACCCACCTCATACTAACCTACGATCAACACTCCTCTACCTCCACACTGGGAGGTGGACTGTAGGGGGAGTATTTTCAACCTTTTTCCCCCAGTGGACTCTCTGACTTGGACACAGATACTACTAAGACTGCGACTCTACACAAGCCATTGTAGCCCAAGGGACAGTAGCTGGCCTTGTAGTCATACCACAGGTGACCACTCTCTCTGATCCAGCCCTGTACCTCAACTTCCCACTTCCCACAAGGCAGCATCTGGGCAGAGCAACTCTGGACACCCCATTCCTGCCCAGGGCCCACTGGGCCCCCTTTGTGTTGTCCTGACTTGTGTCCAGCTTTGTAGGCTGCTCTTGACCTCCTGCTGTGACTTTCACAGTTTGCTATGGCTCAGATTTCTTAAATATTCTACTGCTCCAGATTTTTACCCAAGAGAGAATTATCTCATTTAAAATGGCAATCTTATCCGAGCGCAGTGGCTCACACCTGTTATCCTAGCACTCAAGAGGATAAAGCAGGAGGATCGCCTGAGGTTGGGAGACCAGCCTACGCAAGAGTGAGACCTTATCTCTTCTAAAAGTAGAAAAATAAGCTGGATGTGCTGGCAGGCACCTGTAGTTCCAGCTACTTGGGAGGATGACGCAGGAAGAGTGCTTGAGCCCTGGAATTTGAGGTTGCAGTGAGGCATGATAACACCACTGCACTATAGCCAGGATGACAGAACAAAAGTCTATCTCAAAATAAATAAATGAGTAAAATAAAATGGTAATCCTGTCCCCACTGGATTTGCAGTTGACCCTTAGTTAGATCCACTTCCTATTTGGAACACCCTACCAGCTCCCCAGCAGTCCTCTACCGGTTTACAGGCCCCAGAAGTAAGCTCTGGTCCACAGAGGTGCCTGGGCAGGGACAGGGACTCAGGTGCCCTCTCTGTCTTCTGCACGGAGTCCTGTGTTCTCCGCACGTGTTGGGTAATGGGGAAGCAGCAGGGTTTTGGCTTATAGCCCAACCAAACCCATGGGAGACTCCTTCACCAAATGCCTGGGAAGATGATCTTTATCACTCTAGCAGCTGATCCCACCTTAATTGCAGATCCAAGGGGAAAGATAATATTGAACAAAAAAATTCAAACTTGTTCCAAGAAGACAGGGATTCCTGGGCCAGTCATAAAGTTGGCAGATCCTTTGAGAGGCAACCAGCTATCTTTGTGGAGGGCCTAAGAACTGCCATTAAAAAAATATACTCAGCCTCTGGTCCTGAAGGTCACACCTTTGCCAGCCAAGTACTGGGTAAGCAATTACCTGACCCACGAGAGCCATTTAAAAGAGAAAAAAAATTCTCTTCTGTCCATGCCTAGGAAAGGCAGGGCTTATTTCAGGTGAAGAGAGACCAGGGCTGTCTTTAATTCCAAAGCTTTCTCTTTCCTTTCGTGGCCTCATTTTTGGCTTCTTTCACTAAGGAGAGCACATGTCTTAAGACAGAAAATTACCCTGGTGATTGATGGCCAGCAAATGCAATTAGGTTCCTTTAAGTGCTCTCCAAGGGGTGCCCTTCCAGTGTGGTGTTCCGGGTTTGGTGATCACTTAACGACTATGCATGGAGGCCTCCTGGTAATGAAGCATTTGTCTCTGTCAGGCTTCACCACCAGAACTTTATGTTCCCTTCAGATGCAGAAAGGCTGTGGGCAAAGAGCTGGGAATGGAAGGTGGGGCAGGGAAGAGGCAGAGTGGATGCTAGTTAGGGAGTGGTCCAAGCCAGGGAAGAAGATGTCCCACAGCAAGAATGGCCAGCTTGGCCATGAACACACGGTGACTTATGACACTCAGGGTGAGGCTGGAACATGAGTTGGGGGAGGGGTACCCTGAATGCTGAAATTCTGTAAGATTTGCTAATCATTTTAACTCTTAGAGTGTAATTCCTTAGCTTAACTTTCTCAGGGGCTTTGGAGGGCTCAACAACCACAGCAACAACAAAGCAGCCCAGACCTTGTCCTTGAGGTATTTGTACCCTAGCTGGAAAAGTCAAACCCACCCCATCAAACTTCCAGGCATGAGTGGATGATTTGACCACACACACACACACACACACGGATGCAGTATGTTAAATACTGATTCATCTGTAGGGCTCAGGGAAGGACAAAGGCGGCCATCTGGATCCTGAGCTATTGTCCCAGCTCAGCCACACAGAAGCTCAATGACCTTGAGC
The DNA here is from genome assembly GCF_027406575.1 of Nycticebus coucang. Lineage (NCBI taxonomy): Eukaryota > Metazoa > Chordata > Mammalia > Primates > Lorisidae > Nycticebus > Nycticebus coucang. The sequence goes on from NC_069789.1 coordinate 86,604,723, forward strand.
AAGTTACTTAACCTATTTGGGTCTCAATTTCCTGACTGTAAAATGGGGATGACAGTGGCATTCTCCCTTGGCTCTTAGCGAGGATTCAACAGGGCGGTGCCAGGAAACCCAGGCCTGGGACGCAGCAGGTGCCAACTCCCTTTCTTGTCTCTGAGGCCTGGCTTCTGACTCTTTTTATGTCACAGTTTCCTCTGCAGCCTGCTGACATGTATGGATGCCTTTGCAGAATAACAGTATATATGCATAAAATATAATACATAGAAGTACAGGGGAAACTGCATTTTTATTGAAATGTCACTATCAAAATACTAAAAAATGAAAATACTGACAAATTTCATTTGTGCTACAGTAATATATGTGTTTCTTTATTAACACAGTAAATAACAAGATCTGCTGGCAGGTCTGATAACTCCTGGAATTTTGAAGTTAGTAATAAGCTTAAATAATATTTCTATATATCTACAACAACTGTAATGAGATATAAAAAATATGTGATTTCTATTGGTGACAAAATTATAGCTACTGCTAATGGGACTGTGACTTGTTGCCTACATTCACAATTAGAGGAACTGCTAAATTTTTATTAGAGGTTGGTGAAATTAATGATGCAATTTTTTCCCATAAGGATGTAACTTTTTTCCATCTAAGTTCAGGAACGCTCTGCAAACTTTAGGTGAAGAAGCAAGGCTATAAAGCTTGATATAATAAAGCTTTCCTTCCATATTTTCCAAAATTTTTATGTAATATTTATTTCCTCATTACTAAAGCAAAATATAAACACTAGAGAAAAGTCAAGAAATATGAATTAAGCTGAAAAAGACAAAGGAAATTTAAAAAATTATCACCCAGAGAGAGACACTTTTAGCTCCTGGTGTAGAAAGTTTGACTGTTGAGATGTGGGGCTTATTGCTAATTTAATTTTCATGCATTAAATCTGCTCTGCAGCGTATTATTGTCATTTCTTCATTTAAAGGGACATTGAGGCACAGAGAGTGCTGATGGGAGACCTCAGCAAAGAACCAACTATAAGCACCATAATAGAGGCCAGAAACTACCCAGAGCCCAGAGTAGGAAGGGGGCCCCTGACCTTTCTGGCACAGCCACAACTGACAGGACAAGCCCGTCTGGGCCCTAGTAGCCCAGAGGATGAGCCAGAACCTTGCAGCCCCACTAACATGAGCTGTCCTGCTGATCTCAGATCTCTTGTTGGACCTGATGAATTATCTCAAGTCTGACTGGTGAATTGTCAATAATGGAAATTGCTCACTTGATGAAAACTACCAACTGACTCCACTCAGAATGTGCCAGATACTCAGGTCAGAGCCCTGACGCATGTGGGCAGAGCATGAGGATGCATCCAAATAATCTATTTAGAAATTGTGATAATGAGATCGCACTAAATCTAGGAGCTATGATATAATCTACACAAACCCATGTGTGGAAAGAGACAGACCCCAGTTCTGCCCCCAAAGAACCCCCTGTGGCAACCCTGGGCAGCCCTCTCTGGGGTGGGGATGTCAACTGATAGACGTTCAACTGTCCCAGGTAAACCCTAGAAGACTGGGGCAGCTTAGTGTGGTGGGCCAAGTCACTATTAGACTTCTGTGGAGAGTCCACTGAGAGTCCAGAATACACAGGATGCCAGGCCCCAGCTGACTTCCCCCAGCATCCCCAGAGAACCCAGTGCGGTGGGCCTCCAGGCATGGCTAGCTTCCAGGCCACCCATCCTGCGCAAACATGAGGGTGTTGAGCCCCCACCATCAAGTCAGGGACTGGAGACCCCTCCCAGACAGCACTTCCCAGAGGCCAGCGTCACTATGGCAACATTAAAAAAGCACCTCCTTTCTCTTCTCCAGCTCAGCCCTGAAAGCCACAAAGCCACGTTCTCTTCCATCTTCTAAACCAAGACTTTCCCTGGGGGGACAAGTGCGGTGTTAATGAAATGCTATGAGCATATCATCAAACTGTGACTATTTGCTTTCCCCGCCATCCCGAGGTGGCACACCAGCTTCCTTTGTACCTAGTTAAAGATCACAGCCTAAGATAATAGTCCAGCGAAGCTCCTGAGTGCAAGGCACCAGCCAATTTCAAAATATTTTTAATAAAACAATGTGGAAAGCGCAACATGTTCATTTTGATTCTCCACTAGGTCATTCAATTAAATCTGAGATTCGGGGAAAACTCGAACCCCCCCCCCCCCGCGACCATCTTTTCCATTAGTAGTAATAATAAAAGCTAATTATGGAGTCTGTCTGTCAGATAGTCCAGACACCAGTGCCTCCACTTAATTAATTGCTAATTAAGATATGAAAGAACTGCAATGTCTCTCACACATCCCGACTTTATTAAGCCTCAACAAATCTTCCTCAGGGAAAGAGAAACCTTAATAGCCAAGGCTGAATCCCTCCCTTGGTTTACCAACCAGGGTGGAGGTGGGCGAGGTGCGAGGAGGCCAGCTCCAAGTAGGAGCCCTCTAGCTCCATATTCAGTTGTTACATGATGACCCTGAGGAAAAAGAACAAGGGAGAAGGGAAAGGAACTAGCAAGGTTTGAGTTCCTATGGCTGCTGCACTCTTAAGCTAATCCTTTCACATATATTTCCTAAGTAAATCCTCACAGCAATCCTCCAAGGACATATTATTCTTCCCATTTTGCAGATTTGAAAATGAGTGCTTAGAGGGATTAAGTAAATACCTTCTCCAAAAGTATGTGGCTGATAAAATCTAGGATTTGAGACAAATTACATGCTTTCCATTTTTGTTTTTCTTTTGTTCCAGGGAAATACAAGAAAACAGAAATGTCTTCTTTCTTGTTTTACCATCATTAATAAAGTGAAAAAGCATTCATGGTAGCTAGCCTTCAAAGTTGACCCCCAATTGATCCTTGCTTTCTAGCATTTATACCTTTATGCAGCTCTTTTCCACATTAAATGAGGCTAACCTGTGTAACCAATACAATATTGGCATTATGGCTCCCACCTTGCTCTGTCTGGATTGTTCTCTCTGGGGGAAGCCAGCCACCATGTTGTGAGGACACTTAAGCAGCCCTGCAGAGCCTCAGGAAAGTATCATGCAATGCCTGGCATCCCCTAAATGAGCAGATCCTTTATTCCTAGTGGGTCTTCAGATGACTATAGCCTTCATGACTGAAACCTCATCAGACAGCCTGAACCAGAGCCACATGGAGAGACCATTTCCAAATCCCTGACCCACAGAAACTATGAGATAATGTTTATTGTTTTAAGCCACAGAGTTATAGGGTAATATGTTATGCATCAGTAGATAAACTGAGAATTCATGAATTTTTTATACCCTGATGAATTGTAAAGTCTTGCCAGTAACAGTGTAAGTAGGAGTCCCAAACAGGCCTAATTCAAGAGCCCCCCCAATAGGAGACCTTGTGAGCAGAATATGGGGGTCAGATCACCAATAGTTACCCAAATTTCCCATTTTCATGCTAAGATGACTCAGTACAACATTTTGGCCATTAGAAATCTGATCTATTGTTTAGCAACCAACTGCTGTGAAAATTGAGAAAAAAAATGAATTGACACTACTTTGGGGTATTGGGTAATTTGGTCTAGAGCTGATCGGCATCCTTGGGATCAAATAGCTATTACTGGAACATCTCCAGCAATTTAGAGTACACCAGCCAAAACCTTTCAAGTCCTAAGGTGTATGCTGAATACCAAAGTGGTCTGTTACTGTGAGGGCTGAAGCCTCTGCTGTCTTTGATTGCTGGAGCTCCCTTGGCCTGGCAGGTGTCTTGCTTCTGCGCATGATTCACCTGACTCAAAGAGGGAAAAACACAGAACTTTGGAGAAAATCCATGATTGAGGTCAACCAGGTCTCTTGGGCTGCACCCTCTGGACTATCCAGATCCTTAGCTCCTGCCTGGGCAGTCAGGGGTAGGGAGTCCATGCTACAAAGTCCAAACAAAACCCTTCGGGTTGCTGAACTCACCTTCAGTACAGAGGGGGCAGCATTCGATGAGGAAGGAAAATGTAACACACGTTTTCTAAAAGTATTTTATAGGAATTCTTTTTTCAAAGATGTGCCGTTACAAACTGACCCCAGATAATTCTGGGCACCGAAGAAGGGACGTGAAAGTAAATAAGTAGGTTAAGTAAGCAGACAGAAAGAGCACATCGATTTGCTGGCGTCGCCAGAGAGTCAGCGTGCTCTTTCCCTCTTGTGCGTCCCACCTTCCTACTCCCTTCCACTGCCTCTCTCTGGAAGTGGACGGGTGAGGAGGCTTTGGGAGCAGGAGCCGTACGCCTGGTGTGCATCTCAGCTAATGGTTTTGCTTCTAGAACTTGCTGCTGCAGGAATGCTTGCCTACATTTTGACACACCAGCTTCAACTGCTGTCACAATAATCTTTTGTCTTGTCACCAGGTCGATGAAAAGCTACCTTCAGATAAGGCCTTTGTGTGATACCATTAGGGCTGTCTGACTTGTTAATCCAATTAAGCAAATCTATTAGCGAGGCAATGCCTGTCATTTCACAAGGGACCATGTATTGGGTTCATGATGAACTTTATTCTGTCAGAGCAACCGCAGTCATGTCTTCAGGAAGATCAGCACACGCTTGCCCCAGCTCAGCTTGGCCATTGCTCAGCCTGGTGTTTGAAACCTGTTTTTAAAAAAATAAAAACTGGTTAAATGGAAAAGAGCATAGGACTAGAATACAGAAGTCCCAGATTCTATTTCTAATCCCTTAAATAACTCTCCATGTGCTTGGTGCATGCCTCCAAAAGTGAACTATGCTCACACCAGCCCCTGGGTCCCTGTTCCACATGGACAGAAGCTCCTTCCGGGCAGGGGCTGCACCCTGTTCATTTCCCAGGCGCCTCTCATGGGTCTGGGTGCTCACAGGCTCTTTACTGCCAAGGACAATAAAAGTACACAAGTGCATGTATCTGTTTATGTATTTAGATGAGTGTGAAAGGAACTGTAAAAGGATATACTCGATGCTGTCAAGGGCTGAAGGTAATATGAATGATGCAGGGAGAGAGAGGAGGTGGACAGAGGAAACTGAGGGCGGAAACAATGTGCAGTGGATACTATAAAAGCCTAGAGGTATAGCATATGATCTTCTTGTAAAAGTGCATGTGTATGTGTGCAGAAATAAATTGGGGGAAATGATGATGCTTGTTAAAGCAAGTTGCAGAATATTTCAGTTAAAAACTATAAACAAAAAACGTCTTATATAGCATTTTTATATGTGTACATAATTAGGTTTAAATGAGCAAAAGGGAGGGTGTATATGTGGGTGCTGGGAGACACCACCCAACAGAGGTGCTCAATTCCACAGCTTCTGGGAGTGCAGGCTGCTTACAGCTCACAAGGAGTCCCTTTTGGGGACTTGCCTTCGGTCAAAAAGAGAATCTCTGTCTACCTTCTTCCTGGGGGCGGCCCACATCCAAAGACCTGGCTCTATTCTCAATGAGGGACAGCTCTGGAGCTCTGCTCCCTGCACTCCCCACAGGTGCTGCAGGCCTCAAGAGCGTGTCCCCATACATTTTCTGTGTGCGTATCCAGTCTCAAGCTGTCTCCTGGGAAACTAGGACAGTATGAAAGGACACGCACCAGTCTAAAATGTTACCTAAGGAACTAAGGTCGGGGACAATGATTAGCTTTTTCTGTGTACATTTTCATACTGACTCCCTTATTACAATCACCATATATTACTTTATAACCTCAACGATACCAGATGAAGAACTTGTAAATATAAACAAACATGTTAATTGAATGACAGCATGACTCTGCCTGTATCTCATTGGAGAGAAATAGATACAGTAAAATAGCAAGTTAAAGATCTTCGGTGTTTAACAAACTCAGTGAAAGAGATTTTTCCAACACCTTTGATAATTTCTGACTTAGTTGGTTCAAAAGAGATTGGGCCAGCTTTCTGAGGGTGTGGTCAGCACCTTATGGATATGATGGGAAATGAAAGGTCAGTGGATGGAAGCAAACAGGAGGTGAGGTTTTGTTTCACAGACCGAAAGATTTTCTAGTATCAGAGCTATCTGCCCCCCAAATAAGCTGCAAATGGTGGGCAGCTGACCATCCAAATCACACAGTGCAAAGGACCTGTGATTCTCCCATTTGGTGAGCAGCCAGATTAGAATTGAAGAGGAGAATACCCAGTGTTTATGTCACCTGCAGCCCCTCTGCATCCTGTGCCACTTGATAGCCCCCTTCTTCATGACCCCACTCTGCAGGCTGCCACGGCTGACACACCAGAGTTGGAATCTATTTGCTTTTCCAGAACTAAATGATCTTTACATTCCCTCCAATTCTGAGATTTCATGACGTCCTCCAGGAAAGCTTAATTTATTCAGGAACAACTTAGATGCTCAAGACTACACCTTAGCGTAATGCTTGCTTCTTCCAATCTCAGATGCCACCGCATTTTTGCAAACACACCTCTTGCAGCACCTATAAATGAGATCCCTGAAATTCAGCATCCCACTTGGAGAAGCCTTAGCAGGGTTTGTGAGAGGCAAGCCTTTGAAGTAATACCATTGGGTTGACAGATCCTTGGGAATTGTGTAGGGAAGGCTTGATCCAAGTTCTGCATAGGACCCCTGATTAAAGAGGCAGACAAATTGCCAACTCACAGGCTTCTCCCTTGGTGTAGATGTCACAGTGTCTGTTGGTGACAGACAACAGACGAGAGAGAACTACTCTTTGTTTTGCATGGGTTCATTTGTTACATGTTGAACTTTCCTGTGCTGGCATCAAGCTTGTGAGGGGGAGCGGTGAGTAGAACAGACTCTGCCCCCGAGGTGTGCAAAGTCCAGAAAGAAAACAACACAAATAAAGTGGTTTATGGTAAATGATGACTTTCACGATATTGGGATGCTCAGAGTGACAAGGACGTTAGGAGAATAAGAGAGGCTCAGGTTTGGAGGGGAGAGGTTCAGATGGGAGGTGTTCAGATGGGAGGCTTCTAGGAGGAAGCATCTTAAACAGATGGTCTAAGCACGTGACTACAGCCACTTCCAAGATCTCAAGTTTGTTATATAAAACACATTTCTGGGTTTATACTCATCCTGTAGAATTTTTAGCTCAAATATTTACCCTATTACTGCAAAGCTATGAGAATGAAAAAAATTAATAAAATAAAGAAAACTTTCTGGAGGGAAAAATAACTCAAGGAACAATTTTCTTGGGTTTGGAAATATACGTGGCATACCTACAAATGTATTTTAAAGGAAATACGGTGTTTGGGTTGGAGGTTCCTTATTTTGAAGCATTAATGCATTTACTCCCTCCCTTATCTCTGTTTCAGGTGGCCGCATCATTCCACCTGCAGAAAGGGCAGATCTCTGTTGGAGTTAGAAATAAAGGGTGCATTAAAGAGAAAACTGGAAGAAAGCGTCAGAAGAGGTACCATTTTCTGTGAATCTTTTATCATTCATTATTGCCGTGGCTAGTTTGAGGCCTCTCACTGGTAACTGCATACTCCCAGGGGGTTAGGACCCTTTGTCACTGAAACAACAGCCTGGGGATAGTCTCCCTGAAATGAGGTGGTCAACAGCCTCAGCTCCTCTAGGCTTCAAACTGCCTCTTAAAAAGCTGCAGAAACTGGGTACCAAGATTTGGCTTCTCATAAAATATTTCTGAAATGCATTTCATGAAGCAGTTGGTAATAAAAAGTGGGTTACTGTGCATGGTCCCTCCAAGAAGCCAGACTTGATTCCAGCCCACCTGCGCCTGCACTGGGCCCGCATGAATCAGTGCTGAATTATTCACCAGTCTAACTCTAAAATTCCTAGAGTTCCAAAACCCCTAATACAGTATCATGAAAAAATATCCATCTCTTTATCTCTATCCATAACTATATGGCTGGAGGAAAAACCTGTCGTTTTATTTCTTTTAATTTAAAAGCTTTCCTAATTCCTTTTTCATACCACATATATATGTCTGAAGAATTTTCAGGTTGAAATAATAACCTCTAAAAAATGGTCCACAGGAGGAGGCTGTTAGGATTCACAGAGTTGGCAGGCACAGTGAATATTTTGCTCCCTTAATAACTTTCCCAGGCGCTCAAACTTGATATACTGAAACTGAGAACTTTTCAAACAGGTGTGGCCCTTTTTTATGGTACAAAACAATGGTACCCACCAGCCTTTCCTCTTTATTTGTTCATACAGTTGCTGAAGTTTGTTCAGGAAAAATTAAGTCACCTCCTCAGATGGGTCATGCATTCAGCAGCCCTCATGGTACTCTAGGGACATAAGACAAGGCTTTCCTGAAACCCCAAGTTTGAATCAGCTCAGAATAGGTTTGGCAGCATTCTGCCGCACTTCCTGACACTTGACAACCAAGTAACCCAGTCCATTTGAAAAGTCAGGAAAGACAACATCGCATGAAGCAGGTGGCTATCAGCCATTTACTCTCAAGGGTGAATTGGTTAATTTATTGTCTCTAAGGCCACCAGCTGGTAGAGATCAAGTTCTCTGCAACCAAGCAGAGTTGGAACAGGGTAAATCAGCAACTTGAGGTACCTGTCACAAAGCATCACTAGAAGAACAGTAAGATGGAAATTTTTTACTTACCAGCCCCCTGCACAGTACTTGTGGAGATAAAAGAATATTTGACAAACCACTTGCCAGGGGCATTTAAACTTCCCAAACCCAAAGATCTTGCTTAAATAAAAACATGTAGTCTCTAAACTGACTCCTAGTAAGGATTCGATGGGAGGATGAGAACTGCGGTGCCATCACCCTCCTCTAAATGGATATGGAATAAATATTGAAAGAATATTGGTTGAAATGTGAATCAATCTATGAGTATGACAAGGGCATCCTCATATTTTCACCCAGCCCTGATGTCTGTGGCTTTTGGTGGATGGGTTGGAAGGATGCAGGGAAAGGCCCACGACCTTCCCAGCCTGGATGAGGCTCTGCAGAGGTCCTGAGAGTAGTGTGCAGGGAGCAGGGATGGGGAGAAGAAGATTGCTGAGGACAAAGGTCATCATCACATCTAGAGCCAGTCTTACCCCAGCAGCCAGGACCTGCCCTTGGTCCTATGCTTGGTAATCAATCTACAGGTGGAATTCGAGAATGTTCATGAACAACAAGATGGACTTGGTGTTTAAAGCAGGGCCTGAGGGAATCTCAGATCACACTAGAGCCACAGGCCCACCATGGTCAACTCCCTTTCCATCCAGGGCTGGTGGGAGTCTGGGCCCAGTGACAGTCAAACCCAACATGGATGTGAGGGGCCTACCTTGAAAGCAAGGTCAACCGTCGTGGGGCCAGGAGGGTAGTGAGTCCTGCCAGCTCCCAGGAGGGTGCAACTTTTCAGAAGCCTACAGGATGCAGCATGCAGAGATAGAATGTAGAAGCACCAGTTGCTCTGCTGGTTAAATCTCAAAGCCACCTCCTGGCACAGAAGCCATTCTATCTTTCCCTGCCAAGCCTTGTCACATGTGTCCGATTGACCTCACAAGAGAACGCAGCCTGTCCAGATTAGCCCTCCCCCGTGCATTAACAAATCACTTTTCACTAACACAGTTTGATGGCAGAATTGCAAGGGATACCAAACAGGAAGGCAGCCAGGTCCCCTCACGGCTCTTTGGCAATTCAAACCGAGGTGCGTTCGCAGGCAGGCCTGACTGCCTCGCGTCTCTCTTACCTTCATTCCCCATGCGTTTGCAAGCAGCTTATTTTAAAATCTGATTAGATGAGCCCTTAATAACATTAGAATTTAAATGGTCCCTGATAGGTTTTCAGCTTCTTGCCAAATTGAGATAAATGTGATATTTGGGGAGCTAAGCTCCCAGCTTCCTGGACTGCAGACAGATTTTGAAGTACTGTACTACCTTTCCCCATGGTCTTTTGTGGCCTACAGCTTGGGCTTCTGTGTATTTATAAAGTCCCTTTCGCCAAAAAAGGTCTATGATTTTATGTATCAATATGTCTCCATGACCATGCATTTTCCAAAAAAGATAAGCTGGGAGGAAGGTTCCAGGACAGAATTCTATCTTTCAATTATGACAATCCATGGAAAACTTCTCTCTACATTCCTCATCATCCTCTGATAACTTTCAGTTCCAGGCAACAGCCTTTATTGAACAATTGTAACTTAGTCATTTAATTCAATATTAATCTTGCTAATGCCTGACTTTGGTCAAAAATAATATAAAACTATCAGAAATAGAAATGTGTCATTTCTTGAATGTTGAGCACCCTCCGTGGCCCTTAGGAGTGGATTCATTCCACAGGAACAAAAATATACTTCTCAAGATAAATACATGGTATATAGCCTTCCAATTTCATACCCTTTTGTAATTTAAAAAAAGGTAATAACAGAACAGGGACTGAAAAAAGAAAAACGAAGGTTAACATAGGTGGTTCAATGCCGAGGTAAGGGCATTCTTATAAACACAGAAAAAAGAGTTGTCTTCTCTTTCTGCTTTCCTCCAACCAAACCAGAATTATACTTTTTTTTTCTTTTTTTTTTTTTCAGTTTTTGGCTGGGGCTTGGTTTGAATCCGCCACCTCTGGCATATGGGGCCTGCGCCCTACTCCTTTGAGCCATAGGCGCTGCCCCAGAATTACATTTTGAAACTGCTAAAAATGTGGGTTGCCCTTCTGGATGCAGGTGGTCATTAAAGAAGTATCCCTGGATTTAAGCTTCCTTTTGGAATACTCAAGAAATGTCGCTGCTCTTACAGCCTTTCGGAAAGCTGAACTTGCCCTGAAACCTCACGTTTGCACTGGGGTGGGCAAGCTAAGGGCACCAAGGAGCCAGCTGGAGAAGGCGGGCCTGGGAGTGGGCAAACCCTGTGAATCCAAGAGTGACCCCAGACTGACCCCAGACCTCTAGGTGTCAGGAGGAAATTATCATTATTATTTTCATTTATTTATTATTATTTTTTTTTTAGAGACAGAGTCTCACTTTTTTGCCTTCAGTAGAGTGCTGTGGCACAGCTCACAGCAACCTCCAGCACTTGGGCTTAGACAGTTCTCTTGCCACAGCCTCCCAAGTAGCTGGGACTACAGGTGTCTGCCACAACACCCGGCTATTTTTTGTTGCCGTTTGGCCAGGGCCGGGTTTGAACCCGCCACCCTCGGTATATAGGGTCAGCGCCCTACTCACTGAGCCACAGGCGCCACTCAGGAGTAAATTATCTGTAATGCATTTAAACTGTGGCTTGGATCAGAAAGTACGTTTTGCATGTAAGTGGCTGTTTGGGCCACATGATGAAAACAGATGAAGAAGCTTGGCAAAGGGCGGAGCTGCAGTGTTTGGCTCTGTCCCAAGCTTCTGACCAGTCAGAGAAAAGAGGCCCGTCAGAAGGAGTCCCCATAGACCCTGTTGCTGAGGCGCACCTGCATGGTGGATTAAGCTTCCATCCCACTGGGCTCCACTTCATAAAGAGCATATTGTCTGAGAGGCCATTGCGTGTTCAAGTATGTTTTAAGTATTTTTGTTTCCTCTCAACATCTTGTGGTTTATGTGTGAAAATTCAATGGTACTGGGTGCCTCCATTGGGCCATTTACATGGTGCCAGCTCACCTCTCCCTTTCTGAGCCTGGGCCACGTGGAAGATGCTTTCTCAGCCTCACTTGTCTTCTTAGAGCAGTTGTGCACAATCGTCCTCCCTAATTTGCTTTTGTCCTGCCTCTCTGCAGAGAAAAGTGTCCCTCGTCTGTGCCTAGATTAACTTTGCCATGGAGTTCTTAATGCCTTTCTTACCTACCTCCTCGAGAGCCTGATCTACCCACTGCCCCTTTCCCCACTTAGCTCTCCTCCCACTCTCTGCAAGTTCTTTTTCTTCTGTTTATCGACGAGACTTGGTCTCCATTAAAACAAATGGAAACAACTTTCCCTTAATTTCCTAACTCCTGATTGCCTTCACTTATCCCGAATTCGGTGGAAGAATAAATAGTGAGAATAATTCATTTCTCACTATTTATGCATCCCTTAATTCTATGAAAAGCAAGGCATCCTACCCACCCATGCAACAGATGCCACACAGCTTGGCCAATATGCATTGAGCAAATACTATGTGGCACACTCAGTCGGAATCCTGACCACAGGGAGGACACAGTCTTACAAAGAAGGCAGGTGTGCCTCCCCCCACCCCAAATCACAAAGCAGTGGGGGTAGTGAGATGAGGAGCTTTGCACTAGAGAGAGGCATGATGAGCATCCCCAGCCCTGTTTGGGGACAGGGGACAGCAAGGAAAGTGTCATAGGAGCTCTCCAGACATGTGGGCACCCTATGAAGAGAAAAGGAGAGTAGAGCCAGTCCAGATGGAAGAAACAGAATGGTCAAGGTCATTGAGGTTGCGGGGCACAAGCAGCATGACATGTAGATGGGACTATGCAGCTAGACGTAAGAGGTGTTGAGGCTGCAGAGGACGGCAGACATCTAGACTTTGTGTGCTCTTGCCTGAGAAACTGAGAAACTTTAACTCTTTCCTGCAGACAATGGTAAAGCAGAAGGGTTTAAAGTCAAGAGTGACATAATCAGATGGTCTTTAGAAAGATTATTCAGGAAGCCGCAGTTAGAGTCCAGATAAGGGATGATAGGGGCCTCCACCAAAATGTCCCGTGCTGGGGATGTAGAAGAGCAGATCCTAACATAGCATCATCCTTCAGAAGTCCACCAGGAAAGATGTTATCTCAGCTGTTCTGCACCCTCAGAGCCTGTATTGGGTGGGCCTTTGCTTATTGCACTCATTCAACCTGGATTATAGTCATTTGTGCATTTCTTTAATGTTCCTTATCAAATTGTCTCTTTGTCTCTCCTTTCTCACATTACAGTACCTTGCTCATTGTAAGAGCCACAGAAAAGGTTATTTAGTTGAATTGAATTTTCAAGAGCCTCAAACCATGAATAATTGAGGAATCAGCCATGTATAAGTGCTCATCATTTACATAATTGTGTAAACAAGCTGATAAAAAAAATTATTTTTCACATTATTTTTATTATCCCACGATGCCCACTATCTTTGTAGTTCTCTGGGTTTCAGGGAAATGAACAAGTACTCGCTAATACACTCAAGTGGCAGGATCTTGGGTCTCACCTCCCCTGGCAAAGGAAGGGGTTGAAAGGAGGGAGTGGATGATTGCATTGATTGAGTATGAAAGCCGTGTACAAATATTGAGAAATATGCTGTCTAAAGAGACAGAATTGCGGTGCACACTGCATAATGGGACCCACGCACTGAATCCCGAAGGTCAATGCGCAGATTCAAATTGATTAAGCTAAGTACTCACTGAAATTGCTTTCCAACATACAGATGAGAATTGATCATAAGCAGGACCCATATTTATAGTGAAAAAGCTTATGTGAAATCACCTTTTGGAATGTCATAAAAGCAAATTTAAATTGTCCAAATTTTTCCCCGAATGGAAGTATCTACAATATAGTTAACAAATATGTTGGAAGGAGTTAACTGGTGCTTACAATTTAATGATAGCATTTCTTTATATGTGGCCCTGATTGGTGATAGCTCTTCTAACCTTGAAGTTAGTCTCTTTCTCTCTCTCTCTATCGTTCTCTCTCTTTCTCTTGCCAAATCATGGATGGGCTGTGAGTCAGCACTATCTACTGTGATACCCAAGTTCTCACTCTTTAGCACACTCATGGGCTCCTAGAACAGAAATCAGAAATCTCCTAACCCAGGACTGTGCCAAAAACACTTAGGCAGTGGCTATGAGTGTCACTAGCCTGTGGCATTTAGGTAGGAGAGAAGAAAATGGGAAGCTGATGAGGGTGGATGAAAGGAAATGCAAGGCAGATGAGGGGAAAATAAGAGAAAGGGGTAGAAGGCAGTTAGCAAGCCTTTAAACTTGACACGAGCATAAAGGCATGTAGGGACCAAAGCCCTTGGCTCCTAACAGTTCACTTAAAAATCACTGACATGAGGCCCATTGGGAAGGCTGAGTCTTCACTCTGCAGGCTCCCATGTATACACATTAAATAAATTTGTATGCCCCTTTCTATTAATCCATCTGCCTCATGTCAGTGATTTTTTTAGTGAACTTTTGGAGTGCCAAGGGCCTTGGTCCCTACAGCATGCACCACAGACCACACAAAAGAAATATATATAATACTTCTTGCTATCAGGAAAACTCAGAGTTTAGTCAAGAGGGCAATTCTAAACCCAGAAAACAAACAGCATAGCAATGCATGACAACATAATCAAGCCCTAACTACCACGCCTCGGCACTGGCTTTGTTCCAGTACTGAAAGCTGAAATAAGGCATGTGCCAAAGGGTTCAGGGCAGTGGAGAGGACCGGAGGACACATCATGGGAGAGGTCATCACATGCAGCTGAACCTTGAAAATAAAGAGACACTGACCCAGGAAGGCCATATAAGCATGACACCCTAGACTACAGGAAAAAGACCAAAAGGAGGGGGAAAAGAAAATAGAAAAAGGAAGAAGCTGTTGACTACGGTGATGGTGGAGCAGCGTCCACAGTGTCCTCACATCTCCCTGGGCATATGTGCCAACGCTTGGATTGCCTTGGCCAAAGACCAGCAATTTAGAGGCAGAAAATATTTCTGTGGTCCCCATCGTCTCTGCAGAACTGGACTAGAGCCAGTCGTTTTTTGTTGTCTCTGTAATCACAAGGCGAAGCATCCTGTTCCTCATGTTTGCCTGAGAGGAATGCTGTTTACACTGAAAACCTCACACTCTTCAGCTCGCTCTTTGACAACTGAATTCTCATATTCCTAACAATTGGATGTAAAGAACCCACAGAAGCTCCGCCACTGATGAGATGGCTCCATTAGCTGACGGTTCCAGGAGGCTCTGCGGGAAATGGAGAGATCAGTAAATTGCAGGCAATATATTAGATGCGTTTTAGGAGGGTTCTATAGAAAGCAGGATATTGCCAACACAGTATATTCTGACTGGCATGGGGAATCTCCCTCCTCTGAAAATTACTCCCCACCCCACGCTCATTGTCTTGCAGACTTGAAGAAAAGGAAACAGATGTTTCTTCCATGGGGTATGGAAGTCTACCATTTTGAGATACTTTCTTGTCAAGGTGTTGCCTCTCCTGGGTTTCCCTATTTAGCCACATTGGAATGCTTACTATTTCAGTAGATTATTTGCTGTCTAAGGACTGGGGAAGGAAAGTGGAGAGAAGAGAAGGAAAAAGAAGGATGGGAGAAGAAAGAAAAGTGATTTTAGAATGATTTTAGAACATGGAGCCCTACTAGGAAAGGAAGGATTGAGAGTAACCAGTGTAAGTGATGGGTGGTCTGGATGGTTCACAAGTAGAAGGAGGGGTAGAAAACAGAGCCAGAAGGAAAAAGAGGAGAGTGAGAGAGGCTGAAGAAAATCATGATGCAATAAGCCTAGAATCAAACTTTGTGTCCTTGGTAATGTGGCCTGGAGCAGTCCTGACTAATTGGATAGCTCCAGCATTAAAGTTGGGAATATTCAAGCGTCCCCTGAGGAACCTCAGCATTGCCTAGAAAGCAAAATAGAAGGTGGAATGAGGAGAAGAAGGGCAGGGAAGGGCTACTTGTGTGGTTTACTGGGTGGCAGACTTAAGATATGTATGTGAAAGTTGAGTCGAGCAGTGGCAAAGCTACCACATGTTCCCTGTTAGGTACTAGGAAGAACTTGCCTGGAGATATCCCCAATGCAGAACAGCTGTGGCCACGAGCTAACGGAGGGCCCCGTTTCCCTGCTCAGTCAGCAGAGAATAGCACAGCTGGGAAATGATTTAAGAACTATAATGATGAGAACTCTATTCATCTGATACCAGAATTACAGACCCATAAAATGATCAATCTAGGACTTGAGAGATCATTGCAATCCAACCCTCATCCTCTAGCTAGGGGAAAATAGGGTCCTGAGAGAAGTTATGATTTGTTGAGTGCTTTATATAAAGGTATATACCAAGCACTGTTTTCATGACTTTATATGTATTAACTCATTTACTCCTCCCAACCACCAGTAAGAGTAGGTACTGCTATTATCTCCATTTTACAGATATGGAAATTGATGAACAGTAAAACAAAATGATGTACTCAAAGTCAAGCAACCTAGTAAGTGGCAGAACTGAGATTTGAACCCTAGAAGTTTGAGTCCACGTAATCACCACCCTGAATGATTTGTCCAAGACCACATAGCCAGACCCTAGTATTTACAAAAGGCCACCTTTTTTACTTTGAGTCCTGTCATTTTCAGGTTAGAGTGCAATATCCCCTGTGCAATGATGAATACTTGTTAGGGAAGAGGTTATAGCAGACGTGGTGGTAAAGATGCTCCGACTCCTTGAGGGAGCTTTGGTCCTTCTGGAAGGGAAGTGGGACACCCCCAGCATCAGCCTAGCCTATCTCTCCTTCATCAAGGGGCCCTGATGGCCTCGTAATGGAGCCACTATGATTAAAACCACAATGATTATTGAGATAATGGCCCAGAAATGGAAGCATAGATGTATCTCTCCCTAAAGAGGAGGAGCTTGAGGTAATGAAATGGTAAAGAGTATATCAATGAGGTTTTGATAGTGATCAATGCAACAGCAATAGACTGTAATTGTAAAGATAAGGGAAGAGCGGTGTTGCATTTAATCATTCAGTCATCAGCCATGCTTGCCGAATGCTAGCTCCATCCAGATGCTAAGTGCTCTTGGAAGGAAATGAGGTATAGTCCACTATGAGCTTAAAACTGAGTGGACAAAACAGGATGATTGTAAACAATTCTTTTCCTGAAACACACACTGGAGGACCAGAAATGCAGGTACGCATCAACAGTCATACGAGTATGGCCTGGAACTGCTTTGAAGAAGACATAGGTACCTAGAATTCTTGGAGTCAGAGAGATAAGTGCAACAGAGGACTGTGCAGAGGAGACACTGGCATCTTTTATATGAGGATTATTACTGTTTGGCTGCTACTGTTACAGAAAGAGACAAGAGGGTGGAGAAGCGAGCTCGAAATAAGAGTGACAATGGCAATAGTGAAATTGCTACGGAAAGTAGCAGATCTTTTGTGGTTAACATTACCGTGGGTGATTTGATGAAGAAAAAGAAGGGACTCCTGACATTAATGGAGATGTTGGAGCATATGTTTAGTGTATAAAGGGGAAGTCTGCAGCTTTATCAAAGATGGCCAGGGTCTGGCGTGGTAGAGGGGTGGATAAAGACGTTGAAATTGTTATGGGAGCAATTATGATTGTAACTGAGGTAATAATAAGGATAATGGACCTGTAATTGAAAAGCTGGTGGCTGTAAAGGAGAAGGTGAGGGCAACTGAAATGTAGAGGGGGTGATAAGAGAGGTAATGGTGGCTCTGTGAAAGATAATGGAGTTATAATGTAGATGATGCTAAAAGGTAATGGAGTTATAATGAGGTGACAACTACAGAGTGGGGGAAAAGAGATGATCATCTTAATGGAGGCAAAAGAACTGTATGCGGAGCATTCATCAAGACAGCTAGAGCTGGGGTGACCAGGAAAATAATGAATGGGTACACCCAAAGTTCTCATTACAGCAGGAGTTCTAATGGACCCTGGAATATGATAATGACATGAATGCAAAAGATGATGACTGCCATGAAATTCAGGAGCCTTGTGATGGTATTTAGGGTTGGGGGGAGGGAAGAAGTAAGAATAGGGATGGGATTGAGTGTAGACCCACATGGACATATCTGTAGACCCAGGACTGGGGAGTCTGAGAATGTCCACTAGACATAGCCCTGTGGGTTATTTGGTTTTAATGCAGCTGCTCTTGCTTGTACAGAGCATTTGTTGTGCAAGAAGCCAGTCCAGGATGAACAGACCTGGTTGAAGTAATGATTCAAGTTTATAATCTAAGTTTTGATCTTAAATTAGGCATAACAACACATTAGCTGGGATATAATACTCCTGTTAGCAGATGTGTAAACAGGACATCTGGGAAATTTGTGAGTTTCCAGAAGTGCATGAATGGAGGGGATATTTATTTATATCATCAGTACTCATTCAAAGTAGAGAAGTGGGAGCTAACTTCTCTAAAGAGAAATGGGCTCACTCTTTAGCTTCTATTTATTAGTGGTAAGCGTATCCACAGCAGCTCATGCTGGTCTGGTGTGCTGAGCTCTAGGAAGGATGGCATGCACCAGGACCACCAGTGCTGCTGCTGTTTCTGCATTGACCAGCCTGGAAGCACCCACAGAGGGTAGACCACCTGAAGACAGACAGACAATCCCAGACCCAGGTCAGGCATCCGGGAGACATGGGCAAGACATAGAGCATTGAGGGGATCAGAGACAGACCAACAGTTTCATGATCTGTGCAAGGAGGAGGTGGCATTGAAGCACAGTGTTCCTTGCTTCTGGGACCTAAATGCCACCTCTCAGACCAACTACATCAAAACTGCTGGGAAAGCTTTGACAACACACAGATTTCTAGGTCCCACCTCATGAAGAATCAGATTCTGTTGCTTAGGGTTGGGGTCTGTGAATCTGTATTCTAAAAATTCCCCATGTGATTTTTCCACTTTTCTATTGTCAACCTGTGTGCCTTACAAGGAAGGGGTTAGGGGAAAGGTGGGGAAAGTGTATTTCCTGGGAGTAGGCCAAAGCAAACCCTTTGAGTAGATCTGTCCTAACTGTGGGACACCCTCTCAGTAGAAAATTACCCTCCCGCTGCCTACCTTCCACCTGCATCCTCCCCGATGCAGAGTCACTCAGTGGACTTAGCAATCTCCTGGTAAGGGACTTCTAAAATGTCAATGTGGCAATAGGCATCCCTGGGGCACAGGACCCTGTTTGCTCTAGAATAGAAGGATGAAGCAGTGCAGGAACTGAAGCATATGCAAGGGGAATGGAGGAGAAGATGGGTGGGGGAGAGTGAGCATGTCCAGAAGAGATATTTCAATACCTCCAGTTATGAGAAGGAATATGGATGTAGAGGTAAGGGATTGCCCCCATCATGCTGTATTTGAAGGTCTCTTTCTCCCCACATTCAGATGTACCATTTCTTTCTTCATGATTCTCAGGAATTAAAAAGTGTCGAAATCATACATTCAACTTAAGTTTTTGGAAGTACAAATTAGTTTTGCCCTTATATGACAGGTAGGTAGTATACATGCCCATATGTTTATACAAATCAGAAAAATTAGAAAATGGGCATAATTGCCAAACAATGTATTCTAAATAAAATGTAGGCTGGGAGCAGTGGCTCACACCTGTAATCCCAGCACTCTGGGAGGCAGAGGCAGAGGCAGAGAGGGGTGGATTGTTTGAGCTCAGAAGTTCAAGACCAGCCTGAGCAAGAGTGAGACCCCATCTCTAAAAATAGCTGGGCATTGTGGTGAGCACCTGTAATCCCAGCTGCTTGGGAGGCTGAGGCAAGAGAATTACTTGAGCCCAAGACTTTGAGGTTGCTGTGAACAATGACACCATGGCACTCTACCAAGGGAGACAAAGTGAGACTCTGTCTCAAAAAAAAATAAAAAATTTTTGTCTGCAAAACAAAATAATAGACCATTTCTCAACAGCCTGTGCCCTAATTCTTCCTGTTCCCTCCAACTTGAACTCTTGGATCAGCAGCTTACTGAAAGATTCTCCTAATATAACGGTTCTCAACCTGTCGGTCACCACCCCTTTTGGGGTCGCACGACACTTTCACAGGGGTCGTCTAAATACATCCTGCATATCAGATATTTACATTATGATTCATAACAGTAGCAAAATTACAGTTATGAAGTAGCAACCAAAATTAATTTTATGGTTGGGGGTCACCACAATATGAGGAACTGTATTAAAGGGTCACGGCATTAGTAAGGTTGAGAACCACTGTCCTAATATATGGCTGTAATCATTTCAGAAGAAAAGCATGAATACTGTTGGTACAAGTTTGTCTGGATCTGCCTCAGGGAAACAGAAACTCAGAGCATTATCTCATGGCCCTGGAGGGGAATGGTGAAGTTCAACCCCTGCTTGATCCACTTGGGAACAACTCAAGCAATCAGATTGAGGGTGTCTGAGAGTAATTTCATGAACTCTGTCATTTCTCCCACTCTCTGTAGTCACCACCTTTCTTAGGAAATGGACCACATAGTTCTTTAAAAATTATTCCTTCTTTTCCCAAGGATGCTGACCCAACACTTGAGAAATGCCACCTTCCCTTTAAGCCATGTTGTCATTTCTTGGCTGCTAATCATTCATTAACCTCCTGGGGAACCTCATGGAAGCCAGGACCTACCTTCATTTGCAAAGGTGATTCACGGGGTCCCCCTATAATAAAATTACAACTTCAGGAAACAAATCATTTGTATCAAATACGAACCCCTGGCTTCCTCTTATGTTAATCATTTCAGGCAGGTGCTATTAGGTAATTCAATCACTAGGCTATGGAAAGCCGCCACTGAATTAATGAGGAATGAACTCAAATTCTGAATAAGGGATTTTCTGAATAAATGGTTCTGAATAAAAAACAGAGAGCCAAGCCTATAATCACAACAGATGACAATATAAAATCGTGTATTGAAACAAAGTCCTAGCATCCATCTTTTCTCAGTGCATCCTCTTTGGGGGCCAAAGGAACATATGGCAGCCACCACGTTCAGCCTTCCACTTGGGCCACTTTTCTCCTGTGTGCTTAATGCTTTTTCAGGTGAGCTGAGTAAATGTCGAAGCTCTCATCCCAACTTAGAGTAAACTTCAAGTGACGTTTCCTTAAAAAGAGTGTCCACATCTACAGCCCTGTTCAGGCTCTGACATCCTCTTCCCTTCCATCTGGCCCACCTGCCTCCAGCCTCCCTCCCCTGTAGGAGTCTTTCCTCCCAGCTGCCAGGGTGAGCTTTCCAGAACCCAGATCAGACCACATCATGTTCCGGTTTAACACCTTCCACTCAACTCCACCATCCTAACTTTCTGGACCAAGTCACACACAGCATTTAGGGACCAGTCACCTGCTTGTCTTTCCAGCTTCATCTTTTATTAGGCCCCTGTAGCAGACTACCTGTATAGGCAGTCCCGGATTATGAGCCTATAGGTTCTATAGGTTTGTTCTTAAGTTAAATTTGTATGTTTAAGTTGGAACAGGTACATGTGCCTATTACCTATAATAGCTTCCATTGATAAGTGCAAGTTGTACATCAGCAGATGTTTGTAACTCAGGGATTTACCCTAAGAGCCTCCGTTCTTAAGTGGGAGTTGCATGCAAGCCAGATGCTTGTAACTTGGGGACTGCTTATATTTCAGCCATACCTGAGTCCAAAATGCTGTGTGCTCTTTTATGGCACCAGACTGTTCCTTCACTAGAGTGCCTGCTCCAGCCTGGCTAGTTCTCATCTTTTTCAGTTCACCTGAAACACTGCCTCCCCCTCCAGCCATCTCTGACCCCCTCTCCTCTCCCACATCTCAGCTGAATTAGGTATACTCCCTCCACGCTTCCTTAGCCTCTGGAAGCAGAGCTGAATTATTGAACAAAATGCTCAATACTACAATAGATGGAGCACAAGTCTTTGTCCCCAACTAGACTGACATCTCCTTGAGACTAAGACTTTAGAGTGTTTATCCTTAGAAATTTTCAATGCTGAGCATCTGGAAGATGCATAACAAATATTTGATGAATGAACTAGCCAGTGAAAGAATACATGAAATTCACGATTGAATAAATGAATGAACCCGATGGCATGATGTATACAAATTCCAGCAGCCACACTTTCATTTTCCACCTCTGGGCAGAAGCAATTGAAAAGTTTATTTTCATAACCTGAAATTCAGTTGGTGAAGATTTGGCCCCAAACCAGTGGGTTTGCCAAAAGCCGGCAATATGAACACAACTGCGTGGATAATCCTCCCACACTTTAGTGACTAGGTCTGAAAGAATAGACTGGGCAGCACAGATAGATGCTTCCTGGAATAGGACACTGCTGTTAGCCTGAGACACACAGTGACCACGGACTCCCTCCTTGGGCCCAGGCTTCCAGCTCCATAGGAAGCCTCCCCCGCACTGCCCACTGCATTTGGTTTTCACAGAGCCGTGCTCACCCGGCATTTATCATGCTGTGCTTCATCAGAGATTTAATCAGGGTTGAGTTTTTAACAACGTGCTCGTCATGCTCACTTAACTTAAAATCAGGCCTGGTGGGGCATTCGTCAGTCTGGTAGTTTGGGCATTTAAAAGTTTAGAATTTTTCATCGAGGAACACTGTATGTTTTTACCCGGCAGTTCCTTATACATAAACCTCTCAGGCTGGTTTCCTGGTTGAAATATTGCAGGCTTAGAGATTATGCTGCTGTAAAGGAAAGATCTGTGTGTTAGTTTCCTACTGGTGCTGTAATGAATGACCACAGACCTAGCGGCTGAAAACAATACAAATTTATTATCCAATAGTTATGTAAGTCAGGAGTCTGAAACAGGTCTCTCTGGGCTAAAACCAGCATGTTGGCAGGGCTGTACTCTTTCTGGAGGGGCTAAGTGCATTTTCTTGCCTTCTCTGGCTTCTGTAGGCTGCCCGCAGTCTTGGATTCATTCTCTCTTCCTCCAAATCAAAGTCTGAATGGTTGGTTGAATTCTTCTCACATGCCATCACTCCCATCTCTTCTTCTGCCTCCCTCTTCCACTTGCAAGAACCCTATGATTACATGGGAACTACCCAGATAATATGGCTTAATCTTTCTATCTTAAGGTTAGCCTTAACTCCTTAATTCCTCTTTGCCATGTAAGTAGCACATTCACATAATGTGAAAATAATGGCAAAAGGGCCATTATTTTCATTATTTTGCCTATCACAACCTATACAGCTCTGGACATCTACCCTATTTTCCCGAAAATAAGACAGTGTCTTATTTTAAGGTGTGCTCCAAAGATGCGCTAGGTCTTATTTTCAGGGGACGTCTTATCTTTCCTGTAAGTAGGTCTTATTTTTGGAGAATGTCTTATTTTCAGGGAAACAGGGTAGAAGGGGTCCTTTATACAACTGGGGCCCAAAGTGGATCTCCCATCAGCAACATCAGAGTCACCTGAGAGCTTTTTAGACATGCATAGACTCAAGCCCCGTCCAGGATCTTCAGAATCCAAATCTACATTTCCCCAAACTTCCCAGGGTTAGGTGTATGCACAGTGGGTTTGAGAAGCCCTCCTGCTGAGGTTCCCTGAGGCGGGGGAGGAAAGAGCTTACACTCTGGTGTTGAGCAGTGGTCTTCTCTAGAAATGTGTGTGTAACAATGCAGGGGTCTTGAGGAGCCCCAATCAATAGCATCCCTATTTATCACAGAAGTGGAAGACACAGAAGTGGGACAGGTAGAGAACTGTTTTCAGGTAGAGACCTATCTTCTTCCCTAGAAATCCTTCCACACAGGCTCCACCCCTGTCTGTAGGGGCTGGGTTTGGGGAGACCCTCCCCAGCCTGTGTTTTCATGCACATGGCGAGCAGAAGATGGGCTCTGTACAAGAGTCCAACAGATCAAGACTTCACCTTGATAAACTAGTATTTGGTAGTGTTAGTTTTCCCTGTAACTATAACATGGAACCTTGAAATGAGAGGGTCTTCTTCGCAACCAGTCATGGCTGCACTAGACTGGGGAGGGTCTATCCAACCCCAGCCCTCTGCAGACAGGGGCAGAGCCTGTGTGGGAGGATTTCTAGGGAAGAAGATACATCTGAGAGTTCCCAAAAGGAAGAGGAAGAGGCTGGGCTACATCTGCCTGGCTTCTCCTTCCAAACTCAGCAACTCACCAGGTCACTAGTAAATATGGCGATGGAGACAAGACAGGAGTACACAGCTACTAGACTTGCCTCCCCATGGAAGGAAACATTTCCCCATGTGAATCATGCCTGCCAGTGAGGGGAGTACCATCCTGTGTGGTAGCGCTCGCATCACAGCAGGAGTCCATTTGCAAGGAGTATCATGCAATCCCACAGTTCTAAACCTGGCAAGCATCAGAACACCCTGAGAACTTGTCACAGAATGTGGTTTCCTGAACCCCCACCCTAGGGGATTCAGATTCAGTTGGCATAAGATGGGATGGGGACCAAACAGGCCTGAAATTTTACAGCATTCTAGTGAAAAACTGGTTGATATCTTGGTCCATTCAGTCATTTAAGCAGGACATTCCCTAAACCAGAGAGGGTGCCCCCTGCCCCCACTGCAAAGCCTCTTTCTGTTGCAAGTTGAGGAAACCAACCTCAAAGAGGAAATGTCTTATAGAACAAAAGGACAAAGGGGGTGTGTTGGGAAGGGAGGGACTGGCCCTGGGCACTGGACACCAAGGTGAGCTCTCTCCAGCTCTCATTTCTGCTTCTCTCCATGAGCTGGGCTGGCTTTCCTCTGTATTTTCATGCACGTGGCGAGCAGAGGATGGACTCTGCACAATTCCTCATGGTATTTTGTCTCAGGACACTAAAGACAGATTAGTGCTCTTTTACTCCCAATTCCAAAGCATCTGATTGATCCAAGTCAGGTCAGCTGTCCCCTCCCCTAGGGGACACTCCAGGCTCAGGCTGGAGTCACACAGGGCCATCCCTCCATCTCTGCAGGCATGTGTTGGAGGGAGGGTAATTCTCAGATTATGGGTGGATAGCTTAAGACTCTACTAGAGGCTGCAGTCCCATTTTCATATTTTTAATATTGTTTTTCTCAAATAGCCAAAAAAGAAAAAAGAAAACTTTGCAACCTTCAGTATCTGATAACGGTTTTGAGAATTTTTCTAATTTATCCTTAGAATCGAGTTCATTGAAGTATCAGTTGTAGTGAAATCCCCCAGATGGTGCCTACCCTGTTTACTTCATCAGAGATCTGGACCCCTTTGGAGAGGATGCTTATCTTAAGTGGCTCCACTCTCCCCAGGTGCTCTAGCCCTCTACATGCTTCTTTCTAGGGTGAAGAGGGTTCTGTTCCAAGAAGTCCCTTTCTAGGAGTGAATACCAAATCCACTTTATGTTGAAATTTATTTTGTCATGAATGTGTCCACCTACTAGACTGAAAGTTCTCCCACAGTCAAGATTGTTTGTCACTCATCCTACACTGTGACACCTATTACAGGACCCAGCTCAGAGTGTTTGATGACTTTAGGAATGAACGAGAGACATTGTTCTTCAAAAAGTGACGTGTTAATAGCTTATGTGGTGAGAAGTCACTGTGTACTAGAAAATGATATCAGAAGACAGTCCCAAAGTTCAGGATTGCTGTGTCCTTCCGCATGGAGAGTCCATGGTCATCTCCTTAGGGGTCAGGGGAAGGGAAGGGGAACTCTCAGAGATTTGGCAGTGTGAGAAATAATACCTAAGAGTCAGGATGGCTGCCCCACAGCTCACAAATTAACTTCTCCTCCAGGCCCCCTATTTCCCTTAGCATCCATGTCTGTCTCCATCTGCTCAGACTCCTGCCTCCTAATACAAGATGTGCTTGAGTCATGGGAACCAGGTGTCTTCCTTCTCAGAGACACCCACGGGCAGTTGTCATAGGGACATCATAGGGAGAGGAGATACAGAGACCCTTTATGAATGTTTATTTTAATTGCAGTAAAATAAAACTTTAGACTTAATAATCTATCATTCCACTAAAAAATCAATATTACAGAGCTCAAATATTGCTATCATGACAGTGTTTTATTCTAGAAGTATATTTCCCTACATTTTCTAACTTCTAAAATAATAAAAAAAAATAGCTTTGGCATGACAGTTGCCTGACATAAATGAAAACACAATTTAATGAAATGGCATTTTATAAATTTGAATGGAAACAAATATTTGACATGCTTTATTTAAATTAATTTGCTGTGGATATTCTGCTGTTTCAAGAGCAGTAGAGCTTTGTTTTATTGTTTGTTCACTGCACTGGGTTCTGAGGCTTGCTGGTAAAGAAACAGAAGCTAAGGGATCCAGGGAGGCCCAGAGCTGAGAGTCTCACAGGCCCACACCAGGGTTCTGTTGGCAGTAAAACCTGGCTGAATTTGGGAGGAAGTTGTATTAAAAAACCTACTACATCTACTTTTGCAAGGCAAGAGTGGGATATTCACCTCTATGTTGGTGGTGTTTTTGCCATATAAACATCTAGGGTTTTTTTTAGTACTCCTAAGCCAGCCCCAATGTGCATCTATATCAATTCTAAACTGAACAATTTATGGAGGCATTGGAAAAAAAAAAATCCTTTCTAAACTTTCTAGAAAAACAACCTGCCAATTCTAGGATGCTAATTCTATACTTCCAGGGGAAAGTGAGGCATGGATATGTGTTCATTAAATTACTATCTGGCCCTTTAAGGAAAACTAGATTAACTCCTGTATTTATAGAATAAACTTGATTTGAAATGAACAAATATACCATTTTGATTTGATATTCCAGATGCTAATCTAATTTCTTCCTTTGATAGCTTCCTGAATCAGTCATTTGTAGATCCATTTAAGAATTTTCCAACAGCTTATACTTATAGGAATTGTATTTGACTATGGTGATTATTTGTGTTGCCTGGTCACTAGCAACATGATACGATGGCCTCTGTCCTAGAATCTTTATTTGTTTGTTTGTTTGTTTGTTTGTGTGTTGCTTCTAGGAGAAAGTCTGCACAGTTCTTAAGATTAATGTACTTTGAAAATGGGGTTGTGATTTATAGACAAAACCAAGAAACTGGACCTAGGAGAGGAAAACCTAAATACATTTTTACAAAGAATCTTACACACACAAATGCACACCATAAAGCCTGTCTCCACTATTTGGAAAACTTTAGTTTCATTTACTAAAGAAGAAAATTTAAATTTATAGTACAAGATGAACTCTGATCCAGAGATCTCTACATTTGACAAAGCATCCATTCTTTATTTGTTAGAAAGAGTTTAGACACAGCCCTTTCAAACAAACATCAGAGAATGTGAATTGTTACCCTCTGGGTTTACTGCTAGGCCAAGTGACTGAGTGGATAGGAAAATACCCCTTTCTGGAAGCCTGTCCTCTGTACTGGCTTCTTCTTACCCCCAGAGTTGATTATCAGAGGTGAGGCAGTTTGAAAGTGCCATGAACAAATGCTAGAAAGTGAGGAGGTGGGAGGGGGAGGAATTCTGCAGGTGCCCAGGCAGCCGTGAAATAAACAGAAAGGAGATAAGAGTCAACAAACTCAGAAGGCAGGAGAAAAACTAGACGCAGAATGTAGTGGATTACATTTTTCTCAAAGATAGCCAGGGAACAGCCTTTATCAACCAAAGACCATTTTCTCTCCCATCTAGAAATTCAAAAAGAAAAGAGAAAAGGATCAGTTCTACAGCAAAGTTCAGCTTAAGTAACCTTACCAGGTAATTGAAAAAAAGCTTTCGAGTGTTTGGTCAAAAACTTTATTTATTTATTTGTTACTGTTATCAAATAAAAACACCCCTGGTGGAAGGAAGGACCATATGTGTACTTTGAGGGCAGGTTCACAGAAATCTAGGCACTGGAGAATGGAAACAATTGCGCTGGCAAAGTGATAGCTCCTGGTTTTCCAGAAGGAAACAAGGAAGTTCTTTCAAGTTAATTCCATAGTCTATGAAGAATGTCTACTTACTTTTCCAATATGGTCCTGGCCTTGAAAGAACTATAATCTATTTCTGGGGCTAGGACAGCTTCACATCATTAGGAAACAATGATGTTCCTATGCTAACTCACACGCTACTGTAGGAATTAGAAGGGAGATTACTAGGGAGTTAGTTGTCTGGAGTACATAATGGTACTAATTATGTATAGCTAAGGAATGAGTTACCCCAGACTAAGTCTGAAAATGACAATCTGCTATTACCTTGCAGTTTCTGAGGGCCAGGAATCTAGAAGCAGCTTAGTGGGCTAGTTTAGGCTCAGGGTCTCTTGCAAGGTTGCAATCAAGCTGTTAGCAGGGACTGTGGTTATCTCAAGGTAGAAATGAAAGATCCGCCTCCATGATCACTCCTGGGGTTGATGGAAGGCCTCCTCACCATGTGGGCAGAGCATGGCAGCAGGCTTCTGCCAAAGCTATCTGAGAACCCAAAGACAGAAGCCACAGTCTTTTTATAACCCAATCTCAGAAGTGACATTCCATCATTCCTACCGTATTCTCCTTGTTAGAAATGAGTCAATAAAGCCAGCCCATCTCTGGGGGAGGGAATAACACAAAGGTGTGAATAACAGAAAGGGGGGTCACTGAGGGCCATTCTAAAGGCTGCCCACAACAGTAACCAAAGGTATTGTATCTTTTGTTGTAAATAAAATTTACAAATTTTATTCACATTACAAATTTATTTACAAACCTGTTGTTGTAAATAGAATTTTATTGGACCACAGCCACACCATTTGTTTCCCTATTGACTATGGCCATATTTGTGTTACAACAGTAGAGTTGAGTAGTTGCAACAGAGATTGAATAATCCACAAGCTTAAAGTACTGATTATCTAAAGTTTTAGAGAAAAGGTTTCGCTGAGCTTTGCTCTAGAGCAGTGGTTCTCAACCTTCCTAATGCCATGGCCCTTTAATAGAGTTCCTGTGGGTTGCAACCCATAGGATGAGAGCCGCTGCTCTAGGGCAATGCTTTTCAAAATTTATGTTCATATGAACCACCTGGACATACTGTTAAAAATGTGGATTTTCATCCATTAGGTCCAGAAAGCTCCTGAAATTCTGCATTTCTAGCACTCTCTCAGGTGGTGCTGCTGCAGCCGCTGCTGGTCTAGGACCACACTTTGAGTAGCAAGTCTCTGGCAGCCCTTGAGGAAGGAGAAGGTCTCATGTCAGTATGGAGGACCTTCTGCGTAGGGGGACATGGCATGAAAAGGAAAGGCCTGGCCCTTAGAGTGAGAGAAATAAGATTAGGCTGTCTGGGGCAGAGTAAAGCACACAGCTAAGTCCTCCCCATAAAGAGCAATTATGGAGAACAATACTTAGCCTGTCAACAATAGAGAAAACAACATAGTTTCGGTTCTTCTTACTTCAGAATACATACCGCATTTAAAAAAAATGATAAGACTATAGCCAATTGGTCATACAACAAAAACACCAACATGGAAAAAGAAAAAAACTGGATAGAAATAAATAGGTTAAAAAAAAATTGGCAGACATTTATTTAGTGCCCACTTTGCATCCCTGATGTGCCAGGTGCCGGGGATACTCAGGCTGGACAGAGACATGTACATACATTGGGGTGACGCATTGTGATAAGTATTTTAATGGAAATACTTGTCAGAAACTGCAAGAAAACAAAGAGAAGGAACTGGACTTTGAAGAAAGGATAGGAGTTCATTTTGCTGGGTGGATGGAGAAAGCATTTGAGGCTGATATCATAGAGGCCAGAGAGAGCAAGACTGAGGTAGAGGTTATACAGGCCTGCAGCGTGGGGTGTGTATGAGTTAGGGGCTGGGAAGAGAGGAAAGGGGACCAGGCTTGAGGCTGACAGACAGGGAACAGGCTGTCAATGGCCTCAGACGCTGCAGGAGCCCTCTCCAACTCCATCCTCGACCAGAAGAGATAACTCACATAGCATTCCTGGCACATGTGAGTACTTGATTATCATTAGTTGTGGTTCTATTTTAGAAAGGCAACTCTGATGGCAAAGTGAAGAATTTCATATCTGGAAAAGCAGAAAGACAGAGGACCATCGTTCATTTGGCCTGCAGGTGAACTAGTCTTCGGAATCCTTGAAGTTAGGATTCCTCAGCAACACGCCAAAGTTCATGGAACACTGAGGTTGCTCAGGTAGCATCTCCATCCAATTGGCCTGTATCCCCGCTCACAGGCCTTGCCCCTCCAGCGGGGCTCTTCTACCACTGCCGAGGAGGCGACAGCTGCTGAGCCGTCATGGCTGTCCTCAGCCATGGAGCACCAGCAAGGTCTTGGCAAACCCTGAGCAGTGAACCTGAGAGGAGACTTTACTTGTGTCCCACTCAGACGTGGCTGCGCTACCAGCCCTCTAGGCTGCTCATTCCCTGTTGTGGCAGACACCACTGCTGTACTGTTGTGGTGTCTCCCCCTTAGACAAGCTTTGAGGGCAGGGACTGTGTCCGATTCATTCTTGGCACTTAACCTATTCCTGGGCCCAGAGTGGGTACCTAGCAAATCTGCATCAAATGGGTAAACAAACGAAAATAGGGTCAATGATTTTTTCCTTTCTCGTTGTTTGTTGTGAAGATGGTATTAGTTTGCTTGGGCTGGCATAGCTTGGGTGTCTAAAACAATAGAAATTTCTTTTCTCACAGTTCTGGAGGTTGGAAGTCCAGGTTCCAGGTGTTGGCAGGGTGAGTTTCCCTGGGGCCTCCCTGCCTGGCCTGCAGAGGCCTCTTCTCGGCGCACCTGTGTGTCCTTTCCATGTGTGCTAATCTCTTCTTATAAAAAGGCCAGTCAGACTGGGGTAGGGCTCGCCCTAATGGCCTCATTTAATTATCTTTTTAAAGGCCCTGTCTCTAAAAACAGTTATATTTTTAGGTACCAGGCCTTAGGCTTCAACATAATCAATTTTGGGGGGACAAATTCAGGTCCTAACAAGAATTAAATGAGCTAATATATTATTTAGAATGATTGCCTAGAATATAGGGCCACAGAAGTGCTCCTGATTACCTCAAACAATTTGGAAGGAAAACCTAGAAAGCACATTATTTTTTCTGAACCAACATTACAGAGGGGCACTCTAGACTCAGCACCTTTTAAAATGTGTTACCTCTTTAAAGGCCCTGTGTCCAAACACAGTCACTTTCTGAAGTACTGTGGGTTAGGGCGTCACTGTATAAACTCCTGAGGGGACCCAGTCCAGCCCATGATTTGGCAGTTTTCTGACCAAATCTTAAGGAGTGGACCCCATGCTGGGGGAGGGAACAGTGCAGGGTCATTTGCCTGGGGAGGGCATTGACCCTCAGGACACTGGCTGTCAGGCAGGAGTGGGTGGCACACTGGGTGGACAGGGAGATGGCAGCAGTGTCCAGAGGGAGGGGAGACGTGAGCTCCCGAGACCCCATCAGAGGCCGTGCACATGGCTGACCTCTGCTCAGGTAGAAGTGTTATCTGTCCTCTGGAAACCCAGTGTCTCCTTGAGGAAGCAGGTGCTCACAGTGCCCACCTCCCAGCATTGTGGGGGACAAAGAGGTAAGGCCACTGAGTGCCCTGCGCCAGGCCTGGGAAGGGCAGCAGCTTATTGAACACTGACGGAGGGAAGAATGACAGATGGAATCACAAGCATGTGAAATATTAAAGACGCTATTCGAACCATCCTTGGGTTTTTCACCCTAGGAAATGAAACCTCCTCCAGAGACCAGTTCCAATCTAGGACCAGCCGTGCGATGAGCAAAGCAGGTGTGGATGGCCAAAGAGTCCCTGGGCACCCCCCTCAGCCCATTGCAGCATCCACCATGCAGGCTTCACCTTGGGTAGGAATTGCAGAGGCTACAGCACTTTGTGAACGTGTGAACATGACGTCTTATCCAGAGGGTATTCCACCATGGGCCTGGCTCCAATTTTCCGTGGGCTGCCGGTAACAGATTACCTCAAAAGGCAGGCATTGCTTAGACATCTCTGCCTGCCTCCTCCTTCTTTCTTCTTAGTCTCCTCCCGCCTCCCAGGATCTGTTACAGGAGTTTCATTCCCCTTAATTTACTCTGTGCAAATTGCTCTGCATGAATACTTTTATTCTATGGCTCCGTGCATGGCAGCTCGTGACATTTCAGCCCACACGCTCTGCACACAGGGCTCATTCTCCTTGGAGGGAGCTGCCCTTGTGGAGTGGAAGCCGGACCCGCATGCCCCAGGCCCAGGGCACCTTGTGAAACGCCTAATCACGTGGCTTCTTGTTTGTACAGGGATTTACAGCTTCCAGAAGACAGTTGTCCCCCCAGCTCATTTACATAAATACCATAAAAGACATAATACTTTTCATCTGTACAGCTCTTTTTCCATTTACCATGTACTCCCATATATTACCTAATTTATAGGTAATATATAGTAATATAATAATATGGTGATTCCTTTCATATGAATAGTGGTATTACAACCCATTACTGAAAAAGAACATGGGCCTGCTGTGTCCTTACCCTCTGAGAGCCCAGGTGCCAGCCCTGTCCTTGGGCCCCTTACTGTTGCAAGGCAGCCTTCTGGAGGCCCCTTCAGCTGTGCATTCTCATCTTAGAGATTTTCTCTTCCTTCAGCCATGTGCCCAGAGCTCTGGTCTCCTAGCCATCCCTAGCAATACTCAGAGCCTGTTAATAAGGACCCGTGTCCACTGATGTCCAGCTATAGCTGGGCATCCTGCTTTCTCTAACCCGCACATTGGCCAGCCTGGAAACCTGGGGCAGGATGAGCATATGCTGGCCATGTTTCAAGACGTGGCCTGTGTCTAGTACTCAAGTCCTGCTCTAATAGTTAAGGGATGATTGTAGAACTTCTCAAAAAACTTCCAGGATGCCCTTAGTTCATCCAGGAGGTCCGATCCATCCTTGGTGATCTTCATCGGGTGCACATGATCCAAGTCCTCCATACCTTTCACTCTTTCCTACCCTTCAGCTCTA
This sequence comes from Nycticebus coucang, assembly GCF_027406575.1. NCBI lineage: Eukaryota > Metazoa > Chordata > Mammalia > Primates > Lorisidae > Nycticebus > Nycticebus coucang. The sequence continues at coordinate 86,637,130 of NC_069789.1, forward strand.
CACACCAACCAAACTAGTGTGCTTACCCTGCCCAAAAGTTCAATAGTCTCACCTCCTCTGCGCTACTCTCTCTGTCCATAACCCTCTCCCCTCATCTTCTGCTATGCTGTTATTTATTGCTTTACACTGGTTTTCCTGGAAACAGATTCTGAACCAGGAATTGCAGGCAGGTTTATGAGAGAGAACTCTCTGGGGAATGGACCTGCAAGGAGGCAGAAAGGCAAGATTGAGCAGGGGGCTGGAGGGAAAGCTGATTCATAATGTGGGTTTAACTAAGGCCTAGGTTGACCCTCCAGGAAGCCCTGGAGCCAGAATGACCCATCAGAATTGTCTCAGATTTAGGTGAGAGCCAGGCCTTCTTATCCCTGCAAAGATACAAGAAGGGGGGAGCCTTGTGTAGGGAAGGTCCCTCTGGCCCAGGGCAATTCTCAGTGAGAGGAGGCAGCTGCGAGCTGTGGCAGCCAGTCTTCCCAGCACAGGTTCTATGTGTGTGTCCTGAGGAGATGTCTGAACAGAGCACTCCAGTATTCACTCACCCGCAGTTCCCGAACTTTCCTGCATACTAGGATCACAGGGAAAGCTTTTAGACCAGTGGTTCTCAGCCTTCCTAATGCCACTATGTATTTTCATTGTTACAAAGGGGTCACAACCTACAGGTTGAGAACCACTGTTTTAGACATTCCAATGCTCAGGCAAACCCCATATACCATTTAAATTAGACTCCCACCCCAGACACCCTAGGTACCAAGAATGTTTAAGTCTCCCCAGGTGATTCCAATATGCAGGTGAGTTTGGAACTCACTGCTCTGCGCTTCAGGAATCAATGGAGAAACCACTTGGCCCTTGGAAGCTCCCCTTGGCAGTTGTGCTGTGTTCCCCTCCTTGGAACCCTGCATTACTACCTCTCCTGGTTCCTCCCTCATGGAAATGTAATTGCCCATTTTCTGTACTCACACCAGACTGACCCCCTTGAGGACAGGGACTGTGTCTGGTCTTTCCTACCCACTGTGACCACATCTGTTAGCACAGTGACTCACAGCATTGAATATATGATTGAAAATATGAACACGTGAGTGAATAAGCCAATATATCAATGAATGATTGATATAGGCATGATTATGTGACAAAAGAGAGAGAAAGAAGGAAGCCAGTAAAAGGAAGGACTAGAGGAGAAAGTTAAGAAGAAGGAAAAGAGGAGATCAGGGAGGTCTACCAATTTGCTATCCTTAGCTGCAATGTGTTTGTCTTCTACAGCTGTGTAACAAATTATCACAGACTTAGGGGCTTTAGATGACATGCATTTATTATCTCACAGTTCATGTAGGTTAGGAGTCTGGACATGGCATAGCTCGGTCCTCTATTCAGGGTTTCATAAGGCTATAATCAATGTCACAGCTGGGTGGAGTATAGGTTTGGAGCCAGGGTCCTCTTGAAAGCCCATTCAGGCTGTTGGCAGAATTTAATTCATGTGGCTAAAGGACTGAAGTCCCTGCTTTCTTGCTAGCTATTGGCCAGGGGGCCTACATCAGCTCTTGGAGCCCACCTCTAGGCCTTAGCTACACGGCCACATCCATAATCTATTCACATCCATAATCCATTCACAACATTGCTGTCTACTTTCCTTTTAAAAATCATTTTGTATATTTTGGCAGTTTACTTTCTTCCAGGCCAACATGAAAATGTGTCTGATATTTCACTTTCTTTCAGGCTCACATGATTAAGTAAGGCCTGTGCAGGATAATTTTCCTCTTAATAAACTCAAGTCAACTGATTAGGGACCTTAAATACATCTGCAAAATCCCATTTGCCATACAATGCAACACAATCATGGGAGTGATATCCTACCACATTCACAGGCTCCCCACAACACTTAAAGGGAGGGGACTAAACAGGGTGTGTGCACTAGGCAGTGGCAATGTTGGGACCAACTGCATCCTGCCTAACACACTGCAGCCCAAGGCCACTGCCTTCTGCCCAGCCCTGCTTTTCCACCCCACTTATTAGGACTGTACAGCTACTCCTTTGCCAAGAACCCATTTAGCTAGCAGCACAACCACTCAAAGGGGAAGTCCAAGCCTGGACATCTCTTCTGTCTAGCCCCTTTGAACAGGGAGACTCCCCTTCGGTGACATGATTTTAATCAGGTCTTTCTAGGGCATGCTGTGTTCCTTGCCCTGCTGCCTCCCTGCATGAGCCCTCTTTTCCTAATTTATTTTCAGCCCTGAAGCTGAGCTTAGAGGCAGCATCTGGTTCTGCTTTTAAAACAAAGCTCTGGCTGAGTCAAGGAGAGAAGCAGAGAAGTCAAGCACATGCTTTTCCCCAAGGTCACCCAGCAGCAGCCCAGCCGCGGTTCTTCCCTGCCCTCCTCCCAGCATCCTGTGTTGTCAACGCACAACTCCTACTCACCTGGGCCTATTACAGGGTTCTGGGGTTATTGGGTCCACAGCTAAGTCAGAGCCACTGGGCTTCAGAAGGCCTCCCAGGCTCTGAATCCACTTAGAAATTCTATATCCATGCAAGGAAAAGAGAAATGAAAATGTGACTTGCAAAGCTTGTGGTTCTCCCTTCTGGCAAGTAAATGGTCTGTCTGCAACTCCCTGGGCTCAACATTCAGTATCCATAAACTCAAGTGATTGCTGTATCATTGTAGAAGCTAAGCCATCCTAAAAAATCTTACCAGAAGGAGTGACTCATTCATTACCCTGAGTGGTGAGAAGGCAGCTTTTGAGCTCTGCCAAAGCTGCTTTTCTGACTGTTGTTCCCATTTTGGTTCAAGTCTCCCAGAAGATTGAGGCTTTCATGGAACAAAATTTATCATCATAGAGGGGGCAGGAGAGACGTGAAGTCCAGACTCTCCGCAGATGGTGGAAAAGGCTGCCTGTTACGGGTACTATGATGGCCACAACCAGAGGCGTTGTATTTTCTGGGGTACTTTCAGATACCCTATTGTGTTGCACCATAATTTATGCTTGTCAAACCAGTTAATCTTAGCCTAAAAATATAGTCAGAGCAGCTATGTGTTAGATCAGCTGGGAGTAGGGGCAGAGGGGAGGGAAGAGGGAGATAGGCAGAGAAGAAGCCACAGAAATGTAGGTTCTTCCTTCCGTCTAACCCAATAGCTATATTGTCCCTCTCCAAGGACTCATTGGTCACCTGAACCAGGACACTGAAGGTATCTGATGGCTATGAGGGATAATACTTCCATTAACCAATTATGAGAGAAATTTGCTTGGTTAGCCATTTTTCCTCTTAGCACACAGGACAAAGGGATAGGGGAGGCAGCCCAAACTGGAGCATAAAGGCTGAGAGTTGCAGAAGGGAGGATATGGGGGAAGGTGAACAGGGGGGACAGATGAAAAACCTTAGGGTCTTAATTTCAGCCAGTGGTACATGATGAATAAAGGGAAGGGCCAAGGAGCAGGGAGGCGATGGGTCAGCTCCTACTACCCCTGCGTGGAAAGCCCAACTCTATGATCCTGTATCTGATAACTGTAGCCCTTACAGCTATGCTGGGTCCATATTAAACACTCAGAAATGCCACTCATCATAATTGTAATTATTACTGTATTATTACTCCTGAGGCATGCTTTCCTTCATAATTTTTAATTGGAGGGGAGGACAGTGCCACTTCCAATTTCTTCCCCCAATCAATATTTTTCTGCCTCTTCTGCATATATTTAAAAAGGAAAAGCTGCAAAAACAAACAAGGCAGAGACTAAACTCATGACTGCAGAGACCCCACGCAGTACGGGCACAGAAGGAACCAGAGCCCAAGGCGTGTGCCTTTTGGTATGTCGACTTTCCTAGGTTTTGATTCTAGTTAATGTCTCCTCTGTTGTTTTCCTTTTTAATTATGATCCAACGACCTTCTTATACAAAGTGTGGTTCCCTGAATATGAGCAACAGAAGGCTGAGCAAACAGAGTTTAGTGCTATCATCAAATGCCATCTACGACCATGTTAATGTGGCACATATTATTGACAGATGATGATACTATTATCACTGTTACGCGCACTCGCGGCATGGTAATTGGCCGACCCAGATAAGCAGGTCACTCCTCTCTTCAGAGTCTTACTTCTGTATGGGCAGGTTTTGAATTGCTTCCTCCTTGTGCTCTGCTAGCTGTCGAGCATCTGTGCGCTCCCTCAGGGGTGTTGCTCTCTGATACCACATTTCTCCTCTGCTTGGCTCTGAACTAGGGCTTCCCCTCCCATACTAGGAAGAAAAATACAGGAACAGAAGAGGGTAGAAGAGCATGCATAAGTTAGGGGAACATGAGCTGCAGAACAAGTAGACGCCCCGCATTAGAAGGCTATTCTGCACGCTCACCATATTCGCGCAGGGGTGCTTCTCCTTACTGAACCATTTTCCTCCTTGTGGTGATGGAACGACTAAGGATCCCTCCTCTGTCTCATGGCCCCACCAGCCTTTGGTGCTCAGAATCCTCTGCGTCCAGCTGGCAGATGGAAAAGAGAGTGGGGGAAGATACCCCTATGCACCCTGCTCAGCCTAAGAGTGACACACGGCACTCAGGCTCACATTCCATCAGTGACAACCAGTCATAAATGCTGGGGAGGATGTGGGGGGTGGAATGTAGCCTGTGGCGAGGAAGCTGCTCCCAGCAACAATTTCATGCTATGCAAGAGACCAGACAAGTTTTTGGTGGGTAGTTAGCCATTTCCGCTGCAAAGCATTTTACAAGACCAAGCAGGACCTGTTTGGTGTAAGCACTAGTGATTATTACCTAATACGAGCACTGAAGGATCCCAGGGACCCACTAATGATACTGATGAGGGCCTAGGGCAGAGATTGTGTCGGAGCCCCAGGGAGTCCCTGAAGCTTGCTTTCTTGTATAAAGTGGAGGCCCATTGCTCCCACAAGACAGCGCAAGCCAACAGCACTGTGGCAGCTGCCCTAGGCATCAAGATCCAGGCTCTAGAAGCCCCGGGAAACACAAATGCCTATTTGATCGCCCTTTACAGCAAAACCTTGTTAAGCAGATATTGGTTTGTCCGAGAGAATGCACAATTGGAAGCAATTGTTGTTCCCCAGCTAACTGGATATCCTGTCATGCTCCAGTAAAACTATCAGATTATTTGAACTAGTTAATTCAAAATCCATTCTTCCTGGTCCCTTGCCTTTCAGATTAATGACATTTGCTGTAATTGATGGTGAGAGAGAGGGAGACAGGGCAGGGGGAGGAGCACATGGTCTCTGGGAATCGGTGGCTTTGCTCCCACACCAAACCAAAATCGAGAGGAAGCTGGAGAAAGAGGAAAGGCAGGGCGGCTGCAAAGTATGTGCTCTGGAAAATTAGGTTTTAAGTATTATTTTTTTTCCCTGAAGGACTCTTAGAAGGAACCAAGGAAAAAGAGAAGAATGCCTAGACATCTGTGCAATTAGTATCACCATTAAGAAATCTGGAAAAGGGTGAGCTTTGTTCCGCTGGAATCTCCCCCTGAAACACATGAGTTGGGTCCAGGGCCTGTGAGAAGCAGCTGAGTGCTGTGGCCCCACGATTGGGACGGTGGGCAAGCTGGATGAATGTAGGCAAGCTATGTAACCCCTCTGTGCCTCAGTTTCCTTATCTGTTACCATCAGGTAGTACCACGTCACAGGGTCGTTATAAGGATTCAGAGTGCCCACGTATGTCGGAGGTTTAGGGTGGTATTTAGAGCAGGTAACCCCTATGCAGGTGTCTATAAAATGCAAAAGCTTGGGTTCAAACTCCCACATCCCCTTCTGGTAGCTTAGGAGACTCAGAGCCAGTTCATTTAAATTCCAAGCCTTAGTTTCTTGTTTGTGAAATGAGGATTATTTTATGACTTCACCAGATCATCTCACAGGTGGTGAGATTATCTGAGTCTGTGACTGTGGACGTGCCTTAGCCAATGTCTGGGATGGAATCGGCAGTTAAAAAATGCTAAGTGCACCTCAAGCTGAATGTTTAAAGTATTCCCAGGTCTCAGCAAGACAGAAAATTAGAGACTTCAGTAAACAGTGCCAGGGAAGCTTCTGCATATGGCAGCCCCCAGTCACCAAGATGAGTGCGTGCCAGCCAGCATTGTAATTTTTACTTATTTCACGGAATAAAGAGCCATGTTGATGCTGAGCTCCCACCCAGGTTATTAGAGAGACATATGTAGCACGTCAACACAGATTGGCAGGGTGGGAAAACAAGGGGAAGTTAGGGAATACCTGGTGAAAGATACTTAAATAAGTGAAATGCATTTGGCTCCCACAGACCTCAGTAGCATATATACTGGAGTATTAAAATAGAACAGACACGCAGCTACCATTTTCTAGAATCTGTGTGAATCAGGCACTCAAAATAAAAAGAGCGATGAGCCTTTCTATTTTAATAACAGGAAAACACACAAGAACATGAACTTCTCTATATAGAAAAACAATGCAAAGACTTCCTAACATCAATTCCAAAAATGCCTTGAAGAGAATAGGATGTTAAACATCAGCCAGCAGGATGTTGAAAGATTCTCCCCCGAAGCATAATCAAGTGTCTCTCTGGGGCATAGTGACAGGATGTGGGGAAGTGACACAATGTAATATTCAGGGACTATAGCAAGATTTCTAATTTCCATTTCTCTTCCCGAATGAATTAAAAAAAAAAAAAAAAAGGGTACAGTTTGGGTATGTGAGGATTAATGTGACTGCCCATGTGAAATGCCTGATGCAAGTCCCAGCAGGCACAAGCGGTACCCAGGATGTCATGATTGTCACCCTGACTGGATATTCAAGTTCAGTTAGCCAGGTGCAATGGTCACAGACACACTGGGAGGGATGGCTACAGGTGGACTGTTCTCAAAGCCTGGTCCTATTATAGTCTAGCTACAAAAGCAGACAACAAACAAACATTTAGTAAAGTTTTCTGGGTGGTTGGATACTCCCAGGTCGGGTACTGTGAAAGTATTACAGAAAAGAAGTTGGTGAAGATCTCAACTAGGAGGGGATCACTCTCTTTCGTTGCCTCAATAATATCTTGTTCTCCCAAGAAATCAAAGCTCCTGGAAAGCAAGTATCATCTTTTACATCTTTGTATCCTAAGAACACCTTCATTCATTCAATAAACATTCAATGAGCACTTACTGCAAGCTTGGCAGCTGCTAAAGTTACAAATATGGTCACAATCGGGTCTTTGACCTTGAAGGGCTCAAAAATCACTCGAAGCATCATCTGTTCTGTGAGAGGTTCTTACACCCTCCTCTGGGTCCCCAGGGCTCTTCGCACCGACTAGCCACGGATGTGATACATCTGTCTCTCTTGCACTGGATGGTGAATTCTCAAGGGCAGGCTGGGAAGACCACCCATCTCTTCACTCGGGCCTGGCCCCATGTGTGTCACTGAGCACACATCCATAAGTGGTCATGAGTGAGTAACCATGCACTCGTGTGTGCAAGGGGGAGGCAGGACGGGAGGTCTGTATGCAGCCATGCCTGCAGGCATGTACGCAGAAGATGGTGTGAGCTAACCTTCTCTCACCTCGATCACCACGTCTGAAGTGTTTCCAACGCTTCATTAGAAGGAAGACTTTCCTGTTGCTGAAATGTTTTCAACCCTGAGAATAGTGTACTCCTTCTTGCTGCAACAATCTATCTTTTTGAAGGAGTCTAGATTTTCCTGATATCGCCAAGGCGTTGTCCAGACTAATGGCAAAATGGAACAGACACAGGGCCTGTCATCATTAACAACAGAAAGCAAACGGCTCGCCAGCGGGCCGTTAAGGAGCCACCAGGCTCGTTAGCATTCAGCACAGAGCCAGACACATAAATACAGAAGTGATAAACAGGAGACCAGGAGCCCGTGTCAGATACCTGCGTGTTCTACAGAACTGCCCAGGCCCACCAGCGCTCAGCTGTGGTGACTGCCCCACACAGACACGTCCTCCCCAGGCAGACAGGCCATTTCTCTGGCCAGAAGTCTCTGCCGTACATCACCCCTGAAGCCAACGTAAAATCAACACTTTTCCTCTCAGGCCGACCTCTTCTGACCACTCCACTGCTGCAGAGTTACAGCGTCACCATGGGGCTCTTCCCAGGAGCCGGTGCTAGGAACTGTGAATCAGCTCCGGCCCCAGATTAACATTCAGACAGAAGCCCTGGTGATGAATATTTTAATATAATGTTTGCTGTTTACCCACATGAATGGAGGGAACTTACATCTGCCAGTGCCACCTGCGCCACAGAACTGCAGCCCAAACAGCCGTGTCCCCAGAGAGCCCAGCTGTGTGGAGCACAGGGGGCAGGTGGGAAGGAGGCACAGGGATGGGGGAAGAGGAGGGAGGCATGGTGACAGGCTGGCAGGGGGCCCAGACCAGAGAGATGGAAGAGGGCCCCCACCACGACAGCAGAATCAGCAGGCGGGAGGAGACACAGGCAGTGCAGACGATGACCAAGGAAAACTGAGGCTGGGAGGGTGAGCCGTCTCAGAAGGGAGGAGTAGCGACCCCTCAGCTGACAGTGGATCTCACAGCCATTTGCGTCGGGATGGAGGGAGAGAACAGAGTGTGTCTCACTCAAGTACACAGAGCAAGTTTCAGAGGTGTGGGCATTTTGTTAAAGTTGGCCACAGGTATTTGTGGCCACACAACCATATGGACTTGGGAAGATGGCTGGTGCCCTCACCTCGCTGCCCAGGCTTGGCTCCCATGGTGTGGCTCTCCCCCAAACCGCAGAAGGAAACTAACTGGGAGCTGGGAATGGACAGGGTCATTCGCAACCTTCATTCAGAATATTTTTGGTTTTGAAAGGATCCTAAAGGGTCCTGGCAGAGGCTGTCCCAGCCGGAAAGGCAGCCGTTGTTTCTTCTATTTTGGTTGTTCAAAAGCCAGGGGATCACCTTCTCTTGGTGGCTGAGGGGCGGAGCCTGTGTCTGCCAGCAAAGTATCAGAGAGGTAGTCGGGTCCCTGCTGAGGGTCTGAGGCACACACCCTCACTTGTCTGGTCATCTTCTGTTCAATAAGCAAGGGAATGCCCAGGAAAGTCTCCCCCAGATGAGGAGGACTTCTTCAAAAACTGCCTTGATTTTTCTGTTCACTTTGTCACCTGTCTGTCCCCGTTCACCTTCCTCCCTTTTGGGGGCTGTACTTTAGATTAGGTTTGGATCTCTTATAGAACGTGGCTTTAGTACACATTCGATTGCCACCAGCCCCATTTCTGGTTGTATTTCTGGACTCCCTAAACTCCTTGGAGAGACTGCCATGTGTTTGGAGAAGGTGAGAGTAGACACCTGCCTTCTAATGAGTACAGCACAGAGGACAGTGTCAGCAGGAGAAAGTGACGAGTCCATTCTCTCCCTTGTCTCTGTGAGCGAGCACCCACCCCTCTCCCTCCTCCTGCTGCCCGTGTCCATCCCTGACCCCCATGGCCACCCACTACCTGGAGTTAATGGGAGGCCTGAGGATAGTCATTGTACTTCTGGAGGCCCATATGTAGGAACAGATTTTGTTTTTAACTTTTTATTATAGAAAATTTCAAAAATACATAAAAATAGAGCTATCAATGAACCCTGTGTACCAATCACTCAGCTATAAAAATCATCAACTCTACATCTCCCTTATTTTACCTATAGCCCCCACTCTCCACCAAACCCGCCACACACACAACAACACCCACATAGGATGTTTTCTGAAGCAGTCCCAAATTATTATGTCATTTCATCCATCAATACCCATGGATGCAGTTTTCACTAAAGCACTAGCCCTTTAAATTCCCTCAGGCCCCCCAAACCAACTCAGGCCTTGGCACTCACCTGCCTTTGAGGACATGTAACCTCTGTGACCCCTCGTGTTTTAGGCATGTGTGTCTCATCATCTTGCCCAAATTACCTTTCCTGGAAAATCATTGTTATAAGCAAATCAATGCCCCAGCTAATGGACGGTTTGTCTCAGCCCTTGGGCAATTTCTTCTCTCCATTCCCAGAAGAAATCATTTTGTAAGCAAGTCAGCCTATCAGCAAACACACCTGCATGCCAGATGTGCACAGCTGTATGCAAGCAACTGCCAATCCATCTGCAGCACTACCTAAACAAGGGAGACGTGCAATCTGATCACCAAATGACTCTTATAAATGATAGTCGCGCATACAATATTCAAAACCAACAGGCAAAACCAAGTTGGGCTTTCTCCAGAGGGAAAAAAACCTGAAAAATAAATGGCCTTTTTTTCCACCAAAAATGTCATGAAATCTGTTTTGTCTATTGAGCAGGAAAACAAAGTTGGTTATGGAAATGGTTACTCGGAGGCCTGATTTGGATCCCTCGTCTGATTGCCACCAATGGCCCTTGGCCCGTAAGGAGTCCTTTATAACACTTTTAAATAATTTATGGAACCAACTATGAAGAAGTTCATGGTGTTTAAGTATGGGCCTAGAAATTTAGACATCATTGCATAGATACCTGTGCTATGGTAGAAAGTACATTATTTAAACCCAGAAGGTCTGAATGCTTCTTCCACGAACGTGCACGATCCTGAGACAATTTACTCTACTGCTCTGTTTTCTCATCTGTGAAAATGAGTAAATAATAATAATATTTACTCATTGGTAAATAGTAAAGAAGTCAGGAGGTGACATGCTAACAGAAGAGGAAACGTTACACACGTTATATTAAGTATAAAATATTTCAGTTTATTATGTTTATAAGAAACTCACGTATCATGGATTGAAAATGCACAATACTTTTGGTTGAAATGAGAAAAAAATTATATGTGTGTGTACCATTTCAATTGTTGAAAAACACAAGCAATAACAGATATAAAAACACTTAGAAAAATATCAGACTCCGGCAAGTGTCATTAAGAACTAAGTGTGGTCGGGCAGCGCCTGTGGCTCAGTGAGTAGGGTGCCGGCTCCATATGCTGAGGGTGACAGGTTCAAACCCAGCCCCAGCCAAATGCAACAAAAAAATAAAATAGCCGGGCGTTGTGGCGGGCGCCTGTAGTCCCAGCTGCTCGGAAGGCTGAGGCAAGAGAATCGCGTAAGCCCAAGAGTTAGAGGTTGCTGTGAGCCGTGTGACGCCATGGCACTCTACCCGAGGGCGGTACAGCGAGACTCTGTCTCTAAAAAAAAAAAAAAAGAACTAGGTGTGGTCAAACAGGAAGTGCACTTGGCCACCACCACCATTCCCTCATCAGTGTCCACAGCCGCGGACAGTTGGCAAGTACCCACTTGAGTGTCAGTGCAGTGGGGTTTCCCAGGTCCACGAAACCACAGGGCCGAGAAGGAGGTTGTGCACTCTCCCCAGGAGGGCACCGTCTCCACTTCTGTCTGCGCCCTTCCTGAGGAAATTCCTACACAGTCCAGCGTGGCTCAGCTACCATGACTTACCCGGAGCTGGGATGACCAGATTTTTTGACTTGGCAGCAGAAGCCCCTACCTTTTCCCCACAGGATTGCAGCTGTGATCCTACCTAATCCTCATTTGTGGTATGGAATAGTCACCCTTTGTGTGGGATGGCAGAGGACCTGGAAACCACACCAGTTATTCACGCTAAAGTGGATCTGCCTTTTGTGAGCAAAGTCAAAGGCAAGAGGTTCTGGGTTCTATTCCTGGCTTGTCCTGAATTATCTTGGACTGTTACATTTTTCAAGGATGGCTCCATTTGCCCACATCTTCGGTGGGGACAATCATATAAACTTCTTCCACTCTTGTGCTGATGAAGAGGCATCTAACATATTGTGAAACTGCAACAACTAAATTAACAAGGTCTTCAGTGAACTGAGCTAAGGGGTGGGGCACATTCACCACTACCAACCCTGCAGTAGACTTTGAATTCACATGTAGGTTCAAATCCCATAAACTCTAAACATCCCTTTGTCCTTGGGGTTTCTATTCCTTTACTTTCAGTTCTTCATCCTTGTGGGCCTTTCCTTAAAGAGCAGGCACCCTTCTTCCCTCACTTATCCCACAACCCTTCCCTACCCACCCTTCTGAGGACTGGCAGAAACGTCCCCCTCTCCTTCCGTGTCCCTCACTCACTCAGTGCATTTCAAGGGCATTCTGAGAATTTCAACTTCTTGCTTTTCCTTGAGTCACATGTTCATTGGCCCATACTAGAACTTTGGTGGCAGCTTCAGAGCAATAATCAGCCCTAATCTGAGTGACTTTCTTGGAAAAAGAGTCCTGGGAGGCATTTGAAGCTGGGCCCAAGAGCAAGTCTGCTCAACTTTCCACCAAAGACGGTACAGGGCCTCCAAGAATCCCCTGCCCAGCTTTCCCTAAATCAATTTCCCAGCCCAGTAAAGAAACTGGGCAAGGTTGTATTAAATCTATTCCCCTCCACTGCCCCTCACTGCATTCCCAAATCACATCTGGCTTCTAGCCTTGCTTCAACCAGTACTTAATCCTCAGTGGTGATCCTTTTAAGAAATTTAATTTCATCCTCTACTCTTCCCTTCCTACCCAACTTTGTCCATAAATAAAATAGTCCTGGGAATTTCTAAGTTCTGACATCATATAAAAACTTCTTTATTCTGCCAAATACTCATTTTCAATGCCTAATCCATCTCCCAGCACCATTTCCAGTGATGCCCTGAATGTTCCTGGGGTTTATAGATCTCTCATTTGCTGGCTGCTTCTTACAACAGCTTGGAAGTTCAGCCTTTTAAAAATCAATCTGACTCTCTGCTTTCTTGCACCACACCTCACAGTTTGTACAGAATAGCAGTCTGTGTGCTGAAGTCTCCTGAAGATATTATTAGCTCTTATTTTTGGAACCACCTCCAGGCCTGAAAGAAAACAGATCAATGCCCTCACCCGAGGCCTACGCAGGCACACTCACAGCCAACGACACCCTCTCCTGCACACACTGCTCTTGAGTTGAAAGCTCGAAATCCCAGGTACCAACAGAGAGTCATAACTGGAATCTTGTGATTCTGCAATTGATCAGGAGAAATAATATTAGTGACTAAAGTAACAATTTAAATTGATATTAAAAAAATAAGAGGCACTTTTTTGGGGAAGCTTTTCCATGTATAAGGCTCAGCATTAAATACTTTACCTGAACAACCATTCCCACAAAAAATCTTTGATAGTAGACACTATTATTATCTCCATTTTTTAGATGAAGTTGAAGCGTGAGGGAGTGAGATGCTTGTTCAAGATCACACAACCAGGAATTAAACTTAGCCTGTCCGATTCCACAGCCCGCATAGTGTATCCACGTCATGGCATTGCTTTCCTACATCAACCTGAAGTAGCTAACGCAAAAGGGAGACTTTATTATAAGCACCCTGGAATCCAAGTGCAGGAACTGAGCCTCTGGAGCCACTGCAGTAGGACTCGAAGGCTTGCGTTGCACCCTGGGTGTGAGACTCCGTCGTGACGCTCTCCTTGCCATGTGTGAAGCTCCCTCCTCCAAGTCATGTGCCGGATGTGGCTGTCATCAGGCCCCAAGGATTCCATGTTAGAACTTCATACTCATATTTCTGTCTCTTCCCTGATTTGCAAATGTTTCAGGGAGGGACTGACTGGCTACGGGGAGAATCACAAAAAAAAAAAAAAAGAAAGAAAGAAAAAAACCTGGTAGACACCTGGGGAGAATGGAAGGAAAGGGAAGAAGGCAGGCAGTACCCAAAAGAAAAGGCCACTGGGGAGATCTTCAAATGGACTGCCTCAGTGTGACCTAGGGCAGGTTAAATCATCTCGCGCTCCTCGTCAGAAGGACGATGATGCTCCTCTTGAAATGTTGCGAGAACAAGGTGCTTAGAATGGTGCCTGACGCGTGGTAAACACCCAACAAATGTGAGCTATTACTATTATTAAGTCTGAGTCGTTGCAAGCTCACAGTGCCTGGCTTGATTTTATTCCTTACAAATAAACATTATTATACTAAATCCCTTGGCACACAAGGGCTCAGAGCCTGTTTCTTTTCCATTTTGGAGAATTGAGGGGAGGAGGTGGAGCTTTAACGTCCCTAGAAGAATCTATTCTAGGATTTTAGTGGATTCACCAGGTGTGGCAGGGAGAGCTGGGAGTGTCTTTAATTTTTTTTTTCTGAGTTTACACCTTCTATGTATTTAGAACAGAGATTTGAGGGCCCTGAAATTGGTTGTGAGTCCTCTGTAAGCCATTCCTCTTTACCAATGTCCTGAGTCCTTCTTGGCCTATAGTGTGGCCTCTGAAATGGACATGGCCAGGGAGATCTGGGATTCTCATGGCTCTCTAGGAAAGAAAATGGATTCCTTTCTACTTATATTTTTGTCCTCAAAGCCACTTCTAGCAGGGAAAACACTCAGCACTGTCAAGACCTCTCCTGCCCATCCACCCCCGTGCCAGACACAGGGAATCCACCACTAGAGAATATTCTTTGGCTGTGGCTGAAGGAGGGAATCAGATATTCAGAAGTCTAAATGCCAAATGCATCAGTCTAATTTATTCAGACAAGTTTTCATCTGGGTATTTTCTATACTATCAAACTCTGTATCCTTCAGTGAAGACATTTGTCTTAGCTGAATAAAATCTCTTAATGGTTTAATAAAAAGCACTTAACTCAGTTTTCCTCATTTTATGAGTGCCTTGAGGTCCTTTAGGAGAGCAAACATCTTTGCCAGGATCATTGAGGGAAACATAATTATTTTTCTGCCTTCTGACGTATTATTTTCCGGAAGGAACAGTTCCAGATGCCCCTCATATGCTTGCAAACTCTCTGAAGCTCCATCAAAGTACAGGTTACTGTCAGTGATGAGCTAAGTGGTGACCCTCCTTCCTGCCCATCCACTCAAAGACATCTCCACATCTTCATTTCTGTCTTTGCTGAAATAGCATCAGTGCCATGATCATCGCCAATTTGTTCTGTTCAGAATAAATAGAGAGAAGAGTCTAGAGGTCAGTTAGAACCAAATGCCAGGAGCGAAAAGCCAAGCGAAAAATTAGGTTAGTAGAAATTTCATGAGAACAAAAACAGTTGAGGAAGGTAAGAAAGACGAAATGGAAAGAAACAAGGATGACTCAGAGAGACAGAGAGAAAGTTGGGAAGGCCAGGAAGCAAGATACAGCTGCGGGGAGGGCAGACTGGGCAAGGAGGGGTGGAGAGGCAAGGGGAGGGGTCATTAGCTGGGAAAGCCAAGGCCGAGTGAGGAAAAAGCAGAACAGGACACACGAGCAGGCAGGAATCACAGGGAGGGACAGAGGAAGGAGCAGGAATGTAGGGAGAGGCAAAGGAGTAAGGTAAAGGGGATGTGGGGCAGGAGAGGAAAGGTGATGCCTTAGGGGCTGCAGGTGGCTGGAATGGAGAGTTTCATCACTGGAAATGAACACAGAGATGGTTTTCATTTTACAGATAAATGAATAAAGATGAGGAAGGGTTAAGTGACTTCCACTCGGCCATCTACCCATTCATTCTATGATCACGTGTTTGTTGTGCCCCTTCCTGTGCCCTGCATGGTTCCAGGCACGGAGTAGGCTAAATAAGGCACACAGGGCCCTGGCCCTTAAGGATTCACAGTCCAGTGGGAGCACATTGGCAAGTAAGCTGGCTTAGATGGCACTGCAGGGCCAGGGTGGTGCCAGGGCCATAGGAACCTGCAGAAGAGGTCCCTGCCACCTGTGCGTGTGAAGAATGGACAGCAAGAGGGTAGATGGGGGTGCACCAGGCAGGGGGAACCTCAGGCCTGGAGGCCAGCCACCTAGAGCCCGCCAGCTTCAGAGATGCTCTGGGGCCAACCTGGGCTGCAAACCCAATCTCCTGGTTCCTAGCCCCCTATATCTGTCTGCCTTGGGGTTTGGTTTGTACCCTTCAAACGCCAATATCCTGACAAGTCCTCACTAACCAGGGAACAGAGGCTCGAGTCCCAGAGCAGCCCCCTTTGCCATCTGTCATGGAATCCTTCAGTGGCTTTCTTTTCTTTTCAGGTTCAAATGCAAACTCCTGTGTCCAGGCCCATTTCTGTCTGGCCTGTGCTTACCTTCTGTCCATTTTCTTATTCATTCCCCATTCTCCCCGTGTGTGCCAGTGATACTGAAATGCTCACGGGTCCATGGACAGGCCACCATTCCTTTACATTCTTTTACATTCCCTGGGCACACAGTTTGAAATCACCCAGAGACTCTGCTCAGGCTCCAAACCTCTCCTCCTTCTGAAAACCTCCTTCCCCTTAACCTCTCCCTCTGAGCACAGGCAGACAAGGGGCTCCTTCCCCAGGCTCCCACTGCCTGTCTAATAGCAGTTACCATCTCTTGACTAGTCCGCCTCCCCCAGGACACTGCCAAGCCTTTGAAGGCAGGGACATAGCCTGCTCATTCATCTGTTGACTACAGGCTGGCATAGCCCCTTGCTCACACAGTTTTTATAAAAGCTTGGGGAGCCAAGCTGAAATGAATCCCCAGTGAGTCGAATTGTGGTCAATCCCTAATTTGATTTGGAGAAATTGGTCAACCTCTCTTCCCATTTGAGACAATTTTGATCTGCAAGACAGGACAGCACACTTCCCATTGAGAGTCCATGAGGTGAGGTTGCAATTGGGGGAGGTCTTGGTACCTGTCCTGGCTGTCAGTGCACAGACGCAGCCCAGCAAGAGTGGCCTGCTTCAATTCTGGCTCTCTTGGTACAAGTCCCACATTTCACCAAACCTTGGAGAAAGTTTGGTGAGTTTGGCTCCATAATGAATCATGAAGGAAGCAAAGGGGTCCTGACTCCTTCATTTATTGCCTTGTTTGTATCCTGCTAATCCATTCCTATGTTCAACTAGCAATTAGAAGTTACTAGTTTGATGTTCCCTGCTTAGCACATCTTCTCGGGGCACGTTCATTTTCATGTTCCAGGGCACAGAATGCTACTATCTTTTGCTGAGTGAAACTTTAATCAGCACATTCCTCATTGGCCTATGGTAGCACATAAGCTTATGGTTCACACAATTCATTTTATCTTTTTAAATTTAATAAGATGCAAGCTGGATGGTCATTACAAGCCTCCTGTTGTGTGTCCAAGAGCTGAAAACAAACATGGATAAAATTAATTCTGGTTCATTATGTCTAGTAAGAAAAGCTTTATCCTCTCCAGTCTCATACAAAGGCTGCAAAGGAAGAGCTGGGAAGAGCTGCTTCCACTTTCTCCACTTTCCTATATGTGTGTGACATAAATAGCGTGACAGTTAAAGAGCAGGTCTAATTAACTTGGTCGTCTTGTGAGCTGACTTGGTACATCACAGTGCAGGCTAGTGGGCTTTATGACTTGTTCTTTCATTCAACAAACATTGAGAACTCTGTGCCTGTTCTTGGGCTAAGTGCAAGCATCCAAAGATGAAAGAAAAGGAACACTGTCCCTGCTCTTAAAGAACTCACAGCTTACAGACCCAGAAAATGACAATAAACTGGCCCCTCAATGTTGGCATGTAATGTGACAATACCTGAGGCGGGTGTGATGGGGCAGGCAGAGTGTATCAGGTGGGCTTCATGGAGGAGGTGACTCCAGACATGACTCAATTGGCTCTAGAATAGAGCAATGCCAACCACGACAGATCTCCCCCCCAGTTCCCCACAGGAAGCACAGGAAACGTGCTTTCTGGGCAGAAGAGCACGGTTGCTCCTAGAGAAAATTTCTGTACCAATCTAGATTCCTAGATTCCTGTCCATGGTACCAAAGTAAGGTTTGAACTGGGGGATTGTCTGGAATAGTCTTCTAGCAGTACTCCACTTAGAAGATGCACCAAAAAGCAAAACACAACATTTAGCCAATGGTTAATTCCTTCACCAACCCACCCACCATCCTCTTTTCTGAGATGCTCCCAAGTACAAATTCTGATCAGGTGTGTGTTCAGCTTGTTCTGCTGATGCTATCTCACTCTGTGCTGAGGATGCCTCAACAAAACTGGTCTTTCAGAGTTGGAGAAATGTCTTGCATTCTCTCCAGGCAGCAGAGAGAACAATCCCTTGTCTGTACCTGAAAACTTCTATGATGGGAGTCTAAATGAAGGAATAGAACCCACTGGAATTCATTGCAGACGCTTGTCTCCAGAAACAGCCTTTAGGATGATGAGAATTTTCCATGCCCTGGGCTCTCCCTTCACCGATTAATGCCAGCACAGATGTTGAAAAATGTTAACAGTGGCCTCTACTGACCAAACATAGTATTACCACATACTTCAGTCTTGTCTGGATATTTTCATATGCATTCATTCTTTTGTTCACTCACTCATTAAGTCAGTAATTTTTCAGCAAACATTTACTGAATATTTACTATTTGTAAGACTAATAAATAAGCAAATGTGATTTGAAAGGTGCAAGGAAGAAGACCCCACTCATTTCCTAATCCCTAATTGTCTCTCTCGCTGGTCGAGAGAATGCCTGAAATATGCAAATTTATTTCTCCTTGGTGTTACGGCATGATCTTCTACTGTGACAATACAAAGGTTTTCTAATTAAGATAGCATATTACTCCTTAGTAGTCATTAACACTTTAGGAAAAAATAGTTTATTTTATCAGGAAAAAAGGCATCTTTAAAGTGAATAAATACAAAACCATGTAAGTAGAGATTACTAAAAGGACAAGAGATAATCTAGGGTATGCTCCTAGTATGATATAATGTAAGGAAAGTCAAAGAGCTAACAAAAGAGAATTTAGGACATTAGGAGCCTGGAGAAAAGAGGGAAGTCAGAGAAAAGCAATATAACTAAAGGCTTTGGGGAATATGTTCTGAGTTCAAATTCAATCTTTCTCATTTATTAGTATTGGATTTCAGGTGAACTTTTTAACCTCTCTAAACCTTCCTCCACAAACCTTCCCCCAAAATGTGGAATTAAGCTATGGTTTGTGTAAATGTCATGTGAAGTACTCAGCATAGTGATGGGCATACTGTAAGCATCCAGTAGACACGAGTCTAGCCATTATGACCAGAGGGAAGGAACACGCCATACGGGAGGCTGTGGGGGCAGCCAGGGACACTCTACTCCTCATAGTGGTGACTAAGTCTACGTCTATGTCGCCTTCTCTGGGCCAGCTGTTGGCACTGCCTTCTTTACTTCGCGAAGATCTCCTGCAGTGAGCACAGCTTCAGGCCACATCAAACTGCGGACTCTGCAGCTGGAGAATGAGCCAAGGACCCATCCTGAAACCTGGAGGAAGAGTCTGAGGAACGTGGAGTCACAGGCTGCTACTCCTCAGTGTTTCTCTAGAATCTCACCAGAATCCTGTTCCTGCAGATTTGACCCACATTTCTTGATGGTTATGCATCTTCCAAAATTAGCATACCTCATTAGCTTGGCTCCGAAGTAACTGGAGGAAAATGCAGCTTCCCAAGGCAGTTTGGAGGGTTTTCAAAGGAACCTTCCAGCCACAAAGCATATCAGAGTGACACTGTAAGATCATTAGAATCTCACATCTCAGACTTGGGGTTCAGTGTCCCTGTGGGTCAGTCGTCGATGAGTAGCCAAGCAGGGCCGTCAGTTTTGCTTGGTATCAAGGGCAGTATGTGGGGCCAATCTGAATACCAACCTCAGGACTCTGGCTGCCAAGTTCAGCCAGGAGACCCGTGTGCAGCTGGAGTTAATGGGCTCCTGGAGAACTCAAGAGAATTTAGGGGGCTGAGTGTTAGGGGTTCCGTCATCAGACTTAGTATCCCTAGGGAGAGGAGGGAGATGCGGTCTCCTCCACCTATGTCAGCAGCCTAATCATCTCGAGATAGAAGACATGGAAACAAGTCAGGGACACTGCCTTGGGGCTGGTGGGAGATGAGCAGGGGGTGCCCTCTAGTTGCAGGCCCTCTAGTGCCTTCTGGTTATATTCCAGCCTAGTGTTAGGAAAATAGAGGCCCCAAATTTCTTAAGGAAACACAAGGGTCATTTTAGTGTCAGTGGAGAAAGTTCTCTTCCCATCTCAAAGAACTAGCAGTTGAGCAGCCACCTGGGGAATGAGAGAGTCAACACAGGGTGAAATCTTGCCAGAGGGTGAGAACAAATCATCCAGGGTTTGAATCCAACCTCTACCTTGTGTGTAATCTTGTGCAGGTTTTTTTTTTTTTTTTTGCTCTTCTGAACCTTAAATTTTTCCACCTATCAAATGGGGATAATAGTGTCAAGCTCCTACTGGGAAGATGAAATGAGGTAATGATATGTGTCAGGGACCTGGCAAAGGTAAGTGCTCCAAGAATGCATACTAATATAACCCATATGCCCAGGATTTACTAGCCTGGAACCATAGCATAAAGTCCTATTTCCTTTTAATGTCTGCATTTGTATAGTATGAGCCCCGCTGGCCTAATTGCCAACAGTAGTAAGTAGAATTTAGCAAGAGGATGCTGATAGCTTAAGCATCATTTCTAGAAAAACAAGAGCAGGTCCTCCCATAGGTGGGCAGCCACCTTCCCTTCTTATCTCAACAAGGACCCTTTGTGTCCTGTTGCACAAGTGGTTGGAAACTCGGAGCCAGGCACTGATCTCCTTCTCCCCTCTCATACATCAATCACTCTGGCGTCTCTTTGAAGGAAAGTGCAAGTAGTGGATTTTTAAAAATAGGAGGAGGATAGGTGCCCCCTCCCCCCAAGGAGGATGCTGGGCTGGATAGAATTCATTCACACACACAAAGGCGGGCCCAGGTTTGGCTCTGCCCTACCTCTTGAACCCACCTCAAAAGCAACTGGAAGTCTACAAAGAGCACAAACTAAGAAACTAAAGCACAGAAAGCTACAGCACTTTCACCCAAGGTCAGGCCATGAATTAGCGTTTGGACTGGACCCTATTCTGCTCTCTCTTGCACTCCGCTTTCTGTCTAAAGTCACAGCACTGAGTCCTGCCTGCCCTGTTTCCCCTTGTTCCTCTTCTTCTCGTCCTTCCGTGCTGACATTGCTCTGAGGACAGCATATGGACACGTAGTGGAAGTTCTCTCACTCCAGAACTGTAGGGGTCTGTGTATGTAAATTAAACTGGGAGTTAAAGAGATGTGTCAAAGAAGTGAAAATTCCAAGAGAGTGATTACACATAACCCCAAAAGGTTTATTTTTAGTTTGAGAATCAAATATGTGCCCCTCTATTTGCAGCACGTTTAATTTCTCTATTGCATTTTGCCATCACTAATGCCCAAGTGAATTTGCATTCTTTGAGCACCCAGAGCATGGCTGCATGAGCAGTGCACCACCCAGAAGCATGCTGCCCGGAGGAAGGAAGGAAGCCAGCTGGAGATTAAACACTTGTTCTGCAAAGATCCACACGTCCACAGCCTACTCCCACTGCTGAGGATCATCTGTCAGAGGCTGAAGGACTTTGCAGAGGAGCGAAACACATGGGGAGATGGAAGGGACAGGGCACTTCTAAAGGTTTCTTCCAACTCAGTGTTTGTGTAAGAACTGGCTGAGTTTGTGTTGCCTCAGAAAATCCTTCACCTAAATGTCTTCCAGACACTTTTCTTTCTTCAGATCCTCTATTTAAGCCCTGATTCCTGAGCCAGCAGCGTCTTTCTGGGTCCTACATTTGTATAATTTCCATTGTGCTGGGCTTGTCTATTTTCATTAGATGGTGCACTCTGCAGGGCAGGGAGCCAGGGCCCTGTGCACTGGGCAAAGTAGGATGTATGTCCAGCACTTTATAAACAATACAAACAGACAAGAAATTGGCTAATGCTACAGATAACTGGTTGACACAAAAATCCACGTGTCGACAGCATTACAATGAGAGGTAAAAGCACAACTCTGCATGTGGGGGTTATAGGAAGTGAGCTCTTCAAAAAGATAAATGTTACAACCCAGAAAATTTCATCAGCAAAAATATTCTAAGCAGGTTCCTCTGAGTGTGTGTGGAACATATGAAAATGGCACTTCTCCTGTTATGCCGGAGCTAGAAAAGAAAATGTTATTAGTGGCAATGACATATGTGAGCTTCACTGTGAATAAATATACAGTGTCTATATATATATATAATATGCATAATAATAACACCCCAAAATCTGCATGATGCTTTTTTTCCCCTAAGAACTAAAAAAATGATCCATGGTTATTATTATCTCGCTGACAGATATTTGCAGATGTTTTCCCTCATATTTTGCTAGTGTATCTTCAAAACACAGAAACATTTAACAGCTATTCTTTTGACGCTTCTTTCCCATGCTATTCTACCTTTCCATTTTTCCCTTCTTAAAGTGTAGTTAGAAGAAGGAATTACAATCCAACTACAGAATCCTGCATTTTATTCAAAGGACTAGATAACAGCTGCCTCACTAGTGCTGTTCTGGGTCTCTAGAGACCCATAGTTATGACTTTGCCACCACCACCCCAACTCTGAGCTCCCAGGGATCAAATTCCCAAAAGGGTCACCACAGAGGATTTGGGTGATATGTCGCTATTACTTTAGAGAGGAGAGGTTACACATAAACCTGTTATTACCTGCTAATGCTTTTGCAGAATCAGTTAGCAAATGAATTAATCCACTTTCCAGCAAGCCTGGAAGAGACCATTGGTTTTTTAATTGGAAAGTGTGGCTTAGCGATGCCAAGGAGGAAGAGTGGAATGTGAATTGCTTCAGGCAGCTACAAAGAGGGAGGCCCAGAAGGCATGGTTCCCAGGCAGGTCTTGCTAGGTCCCTAAGCAGCAAGGGGATCCTGGGGAAAGGGATGGGTACCAGGTGCTAAAATGAGTGAGAGCTCAAAACAGGAGTGGAGTGTGGAGCACCTAAACCAGCAACAGGACAGCCCCTCTTCAAAGCAAACGGGAAA
The DNA here is from genome assembly GCF_027406575.1 of Nycticebus coucang. Classification (NCBI taxonomy): domain Eukaryota; kingdom Metazoa; phylum Chordata; class Mammalia; order Primates; family Lorisidae; genus Nycticebus; species Nycticebus coucang. The sequence continues at coordinate 86,659,778 of NC_069789.1, forward strand.
TGTGGACAGTGCTGTGAGTTAGGAAGGCACTTTTACCCAGGACAGTTGGGCAATTGTAAATCCTGGGCAATTGTCCTCTGGACAATCTTGTAAGTTAGAAGGGCCTTTTCAAAGATGTGTAAACTGATGCTCAGAGAGACTGTGGTTTTCCTGAGGTCATCCTGTCCCACGGTCAAGGCATAAAGTAGGCTGCTTCTAGGCTCTGGGAGGCAGTTATATGGTCACCAAGGACTCCTGCCTCTTGTCCCTAATGTCCAAAGATGGAATGGAGTGAGAGCAGATGGCAGGTTACCAAGCATAGGTGTGTTGATTAATGTATGGCCATTGGGCTGACAGTGCGACAGTCCATTGATTCTCCCACCTAGGCTGCATTTGGTCCTCCTGTCCAGCTCTCCTTTACCGCATGAAGTGGTCTTCATGTCATCGACTTTATTGTTCCCCCTTTCCTGCAGAGATAGCCTGTGCATTAAAAATATTACTTTATTATGAGACTACTAAAGTTTGGAGGGGCAGCCAGATACTTCTGAAGAAATGCCAGTTTCAGTCCTTAGATGCTTTCAAATTTCTCATTATTTCTTGCATTTTCCTTCTCAAATTCACGTATTGACGATCAGTAAGTTGGATAGGAACAAGTTTTCTTTTCTCATCCAGGGTAGAATAGAAACAGAAGCAGGTGGAGGCTCTGGATTCTATTTGAAGAGCAACTGGGGAAACCTTCCTGAAGGAGGCAATCTGGATTTTGAAAGATGAATATAAATTCACCAGACTGAAAAAAAGAAGGAAAAGAGTATTCCAAGGAGCAGGGCACACACAGGGAGCAGCGTGTGCAAGGGCACAGCAGCATTGTTTCCAGAACTGCGTATTCCCAGAACTGTAAGCATTCTGTATTTGTGTATTTAGCAGAAACTTCAAGTAATAAGAAATAATAGGAAATAAAATCAGAGAAGCATACTAAGCATCAGTATGCTTATCAAGGACTCCTTTGTACCCAAGAGCTTGGTTTCACCCTCCCATTGCAGAAATGCTAAGCATCTCCACAACACTTAGCGTATCATTTCATAAAATGCCATAAGCAACTTAGCACCACCAGCACCACACTTCCTCCCCAAGCCTTTAGGGGTTAGAGATAATAAACATAAATGTGCCACGATCCTTAATGTTTTACTTTGGCAAAGGATGGAAGAGAAATTGGGGGGATGATGCTGGGGCAAGGAGATCAGTTGGAAGATGTTGGGAAGAGTCTGGATGAGTCAGTGAGAACCTACAGAGAATCAGTGCAGGAAAATGGAGGGAAGGGGGCTTGGGGGCACGGAGGTGCCAGACAAGACTTGGTGCCGTAGGTAACAAAGACCCCACTGGGCATCCTGGATGCTTCAGGGATTGTATGAGCTGTGGCAATGGGCTGCCTTACCTTGAGCTCAAGCTGCATATGACTTAACAAACACATAGAGCCCTCTTTCCATGTGCCAGGAATAGTTCTAAGTGCTCAAAAAACATTAACTTAATCCTTACAACAGTCCATGAGGTAGGTACTATCATGACTCCCACTTCATAGATGGAAAATAGGAGGCATGGAGAGGTCACATAGCTGGTGTGTGGTAGAAATGGGTTCCGGCGTCTATGCTGCTGACATCTGCCCTGGGCTGTATCTCAGTTCATCCAGCAACATTCAACACGCATCACTGGAGCACCCATCCACTGATGCAAACACTTTACCCATAGTTCAGTGGCTACATTTCAGACATTCAAATGTCAGAGCTCAAAACCACGACCACCACCCTCATTCTTTATTTTCCAGAAGCTTCCAGATGTCCCCACTGACCTTGCTGCAGGGCATGCCTGGCTGTGGTTGCTCTCTCAGGCCCTTGATTGTTGTCTTTTCCCATAGAAGAAGCTCAGAGCCCTCTGCTCCAACCTCAAGGTTTAGATCTTGTGCTAGTTTGCTTGGGCTGTTAACAAATTACTACAGACTCAGCAGAGTAAACAATGGAAAGTGATTTCCTCCTGGTTCTAGATCAAGGTGCCAGCAGGGTCACTTTCCTCTGAGGCCTCTCTCCTTAGCTTGCAAATGGCCTCCTTCTGGCTGCCTCTTCACATGGGTATCTCTTTGTGCACACACATGCCCGGTGTCTCTCTGTGTCTTAATCTCTTGTAGGGACACCAGTCAGATTGTATTAGGGCCCCACCCAAACAGCTTCATTTTTAATTAATTGTTTCTTTGAAGTCCTTATGTCCAAATAAGATCACATTCTGAGGTACTAGGGTTAGGACTTAAAAGTATGAATTTTGGAGGACACAATTCATCTCCTAACAGGTGTCTTCTTTCTGTCATCACCACCTACTTGGCTCAGCTTTCTTACAGAGACACATCTCTGAAAAGACTTCATATTACAGAAAGAAAGTACCTAGAAATGAAATATATCCACTAGTAACACGGCTCTCTCTAAAAATGGGGAATATTTTTGTGTGTGATCCCTCAAATGACATCCCTCTGCCTCACTTCCACCAAACAGTTTGTGCTCTGACATCTCAAGGGGAGGCGACAGTGATAAAAGCATACAGGCTAGCCATGAATCTCCTCCTTTTAATGCACTTCATTAAAACTAGCATTTTTTATTACAAAGACCTGACAAAGTGAGTATTAGACACAAATGCATGTTAAGCTGGCATTGATCTTTCTGGGGAGATTGTACATTAAAGAGCACACTTTCACACTCTGTTAACCGCTTACACATAAAAAGGAAGCAAGAATCAAAGGCAAAGTCCTTCAGCCTTATCCCTCCAACATCACTATGGCTACCCAGTAGGGTTGAGTGGGCAGAATCAGGCAAAGGCCAGGAGCCACCCAAATCTTGTTTCCAAGGCTATTTAGACATCTGGGCCTCAGCTATCTTCTTTTCCCATTCAACTGGCCTTCCTCCACGACCAAGAGGTCACTGCCAATGCACCAAGTTGATTTTTGCAACCGGGAGCTTCCATTTCTGGGAGAGGATCTTGTTCCATTCTCCCATGATGTTTCTTCATCAAGGAACAGTATTGATCAAAGACCGGGGCCAGTTACATCTTTGGGCATCCGCTTATGATGAGCACGTGTGTGTGCATGCGTGTTTGTGTTACTGAATTGACAGAAACAGAAACTAGAAGTTTGATGGAAAGAAAAGGAAAGTGCATTTGGCAGCTGGGGAGAGAAGCTAGATGAGGAAATCATGTGCCGAGGGTTTCCTGCAGCCTGAGATGGAGTCGTGGCTTGTCCTTAGACAGTCAGCTGAGCAATCCTCACCAGGATTCCTGTTCGCTCAAATATAACAATTTAAGAGGAGCAAGAGGAGCTTAAGTGCTAAGGGCTAATCCTGCCAAACCATTTCTTCCAGGACCACTGCTTATATTAAAACAGTCACCTCTCCCCCCAGTGTTGTCTTCTCTACCTCCCCTCCAAATCCTTCCGTCCTTGAACCCCGTCTTAACTTCTACCTCAGTGTGTTCTCCAACAGCCGGGCAGCTGCGCTCCCTCAGCCACACTGAAGCATGAGCAGGTCTCTAACACACCCTGTGGACTTTCACTGCAAGTCCTCACTGATGCAGACCCTCCTACCTGGACTGCCCCTTCCCTGGGCCACATCTGCTCAGAGTTAAGACTAAACATAGGTGTCGCCTCCTCCTGGCAGCTCCACAGATCTCTTCCCACATCCGTAGACTGGGTTAATTTCACCTCCTCTGTGTTTCCGTGATCCCCAGCAGGTCACTGCTGTTGCACATTCTGCAATATTCTACGGTCCTTGGGGTCAGGAGCCACAGTGTACACAAGTGCTCTAGAAATATTGAACAAGTGAATGTATTTTGTTAAAGGAATATCTAAAGATAAAGGAAATGAATTAATAGTATATCAGATGCTTTTTGTACATTGTCTCAGTTAAGCAGCACAGGAACTCCGTGGACAAGTATTATTTTCCCCATTCATACACAGCTGAAGGAATCAGAGCTCGGAGAAGGTAATTCCCCAGAGAGGGAGTGGAGACTTAAACCCATATTGACCTCTGCAGCCCCATGCCCTTCTGCCCACCCTGTGCAGCTACAGCAAGCTCTCACGCACCCAGAAAATCCAGGAAGAAAGGTCTCAACTGCCCCCAAGTCAGGAGCCCCAGTAGCTCCTACTACTCTGCAACCCCCCTCCTTCACCCTGGCATGTCTGCAGGCAGGGAGCAGAGCATGGGCTTTCTCTGCCGCCATATCATATCACAAATGTCTATCTAATTTGCGGTTCCCTCTCTCCCTAAGGACACATTCACGTTAGTACTTTAAAGGCAGGCTTCTCTCTATGAAGCAGGCATGGGTCCATTTTTCACTGGCATTTGTATTCTGGGAAATGCATTGCTTTATATATTAATGAGTAATTTCCTTTGCCCCGTGCAGTTCAAAATTCAATAAATGCTGTTTAAGCCCACTTCTCCCACGTGTCTGTCGGGGAGCAGCCTCGGGGAGTTGGGGAGAGAATTCCTGCATATTTCCTTTTCCTCTTCCCTGCCCTCACATCCGATGTCCTCTCTGATATCAGTATGCTCAGTGTGGCTCCCTAGTAGTCAGCATGGCAACTACACTGTCTGGTCCCACAGGTCAAGGTCGAGACTCACCCTTGTCATTCCATCTCACACCTCTACAAACCCATGTCTGTCCTTCCACACTCTTCTCCACAGAAGCCCATCAAACGTCTCCCCAGTGGGCCAACATTCCACTACTAGAAAGGTCAGTCCTCTGAGTTAGTCATTGCCTCATCCTTCTGTCCTCTTTCAGAATGGAAATTCTCCCTGATGTCATGTACACCTTAACTTCATTGAGGTCATTGCTTCATTTTGCAAACTAAGTCAATTTATGGCTTGAACTTGGGTTTGAAGGAGTCAAGGAAAATGAGGGGGGAGGACAGAAAGCAAACTGCTTTGCTTTGCCACTAGCCTAGCCCAAGGTTGACCCTTGCTGGTGGAGTGGTGATGGGTAGAAGGTAGGAGGGGCAAGCAGCTTGCTCCGGTCCCACAGTGGGAGAGAAGGGCCATCACCCTTGGGCAGATGCATTCACCCAGCTCTGAGAATGGGCCCCCAGGACACTTAAGAATATTAGTCCAGGTCTGTTCTCTTCATCGAGTAATAATTCAGTAAATTCTCAATTAAAACCAAGTCATAAATCACATTTAATGTTGCCCTGATGGGTCGAATTTAATATGCCAGGCCTATTAATCATTTGCCAGGCCCTGGAATCCCAGCTCCCTCTTATGAGGATTCAGGGGTTAAGGCCCATTGCTCCCACCTCTGCCACAGTTTAATCAGACCCCAGAGAGAAGGAGCCAGGGAGGTTTTGGACCGTGTCATGTCCTGCATGTGGAGCTTGGTGGCTTGGGTGATCCTGGGAGCCCAGTAGGAGAAGATACCCCAGTCTCCTACACAGGCTAGTTTGTCTGTTGGGTGTGGAACATGCCAGATGGGAAGTGGTAATGTACAGATGCCATTCTGAGAGCTAGGAGAACAGCCTGGCAGGGTGAACGAGTACTCTACAGGGTCAGACCATGCCCACCAGTCCTTCTGACAAGCAGTGGGCACCAGGGATCTGGAGAAATAATCAAGATTTCCTTACACAGGAAAATCAATGGTGTAGAGTCCCCACATAGGGAGCTGGTAGACACCCCGGCCAACCTAGAAAAATATGCCAGGGACCCGCAGAAAACAGTGACAGATCAGAGAACCAAGGCCAGGACTTCAGTCTCTGGGAGTGGCACTGGTTCCAAGCCTAGGAAGACCGTGTCAGCAGCACAGAGACACGGGGACATGTCCCTCCTGGGGACATGGAGGGACTGCAGGTTTGTCTAGGTGCAACAGCATCCAAGTAACCAAATGGGAAAGCTGAGTTCTACATGCTAGAACTGGGCACTGAGGGGTCTTCCCTGAGGCCTCAGGGGACTCTGAGAGCCAAGTTGGTGTCCATCAGAAAAGCTGAGGCTGAAGGGTGACTATAAAATGAGATGTAAGGCCGGAGATTGCCGTTTGATCCCTAGCTACATAGCCTTAAACTAGGCACTTCACTACTCTCAGCCTCAGTTTCCTAGCTTTAAAATGGGGTTGATATATACATATAAGTACAGGATTTTTTTTTTTTTTTTTGAGGATTAAAGGAAAGGGACATCGTAGCATGCAGTGTGATGCCTACATACACTAAGTAGGGGCTTAATTCATGAAAGCTCTATTGTCAGTGCAGCAGGGAAAGACCACTTCTGCAGAGTAAGGTCAAGAGGCCACAGTCAGAATGGAGATTAGGGCCACAGAGCCAGGGTCCAAGTCACTAAAACAGGGTTGGGGTATGAAATTGTAAGGACTAAGTGACAACTGGGTCCCACCAGTGATTATATCAACTGTCAGGTCTGTTTCTAAGAGGAGGGGGCATAAGGGACGGAGGCAGGGTGGGTGTGGACAGTGCTGGCTCCAGGGGTTAGCCTGGGACCACCAGCACAGCTGCAGCAGGTTGAGGATGGTCTGGGTCTCGGATACTTCTTCACTGCCTCTGTCCCATCCTTCTTCTTTCCTACCATGAGCCAGGCATTAGAGGCCTGGAAACCTCTCACCTGGGAATCTGCAGAGAGCTGAACCCATAGGGATGCAGAGGCTGGAAAACAGGTGCCACTAACTCCAAGGGAAAATCAAGTACCTTCTAACTTTTGAAAGTCCTCATATAAAAAATAATGTAAGGACCCTTGGCTGCTTTATGATCAGTACGCTTGACAATATACTTAAGCGTTTATCATCAAGTCTCATTTTGTGCCACTAAATGGCACAAAATAACAGCTGGCATTTTACCGAGCGTTTACGACATGCAAGGCAGCAAGCTGAAAGGTTTACATGGGTCGTTTATTTTAACCCTCTCACCCTAGGAGTTTCAGTAGTATCATTATCCCCATTTCATAGATCAGGAAAGTGAGGCTAAAGAGAAGTAAAGGAATTTGCCTGAGCTCTCACAGTAAGTAGCAAAGGGGATTTTAATTGAGGCTAGCTGGGATTTTAAGAGCTGTGTGTGATGGGACCCCAGGCTCTGGCCAGGGCTCCTGTTTCTCCCTGGTGAGGTCCGGCTGCTGCCTGGCACAGGGCTGGAGGATATTGATGTTTCCCTGACCAGCCTCTGAAAGCATCAGAACAAATAACCCAGTGTGCATGCTGGCTCTCCAGGCCTGCCCATACGCCAGTGCCCACTCACTGGGCAGAGCAGGAGGAGCACCTCCCATGGCTGACAGCCTCCCCTCTCTCATCTCCCCTGTCCCGTCCCTTTCCCCTCTGCCTTCTCCCCTCTCCCTTCTCCCTTCTCTCTCCCCTCTCCCTTTTACCCTCTCCCCTTCAAGAGGGCCAAAGCTCACTCTCCAGCAGCAAACCAGTAAGAAGATCTCTCAAGCCCCGCATCTGAGTAATTGTCCTCATTTTTACTGCCCCTTCCATAGTACTACAACAGGAAAAAATAAATAAATAAAGCCAACTGGCAGAGCAGACAACAATGAGAAACACATGTTATCTCATATAATGAGCATTTTCTAGCTACTGTTAATGCAATATGACAGTGGAAGGTCCCCAAAGGGCTGCTTTTCTGCTCTAGAAAATGACCTTAGCACATGTGAATGGTTTTCCACTGACATCCTGTCTGCTCATAACATTTGCTCACCCCATGTGAAGGACTGGTCTGTGGCACAATCTAGCAACTTTCTAGGTGCTTGAATGGCAATTATTCCATCTGAGCTGTGTGTCTTCCTAGCAACTCCTTTCCCACCTGCTCCTGGCTAGTCCCTGCTCCTCCATTTCTCCTCATTCCTTGGGTCAGTTTCTCATCTTCCTTGAACCTGGCAATGTCATCTAGCTTCGTATCATCTACAGTCTTCATTAATGGGCTTTTTGCTCTTCTTCAGGATGGTTCACATTTTACTCAATACTTTGATACCAGATATTTGGTTTCTGAAGCCCTGGGGCTCCAGGGGCAAAGGTTAACCTGCATCCGTTTGTCCTGGTGGGCAAAATAGACTTGCCCCTCATTCAGGAGTGTTGAGCTCAATGCAGTAGGCTTTATCCTATTATCCAATAATTCTTTTCCTTGATTATTCCCCTTGAGGTTTGGGACTTTAGATTAAGTGTTGAGGAGAAGAGATTTGTGGTTTAGATCTTGTGAGAAAAGTGATTAGTCATGTGCGGATCAAGGGATCAACTATTCAGAATTAGCAAGCTTATGTGATAACTACACGTACTTTCTTTTTTTTTTTTTTGTAGAGACAGAGTCTCATTTTATCACCCTCGGTAGAGTGCAGTGGCGTCACACAGCTCACAGCAACCTCCAACTCCTGCCTTAAGCGATTCTCCTGCCTCAGCCTCCCGAGTAGCTGGGACTACAGGCACCTGCCACAACGTCCGGCTATTTTTTGGTTGCAGTTTGGCCAGGGCTGGGTTTGAACCCGCCACCCTCGGTATATGGGGCCGGCACCCTGCTCACTGAGCCACAGGCGCCACCCAACTACATGTTCTTTGTAACAGTACATCAGTGGTTCAGATTTAAGAACTCTGAAACAGATCACACCAGGGAAGAAAAGAGCATCATTCCACAGCAGCCCTCTGCTTTATATACTCCTGGTTAGGTATGTTACCAGCTCCACTGGAAATCATATATTGTCTGGTTATCTATGCTGCACATTTCCCTCATTTCCTCTTTGTAGCAGAATCCCAACAGGAAGAGGCTATGCCCTACTCTAGCCTCCACTGAGGAGGAAGTAAGCATGATCAATCTAAGCAATAAGTCTGTTCTCACTTGCAAGTAATTGTCACAGAAATGGGCATATGACACAATTTAGAGAACAGTCTTATTTTTAAGAAGGGATATGAGAAGAGGAAAGTCCCTCTTATTCAACTTCCAAATTTTGGACATTGTTGGGTAAGGGTGCAATAACTGAACCTGTGGCAGCTCCTTTGGGTCAAGAGCTTTTTTCAGCGTGAGGACAAAACCTAACATAATGAGAATGTTGGTGTAAGAAGATAGAAATAACCTAATTCTCTGATCAGGCACTAAACCATGAAAAACTGGCTTTGCCCATACTTTGGCTTTTGACAAGTATGTACATTGAAAGGATGGTAAAAACATAAAGATTAGGGGTGCTGGCAAGGGCATACTTAATACAGTTTTTGTAGCAAAACCAGGAAGTGTCTGAAATCTCTGGAAAACAGAGAGGAATCAGGAGCTCCTGGTGAAACATTCAAGTGAGTCCTATCAGTGAACCTAATGAGGCTCTACCTGAAGGTCACCTGCTATCTCTAGCAGTCTAGGACTCTTGCTTTGTACTCTAGGCTTTCTAGAGTGAAAATAGATACAGAATCTTCGTAAAGCAGAGCTTTTCCAGCACTATTCACAGAAAACTTCCCTGCTGTTCTGGCCCTTTGATTTTAGAAAGTTACTATTGGCCTGTTCCTCCTCTAATGAAAGTACAACAACATGATTCTACATGCTACAGAAACAATTTATAAAACATGGTCTATCACCATGTCTAAAGGATATCTTGTTGGCAAAGTAGATCATTAACCAAACCACCCACCACCACAGCTGGGTGCAAACTTTACCCCTCCCCTACAGCCTTTCAACCACTGCTTATGTTCTCTGACAGCTGTCCTGGTCTTGTGGCTGTTGTTGTTTGTGGGTGGTGGCTGGGTGTTGTTATTGGTGGGGCTGGTGTTATTTGCAAATCATCATTCACCTTGTCAGTATGAATTAACCAAGTTTTCAGGCAACAAGGACGTTCCCACACTTAATCATCATTACAGTTCCAGAACGGGTTCCCAGTGAACCCAAATATTGAGGCTGCTTGTTTTACCACAGAATTCAAATGCACAAAATTAGCAAGATCAGCTCTCAGAGTATCGGCCGCTGCCAAATAAGACTCGGGAGAATGCCTGTGTATATTATTAAATTGCACATAATGATGGTGTGTGTCTAGAAGCTGGCTTCTGTGAATGGCTACATCTTTATCTCACAAGCTATGACAGCTTGTTTGAAACAAGGAGCATGTTTTAATTTTTCTCCTTCCCCATTTATCAAAATGTTTCCAGTGCACACGTGAAGCATGAGGAAGCTGATCCTTTGACTCATTTCAGCCTCATCATTTCCTTCATTGTTTAAGTTGCTTCTGGGTTTTTATTAGAGTTGCTGTCAAATCCATCCTTGTTTGTATCTTCCGCATGCACCACAGAGGAACATTCCTACTTCATGTGGCCTGAATAACCCATATGACCTAATTCAGGTAAATTACTGAATCACAAAAGAATTAGGAGTGGACGCAGTTTATAGCCAAAGGAAAAAGCAACAAGGGCCACTGACATTGTATTGATACCTACTGTGTGGAGTCCGGAGATAGGTGCTTTTGGACAGGATTTCATTTAATTCTCAAAACAATCTACACTGTCGCTACATCACACCCATGTTTCAGATATGGAAGATGAAGCTCTCAGGTTATGCTGCTATTAAAGTGATAGAGTCTAGATCTGTGATTTTCAACTAGTATGCCACAAAAATGTTAAAGATCACTAATTCAATTATTTTCAAAAGAAATTTCAAAGCCCAGTGTTTTGTTTTGCCTTTTTTTTTTTTTTTTTTTTTGCTATCATAATTTAAGTGTGCCACAGAAGTTTAACTATAGGTTCAAGTGTATGGTGAGATAAGAGAGGCTAAAAAACACTGGTCTAGACTCAAACTGACGTTCTTCTCCATGCCAAGTCTTCACTGTGCCTAGAACGCCTTCCTGTAAAGGACAGAGGAGGAGAAGCCAAGGAACAAAGAAATGCTCTGGGTGTGAGGAAAGAATCACAAAATAATCCACAGCAATCAGGAATGATTAGAAGGCAACTATTCAGAATGCACAGGAGTAAAAGGAAAAGGTCTCATTGAAAAGAAAACTAAAAATTGATGGAAGAAAAATTATGAGCAGAAGCAGTAAACACTGAAAACATGAAGAAATAAGATTTCCCAGGAGACTTTTCAGAAAGAAATCAAAGTGAAAGAAGGGATAGGGAAGAGGGTGGGATGAAAAATACCAGAAGGATGCAGAGAATTCATTTTCTGTTTTTTCTTAGAATGTTCCTTATGGGTTATTTGAGTGGAGAATCACAAAAAGAATCTCTGATAAAACTGTAATTCAGCTCTCACATTAATGTTAGCTAATCTTTGAGGAAGTGAATCTAATATTTGAAATTTTAGAGACCCTCTCGCCTCTCAGAGTGATCTCTTAAATCTAAAGGTGAACTAGGGGAGGTAAACATTTTCTTGGGAGCAAAAACTGTCCCTCCTGTGAGGTAAAATTACATCCTCCTGGACACTGAGTGCTATAAATCTAAGTCCCAGCAAATTGTCACCACCAACTGCTCTGACCCCCAACTGGAGGTCAGTGACTAAAAGAGGCCATTGGATCATGATTTTCCAGAATTGCAGACCCCTACAGGGTAAAAATCACTTTCTGAGGCTTCTAGGTTGCTCCACCCATTCATCTCAGACCGGGGAGGGAGTGAATCTTGAGGCTCTGAGCGATTTTTCACAGAAGCAAAGGCAAACAAACTGAATAACAGAAACCTCCCCTACTGGGAGTGCCTCTCTGGCTTCAGCCATGCAAGTCAACCTTCGTACAGACCCACGTGTGCATGTGTGCACGGACATATGTGTGCTCACATTCATGCGAGCTTCCGTGTGTGCATGTATGTGCATGTGTTTCTGTGTGTGCACCCGCGGTCATTGATAGCAGCAAGACCTCTCTACAAGTGTCTATAAAGAGGCAACCTTCAGCAGTAAAACCACAGACTTTAGAGTCAGAGGGTATTGTGTACAGGCAAGTTACTAAGGCAAGTTACTAAGCCTTACCAAACCTCAGTTTTCCCATCTATAAGATGGGGTAACAATTTCTGCCCCATTACTGTGAAGATCAAATGAGGTAACACGTGTGAGGATTTTTTGTTTCTACAAATACATTGTAGAAACATATGAGCTCTTCTCCATCTTTCAGGGGCAAAATGGAAAATATTACATAATGATCAAATTACTGCTGTTTCGGCATGATTCCAGCATTTGTCTCCAAGGGCTGGCTGGAGGGAGAACTGCAGGAAATCAGGGAAGCTTTCTAATATCCTGGTACCTTTTCCTTCTTGGTGGGAGTCAGTGACCACCCACGGTCTTGGGTGCATGTCTCTGCATTCTTTCCAGAACCCAGTGGATCTCTTGGACTTGTTTTGATGTTAAAGGGGTGGGGAGAAAGCTAGGATAAGGCAGCAGAGAACAAGACCTTCAAAATACAGTTGCTCTGCCTGCCTGAGTCCTGGTCTCTCTACCTTGAGCACGTGTCATATTGCCTCCCAGGGCAAGACAAGACCTCCACCCATCTCCTGCCTCCCCTTCCACACCTCCACTGAAAGGCAAAGGCACCCTGCCTCCAGCTCAAGGGAAAAGCCAGATTAACCTTTCTGACACTACAGCAAATGTTAGCAGTCTGCCTTGCCTTTCATAATGCCAATCCAGGCACCAGTCAGTCACTGTCTGTTAGAAATACAGAGAATATATGTCAAAACTCACCCGCACATGCTGAATCGGAAAAGAGCAGTTATTACTGCAAACTCTATATACATTATTTATCAAATGAACTCTCTGCAGTAGGAATACAATTCATTTCTACTCTCTCTCTCTCTCTTGTTCTTTCATTTCAATAGGAGATGAAAGAAACCATTTATAGAATCTTTCTGGGCATTATTCATGCAGCAGTATCCCTGGCTAGGGTTTGAAGTCAGAGCTGTCTATTGCCTGAAGGGAGTGGGCTGCTTTGAGTGGGAGAGAAACAGCACCTGTCTGCCAGGTTTTCTCAGCCTCCCCTCTCCATGGCCACCACCACTACCACCCTCCCTACTCCTGGAACTGCAAATAACTGGATCTCTCTTCAGCTCTCCAGGCACATGTGAGGAGATGGGAGCATTGGCTCAGATTAAGGCGAGTACCTTTTCAGTGCATTTTCTTTGCAACTTTGGCTCTAACAAGTTAGCACAAAGTGGACAAGGTATTTCCAATAGGTCTGGTTGGAGTCAAGGCCAGCTCCCACTTGGCCTCACATTAAGAAACAGAAGAAATACATCTCATTCAATGTGGACTAGTGTGAGCCTTACAATGAAGACTACTGATTTTCACAATCAGGTTAGTTCAAAGTTGGGAGTTTGGCCTATTGGAGATGGTAGAAATGGTGTAGTGATGTTGGAGGTAATGATGATGTGGTGGAGTCAATGGTAGCAACGGTGACAGTGTTAGTAGTGATAGTAGATGTGGTGGTGGTCATCATGATGGTGGTAATGGCAGGAGGAACAGTGGGGATGGTGGTAGGGACAGTGGGGATGGTGTTGGTGATAATGGTAGAAGAAAAGTAATAGTAGTGGTGGTAGTAATGGTAGTTAGGAGTGGTAGTGGAGGTGATAATGGTGGTTGCTGTGATGGTGATGGCAGAAGGGATGGTTAATGGTGCTGGTGATGATAATGGTGGTTGTGGTGATGACTTGGTGATGCTGTTAATGTGGTGGTAGTGGTGGAGGTGATGGTAGCAGTGGTGGAGGTGCCACTGGCAATTGTTGTGGTGACAATTGTGGTGGGAGTAAGAATAATGGGAGAACATCGTAAGTGGTGATGATCATGATGGTGGTGAGGTGTTGTTTATGGTCATGGTCTGTGTAGAGTGTGACAATATAATCTTTGCATTCAAAATAATTTTCATTAAAGAATAGGACACTTCTTTCAAAAGAAAGCACTTTGCTCCTATTTCAAATCAGACCTCCATAAAACTGCTTTTCTGAATTCTTGTCTAATTTAGTGTACCTGTGATAGTGAAGGTTGCACAATGAAAGCTCTCTTTCTGAAGGACTGGCTGCCTGCTGGTGCCCAAAGTACTATCTTGACTTTGGGACTAAGTGTCTTGACCATCTTCCCTTCTGAAAGTCAAAGCCTGCTTGCTCTGCACCCCAGCTCCAGCGCAGGTCCACACCTCTGGCCAAAGGTGTCCCCTTCTCAAGTGTAACTCAAGTGTCTTGTCTTAGCTCATTTGTTGCTTTAATTATTATCATTTTAGTTGGTGTGTGTTTGATCACCCCAATCACAGTGTTAGATCCTTGAAGGAACATTGTCCTTTCTAAATCCCATACCCTTAAAATAAATATGTACTGAACAAATGAATGGATGGATGGACAAATGAATCTAGGTACTATTATTTTCTCAAAAAATGTCCAGCATAAATATCTTCTTAGGGCTTATAGGAAAGAGAGAATTTAAATACTACTAATACTAATACTACAGTGATAGCCAACATTTGTTGAGCTCTGTGCCAGGCTCTGTGCTAAGCAGTCAGTCCACACATATTATCTTCTTAAGCCCTTACAATGAGCCTACGAAGTGTATCCATTTTATAGATGGCAAAGCTACCATCAGATTTTGAATGATTTGCATTATAGCCTCGTCTAACAAATGCAGTGAGTGTAATCTGATTCTTTTTTTTTATTGTTAAATCATAGCTGTGTACATTAGTGCAATCAAGGGGTACAATGTGCTGGTTTCATATACAATCTGAAATATTTCATCAAACTGTTCAACGTAGCCTTCATGGCATTTTCTTACTTACTGTATGTAGACATTTGTATTCTGCCTTTATTTTTTTTAAGTTTTTTTATTTTTATTTTTATTAAATCATAGCTGTGTACATTAATATAATCATGGGGCACCATACACTTGGTTCATAGACCGTTCGACACATTTTCATCACACTAGTTAACATAGCCTTCCTGGCATTTTCTTAGTTATTTTGCTAAGACATTTACATTCCACATTTACTAAGTTTCACATATACCTTTGTAAGATGCACCCAGAGGGAGGGGGATTGATAGGATGTATTCTGCCTTTAGTAGGTTTCGCCTGTACCCATTCTAAGATGCACTGTAGGTGTGGCCCCACTCATTACCCTCCCTCCACCTCAACCTCCCCCCTCCCTTCCCCTTCCTTGGCCCTTTCTTCATAGTCTTGTGCTATAGTTGGGTTATAGCCTTCATGTGAAAGCTATAAGTTAGCTTCATAGTAGAGCTGAGTACATTAGATACTTTTTCTTCCATTCTTGAGATACTTTGCTAAGAAGAATATGTTCCAGCTCCATCCATGTAAACATGAAAGAGGTAAAGTCTCCATCTTTCTTTAAGGCTGCATATAATATTCCTTGGTATACATGTACCACAATTTGCTAGTCCATTCGTGGGTTGATGGGCACCTGGGCTTCTTCCATGACTTAGCAATTATGAATTGGGCTACAATAAACATTCTGGTACAGATGTCTTTGTTATATTGTGATTTTTGGTCTTCTGGGTATAAAGCTAGTAAAGGAATTATAGGATCGAATGGCAGGTCTATTTTTAGGTCTCTAAGTATTCTCCAAACATCCTTCCAGAAGGAACGTATTAGTGTGCATTCCCACCAGCAGTGTAGAAGTGTGCCCTTTTCTCCACATCCACGCCAACATCTCTGGTTTTGGGATTTTGTTATGTGGGCTACTCTTACTGGGGTTAGGTGATACCTCAAAGTAGTTTTGATTTGCATTTCTCTGATGATTAAGGATGATGAGCTTTTTTTCATGTGTTTGTAGATCGTGCGTCTGTCTTCTTTAGAGAAGTTTCTCTTCGAGTCCCTTGCCCACCCTGAGATGGGATCATGTGTTCTTTTCTTGCTAATACGTTTGAGTTCTCTGTGGATTCTGGTTATTAGATCTTTATCATAGGTATAACCTGCAAATATTTTCTCCCATTCTGAGGGCTGTCTGCTTGCTTTACTTACTATGTTCTTGGCTGTGCAGAAGCTTTTTAGTTTGATCAGGTTCCAGTAGTGTATTTTTGATACTGCTTCAATTGCCTGAGGAGTCCTCCTCATAGAATATTCACCCAGGCCAATTCCTTCAAGAGTTTTCCCTGCACTTCCTTCAAGTATTTTTATACTTCTATGTCTTAACTTTAAATCCTTTATCCACTGAGAGTCTAGTTAATGGTGAAAGGTGTGGGTCCAGTTTCAATCTTCTACAGGTTGCCAGCCAGTTCACCCAGCACCATTTGTTAAATAGGGAATCTTTTCCCCACTGAATGTTTTTAATTGGCTTGTCAAAGATCAAATAATGGTAAGTAGCTGGATTTATCTCTTGGTTCTCTATTCTGTTCCAACATCTACTTCTCTGTTTTTGTGCCAATACCATGCTGTTTTGATCACTATCAATTTATAGTTCAGTCTCAGGTCTGGTAGCGTGATTCCTCCTGCTGTGTTTTTATTGCTGAGTAATGTTTTGGCTATTCGAGGTTTTTTCTGATTCCATATAAAATGAAGTATTATTTTTTCAAGATCTTTAAAATATGACAATGGAGCTTTAATAGGAATTGCATTAAAATTATATATTGCTTTGGGTAGTATAGACATTTTCACAATGTTGATTTATACATTGTTAAATTATACATTTGAGTAGTATAGACATTTAACAATGTTGATTCTTCAGCCAGGAGCATGGTATGTGTTTCCATTTGTTGACATCTTCAGCTAGTTCTTTTCTTAAAGCTTCACAGTTCTCTTTGTAGAGATCTTTCACGTCCTTTGTTAGGTATACTCCCAAATATTTCATCTTCTTTGGCACTACTGTGAAAGGAATAGAGTTCTTGACTGTTTTTTCAGCTTGGTTATTGTTGGTATATATAAAGGCTACAGATTTATGGGTGTTGATTTTGCAGCCTGAGACATTGCTGTATTCCTTGATTACTTCTAAAAGTTCTGTAGTAGAGTCTCTAGTGTTTTCCAGATATACGATCATATCATCTGCGAAGAGTCAAAGTTTGATCTCTTCTGACGCTATGTGAATACCCTTGATTGCCTTTTCTTCCCTAATTGCAATGGCTAAAACTTCCATTACAATGTTAAAGAGCAATGGAGACGACGGGTAACCTTGCCTGGTTCCTGATCTAAGTGGAAATGATTTCAATTTAACTCCATTCAATATGATATTGTCTGTGGGTTTGCTGTAGATGGCCTCTATTAGTTTAAGAAATGTCCCTTCTATACCAATTTTCTTAAGTGTTTTAATCATGAAGAGATGCTGGATATTATCAAAAGCTTTTTCTGCATCAATTGAAAGAATCATATGGTCCTTATTTTTTAGTTTGTTTATGTGCTGAATTACATTTATAGATTTACGTATATTGAACCAGCCTTGAGACCGTGGGATAAATCCCACTTGGTCGTGGTGTCTAATTTTTTTGATGTGCTGTTGGATTCTGTTTGTTAGGATCTTATTGTGTATTTTAGCATCAATATTCATCAGTGATATTGGTCTATAATTTTCTTTCCTTGTTGGGTCTTTCCCTGGTTTGGGGATCAAGGTAATGTTTACTTCATAGAATGTGTTGTGTAATATTCCTTCTTTTTCTATATTTTGGAAGAGGTTTAGTAATATACATACTAGTTCTTCTTTAAAGGTTTGGTAGAATTCTGACGTAAAGCCCTCTGGTCCTGAACTTTTCTTTTTAGGGAGATTTTGTATAGTTGATGCTATTTCAGAACTTGATATAGGCCTGTTCAACATTTCCACTTCATTCTGGCTAAGTCTTGGTAGGTGGTGTACTTCCAGGTATTGGTCTATTTCTGTCAGATTTTCATATTTCTGGGAGTAGAATTTCTTGTAGTATTCATTAAGGATTTTTGAATTTCTGAGGGGTCTGTTGTTATTTCATCATTACCATTTCTGATTGATGAAATTAGAGATTTTACTCTTTTTTTTCCTGGTTAGGTTGGCCAAAGGTTTATCTATTTTATTGATCTTTTCAAAAAACCAACTTTTAGGTTTATTGATCTGTTGTATAATGCTTTTGTTTTCAATTTCATTTAATTTTGCTCTGATTTTGGTTATTTCTTTTCTTCTGCTGGGTTTGGGGTTGGAGTGTTCTTCCTTCTCCAGTTGCTTGAGATGTCCCATTAAGTTGTTAACTTCCCCTCTTTCCATTTTCTTGAGGAAGGCTTGCAGTGCTATAAATTTCCCTCTTAGTACTTCCTTTGCACTATCCCAGAGGTTCTGGTAATTCGTGTCTTGATTGTTTTTTTTTTTTTTTTCCAAAAATTTGGTGATTTCCTTCTTAATCTTGTTTATAACCCTTGTATCGTTCAGCATAAGGTTGTTTAGCTTCCATGTTTTTGTATGGATATGCAAGTTCCTGTTGTTATTGAGTTCAACTTTTATTCCATGATGGTCTGAGAAGATGCAAGGACAAATTTCTATTTTTTTAAATTTGCTGAGTTAGATGTGTGGCCTAGGATGTGGTCGATTTTGGAGTATGTTCCATGGGCTGATGAGAAGAATGTGTATTCAGTTTTGTTGGGATGAAAGGTCTGTTAGGTCCAGATGTTGAATGGTTAAGTTTAAATCTACAATTTCTTTGCTTAGCTTCTTTTTGGAAGATTTATCCAGCACTGCTAAAGGGGTGTTAAAATCTCCAACTACTATGGAACTGGAGGAAATCAAGTTGCTCATGTCAGTTAGAGTTTCTCTTATAAATTGAGGTGCGTTCTGGTTGGGTGCACAAATATTAATAATTGAAATCTCATCATATTGGGTATTACCTTTAACAAATATTAAGTGTCCATCCTTATCCTTCCTTATTTCGGTTGGTTTAAAGCCTATTGCTTCTGAGAATAGGATTACAATGCCTGATTTTTTCTGCTTTCCATTTGCCTGGAATATAGATGACCATCCCTTCACCTTGAGTCTATATTTGTCTTTTAATGTAAGATGCGATTCTTGTATGCAGTAGATATCTGGCTTGAGTTTTTGTATCCAGTCAGCCAACCTGTGCCTCTTTAGAGGACAATTTAAACCATTCACATTAATTGAGAATATTGATAAGTCTTTTGAGAGCCCAGTGGACATTTTTAATCCTTTTGTGACTGTGGAAGTTGGAATTTGATCAAAATTTTCTGGGTGGGTTTACTTTTGTGGTGGAGAATTACACTGGTCTTTATGGAGGATAGGTCTGAGAATATCCTGGAGAGCTAGTTTAGTTGTGGCAAATTTCTTCAACATGTGAATGTCATTGAAGTATTTAATTTCTCTGTCATAAATGAAACTCAGTTTAGCTGGGTACAGGATCCTGGGTTGAAAGTTATTTTGTTTTAGGAGATTAAAAGTCGATGACCATCCTCTTCTAGCTTGAAAAGTTTCAGCAGAGAAATCTGTAGTTATTCTAATATTCTTACCCTTGTAGCTGATGGTTTTCTTTTGTCTGGCTGCTTTCAGAATTTTCTCCTTCATATTAACTTTAGTGAAATTGATTATGATGTGTCTGGGGGATGTCTTACTTGGGTTGAGTTGTGCTGGAGTTCTGAAACTGTCTGCTATCTGAATTTCAGAATCTCTTGGCATGTTTGGAAAGTTCTCCTTCATAATCTCATGGAGAAGAGACTCTGTGCCTTGTGAAGCCACTTCGTCACTTTCAAGGATCCCTATAAGACGAATATTGGTTTTCTTTGAATTATCGCAGAGCTCTCTGAGAGAGTGATCTGTTTTTGCCCTCCATTTCTCTTCCTCTCTGAGAGTTTGGGAGCGTTCAAAAGCTTTGTCTTCAATGCCAGAAATCCTTTCTTCTGCTTGCTCCATTCTGTTACTGAAGGATTCTACTGTGTTTCTCAGATCTTTGAGGGCTGCAACTTCTTGTCTCAATGTCAAAATCTTTGGTCATTTGGTCTTTGAATTTATTGAATTCTTGAGATATTTTTTGGGTTACTGCTTGGAATTCTAATTCAATCTTATTTGCTATCCAGATTCTGAATTCGATTTCTGACATCTCAGCTATTTGTTTGTGCATGGGATCTTGTGCTGCGGCTGCACCATTGATCCTTGGGGGAGTTGATCTACTCTGATTATTCATATTGCCAGAGTTTTTCTGTTGATTTCGCCTAATGATTGTTTTTCACCATTGCCTCTGGCCATCCTCAGAGTTGGGGAGGTGTCTCTCTAAGATTAGACCCCAGCAGGATTACTCTATTGTTGCTGGATCTTTGTAGGGAGTGACCCTGTGTAGTTCCTCTGGGGCTTCCCCAGCCAGGGAATTCTGGTTGTGGAAGCAGCTCTGGAGTGTGACACACCTGGATCCAGCAACAGGGTGGGAGGTGGTGTGCACGGTTCTGGGAGTGCCTAGCACCCAGTGCGTTTGCCACAGAGAGCCCAAGGCTCCAGCAGTCTCTGGCCAGGAGAAGGGTTCTGTGCAGGGGCAGGGAGGGCTCTGGAGGGCACGCGGCTACCAGAGTCCCTGGCCAGATGAGCGGGCCAGTGTGGAGGCAGGGAGGGTACAGGAGGGAGGATGCAGGGTTGCCCAGCTCCCGTAGTTCCTTGTCAGGGCATGCGGAGGCCCGGCGGGTGCGGGTCACAGGTTGGGGGTCGCCACGCAGCTCTTATGGAGGTCTGGGCAGCGCCAAGCCCAGGAGTTTAAGGTTGCTATGAGCTGTGATGCCATAGCGCTCTACCCAGGGCAACAGACTGAGTCTCCAGTGTGCCAAAACCGGTCTCACTTTGCTCCTGAGGGTTAAGGCTATAAGGCAGCTCAGTCCCCGCCTTTAGGCTGCTCCGTCACTAGGTTACTAGGTCCCGCCAGATCCTTGCTCTGCGACCCTGAGGGCGGAGCTTGCCAGGGCAGTTCTCTCATAATGGCTCCCTGTGGCCCACAGCCGAACACTATTAGCTCTGTCCGGCTCAGCAGCTCAGTCTGGGGCCCTAGACAATGCCCAAAGTTCTCTGCACTCCTGCTCAAGCTCTCCCCAAGGCAGTTCAAATGAGTGCCAAGTCCAAAAACAGTTCACAGGTAAGTTTCCCTTCCAGTTTGCAGTCTCACTGCTGCTTGTACTTACGGCTGCCGGCAGGATTAAGTCCATGCAACCACCTGCCAGTTTTCCACTGTTTTTGTCCTCCTCTTGGGGTCCAGAAGTCCCTTGCTGATTCTCTGTATCCTCAAAGGGATGATTATAGGCAGATCCCACCAGCCAGAGATGCCTGGAGTCTTATCTCCTCAGACTCACCGTGCCCAGTTGCAGGGAAGCTGTTACTCGGCTGCCATCTTGCTCCACCCTAATCTGATTCTTTGTACCCTCAATGTATCCCCAACAATAATTTTTAAAAAGTACTAGCTTTGGATTCAAAAAGACATGGGTACAAACAATAATTCTATAATTTACCAGTTGCATGGCTTTTATTAAATCAACTATTGTATCTGGACCTTGGTTTGCAATCTTAAAAAGTGGGAAAATAATACTTGTATTAGGGAGGACTGAAAGAGAATATATACATATATAAATTATATTTATATAAATATAAATATGTATGTATATATAATTATAAATCTACAAATAACTAAAATTCTTATGCCTGGTATATATACACATACATCTTTGTTCCATGCCCAAGATACAGTAAGTATTTAATCAGTAGCAGCTCTTTTTTCTCTTTTTTTTTTTTTTTCTGCTGAGGGTCTCCTCACTTCAAATGATGACAAAGTTCCAGTTACAGGTCTGGTGTAGAGCCCAGTCTTTCATACACCACAGATTCAACCTCAAACCTGAGCTCTTTTCCTGGGCACAGAGGCTGAGTCACAGAGCATCTTCTCCAGGTATGAGGGTGCTCCATGGCTGAATTGGTGCAAAGCCGGGGAACCTGGCTTGGCTGGCCAGCTCAGCAGTCTAGATCAGGATAACTCAATGTCTTACTAAGCAATCCACCTGCACGTGGCCTGTGGCCACAGTCTGGGAAATAATGCATATTTCTTACACTGCCAGGGGTGCTACCTACGGGAATGAAGTCCCCCCACCAGCATATCCAAGTGGCCTGGATCAGCATCAGCCTGAAGCCAGACTGACCAGACCTCCCTAACGAACAGTGGTCCACATGTGGTGGCTCTAGGGGCCTATTTCTCTTCTTGCCACTCTACCTAAGTGTTAAAAGTTAATTTAACTCTGATCGCACTGACAGGGGAAAAGTTAATAGAAGTTTTATTTTTAATATATGAGGAACCTTAACAGGATTTAAGCTTAATGCCTCTGAAATGGGAAGGTACTGCCAACAATTTATCTACCTGAATCTGTAGACTTTAGTAGGGAGCTGAAGAAATGGAAGAAGTATTATTTCAGCAGCTAAAAGTGGGATTGAAATGTCCCCTACAGCAATTGGGAGAAATCCCAGCAAGTTGCCAACCCAAGAAATTGACTCATAAATTGTCCAAATCCTCAGTTTCCCCTTATTACCCTGACCTCTAGTTTTCTTTCCTGTCCAGAAAATATATCATTTCAATTCTTTTGGGATATAATAGAGCTTGTCACTTAGAATCATAGAATTTTAGAGCTGGTTTCTTCCAGCTATAATAATTTATGATACTAAGAGATGTGAAGAGAAAGTTTATAACGGAAAATTGTGCTGAACATGGGCCATACATTTTGTTTTTAGACATGGCTCTTGGCTATTTTCAAAAGCTACTGACTTAAAAAAAAAATCTCTCACGCAAAACATTCTCTGGTACACTTAGGCCAAATTGCCTGAACTCTTCGTTGTTAGACTATATTTCAGTAAGGAGACCAGTCAACCATAGTTATGTAGGAAATTCCTTCACCAAATAGTTACTGAGCACCAGCCATGTGTCAGTCATTGTTGTAGACATTGACGGATGTGGAAGCACATAAAACAGTCAAAAATCCTTTGGGAAGTTGCTTTCTTATCAGGGGAGATTAAAATCTTAATCAGATACGCAGTAAATTGTGTAGACTATTAGAAGATGGCATACTATAAGAAAAAGAAAGCAAGGAGGGAAAGAAAATTGTAAGAGTCCACTTTGAACAAGGTGGCCAGGAAAGGCCTTGCAAAGAAATAATGTTGACTTGAAGGAAGTGAGGGAACGAGCTGTGGGACTCCCCAGGGGGAGCACCCCAGCCAGAGGGACCTGGAGGTGCAGGGAGGCAGAGGGAAGAACTCGCCTGTTCTATTCTAGAAGTGTCAGGAAAGCTAATGTGGCTGGAGTGAGTGAGCACAGGTGAGCCCAGGGGACAACACAGTCGGGGATGTGATCAGGGAGGTGCCACAGGCCTTAAAGCTGGTACACAGGGGAGATGACCACACATTTTGATTGCCCAGGACAATCTCAAATTAGGCCTGTGGTGCTGGGGAAAATATTAATAGTTCCCCGTTCACTCTCAGAGTGCCGCAGTTTGGATGGTAAATTATGTGGTCACTCTGCTCACAGGCCACTGATAGGGCTTTGGTTTTTACTCTGAGCAAGATGGGAAGCAAGTTAGAACAAAGTGTCAGGACCCGACTTCCCTCCTCAGGGACTTGGTCTGGCTGCTCTGCTTAGGATAGCCTGCTGAGAGACCCAGGTGGGCGGAGAAAAACCACGGGAGAAGCCTTTGCCAACCGCAGGCTGTCGCCTCGTTCCCCGGAAGTCCCCCTTGCATTTTGTGTGGCTGGCAAACTGCCACCCAGCCCTGCTGGCTCTTCAGGATCTTACTGAAATGTCTCCTCCTTCTGAAGTCTTCCCTCCCACAGCTCCAGAGCCTCAAATAGTTACAAAATGAAAGACCTTCCTGACTGATTTTATTTTTGTGCATTTTGTTTTTAACTCTATTGTGAGGTCCCCGTATTGTATTTAGTTATTATGACAGACTCACTTGAACTGCTAGACAGTGAGGATCTTTCTTTTGAAAAGGGAAACTCCTATTTATTGGGACCCTAAAATAAGCTACGTATTTTGTAAGGTTTTTTCATTTTCCATTTAAAATACACAGTAATCCTGAAGAATATGATGTTGCCCCTGTTTTGGTTATCAGTGTAACAAATCACCCCAAAACTTGGTGGTACACAATGACAGCCACTCATTATGTCCACGGATTCTGTGGGTCGGGAGTTTGGATAAAGCATAACAGATTAACTAGCCAGTGTCTGCTTTGTGGAATAGAGGAGGCTCGATGCACTTGGTCTGGAGGACCCATTTCCAGGATGGCTTCCCCACTGGCAAGTCTGGCCCTCTACTGGGATGACTCACAGGCTGGGCTCACTGGTGCTGTTGTCCCAAGAGCTGTGTGTGGTGGTTCAGTGTTCCCAAGAACAAGGAAGAAGCTTCCTGGCCTTCATGATCTAGCCTTAGACGTCACATAGCAGCACTCGCACTTGCTCTATTAACTGAAACCATCATAAGAGAGGAGGAGACACTGACCTGACCTCTCATGGGTAGGAACATAAAAGAATCTGTAGCCATACTTTAAAACTGCACGGTTCCCACTTTACAGGTGAGGAAACCACGGCTCAGAGAACATAGGTTACTTGTCTGAAGTCACACAGCTAACACCTAATGAAACCAATATTCGAAGTGCTCGGTTTGACTGCAAAGCCATGTTCTTTCCGCCTATTAGAATGCCTATTGTGGGAAAGAGACTGTCTTAGTTCTGTCACCCTGTGTTTAGCATAGCACTTGGCACACTGTGAGTACACTGATGATTTCATGAATGCTGCACAGCCAGCAGCTCCTGAGTGACGGGATCCTAACAATGGGAATGGATGCGGAAGCACACAAAATAGCCAAAAAGCACATAAAACAGTCAAAAGGGGGAGATTGTAAGGGCAAGAGGCAAGAGGAATATTTGGGGACATGGGGTGGGGGACATTTAGAGTGGGGCTTTGTCTATAAAAACCCTTTTAAATCATGTTCTTTTTATTCCCATTACCAGCCCCAATGGACAGATAACTAGACTCATTTAGAAAATGGAGGAACTGAGCAACTGTCGGGCGGCTTCAACAGTAATAGGCCCGAACACGTCTCCCATCCCCTCTGAGGATAAGAAGCCTGAGAACAGGGAGACAGGGTCTATCTCTGGGAAACTGACCCTGCCCACCCCTCTCTGCCTGACCTTTGAATAAAGGTGAAATATGGTTAAAATGAGAGTAGTTTTACCCTTGATCAAAAACTGCAAATTAGAGACCTGAGCTCACATCCTGACCCAGCCAGAATTTGCTGTGTGTCTCAGAAGAGTCACCTTCCCTCGCTGGGTCTGTGACTTGACTGCTGTCCTGCCACATCTGACTTTCTATCGGTCCAGGGGTGAGCTACATCTATGTCTCTCTTTCCCTCAGTCCTCACAGCTGGCCCTCCACCAAGTCTGGCTCAACTTTATTTCCAAAATATTTCACTCATCATCTGGATGAGGCATTATTGGGAGTTTTTACCCTATTCTTGCAACTTTTCTATAAGTTTGAAGTTCCTTCCATCCTTTTCTTTCTTTCTCCATTTCTTTCACTGTGGTCCATGCCACCATTGCCTGTCGCCTGGGTGACTGCAGTTGCCTCTTAACTGTTTGTTTATTTCCTTCCTCTCTTGCTCTCTTACCATGGATTGTCCACAGCCGGAAGCCAAGGTTGTGTTTGTTTGTTGCTTTTTTTTAATTTATTCTGGAAAAATATTCATTTTATAAAATTTACTATTTTAAGTGCGTACTGTACTGGCAGGAAGTACGTTGCCGTTGCTGTACAGCGTCACCATCATCCATGTCCGGAGTGCCTTCCTCATGCCCAGCTGAATCTGTGTCCCTGTTAACGGTAATTCCCATCCCCCTCTCGTGCCTGGGAGAGGGGGATTATCTCATTCCGCATAATCACTTCATGTTCATCCATGTTGTAGCATATTCAGCAGCTTATTGGTTTTTAAGAGCAAATAATATCCCATTGTTTGTATATCCATACTTTATCCATTTATCCATAGGTGGACCTTTGGGTTTGTCCCACCTTTTGGCTATTATGAATAATGCAGCTATGAACAGTGGGGTATAGGGTCATCTTTGAAAAGCACAAATCTATTTCCATCACTCTTCCCTCTCTTAGAGCTCTCCAAAGCATCAGACTAAGAATCAGATCCAAACCCTCTCCTTGGTCCACTCGGCCCCAGAGGCCCCAGACTCTCTTTCACCTCTGTCCCCCTAAATTACCAGGCTCCAGCCACGCAGCATCTGTCCAGCCCTTGAACACCCAGGCATGTCCTATGAGGGCCTTTTCACTTGCTTTTTCCAGGCCTGAGCCTGCATGCTTCTCTCCATCCAAGCCTCTGCTGAATTCCCTCCTCTTTAGAGAGGCCTTCCCCATCCACTTGCACTGCAGTAGCCCCACGTCCAAGCAGTCTCTGGGCCCTGTTCCCAGGTTTATTCTCTTCACAACAGTTACTGCCATTGTATCATATAATGTCACTGATGTGTGTTGTCTTTTCTCCCACTAGACTGTCAGGCGGGCTGCTTTGCACACTGCTGAACCCCAGGTAAACCTGACAGAAGGGAGACACAGGCCACCCGATGTAGGTTCCCTTATATAATCACCATTGCCTTGGTTGCTAATTTCTGCTTCTTCTGTTGCCTGTTATGTTAGCTGCCCCCAAAGGGGAGCCAGGGACAGAGAAGCATATGGCATGGTAGGGTATGCTTGGTACAACACCCCCAACTATGCTGGGCCTCATACTCCCGGAGAGCTTGGTGATGATAGGTAAGACCTGGCTGGGTTTGGCTGGAGCCATTCTCTAGGCACCTAAGTCACTGAACCACGTAATATATATAAGGAGAAAACCCATTAGTCTGTGTCTCTCCAATGTTCAAAATGCTAAGTCATTTTTCAGACTCAGCTTGATTTCTCTTTCATCAAAAAGAGCTACAGTCCTGCCAAGCTGGGAACAGATAGCTCTACCTGCTACTGAGATGGGCAGGCCCCATAAAAGCCTGAGGGGGTGCCAGCGTCATGTTGCATTCAGCAGGCTCCACACGTCTGCTCTCTGGAGCCAGGATGGCCTGTAGGGGGCATCTCTTCCACCCTGGTACCCAGGGACAAAATCGGAAAGGTGTAAGGAGGCTCCCCTGTGAGAAGCCATGTGACATAGCAGACACAGGACAGACCAGAGGCCTGGAGACCTGGCTTCTAGGTCATCCCTTTTACTAACTAGGTGCCTTGGAAAGGATTTAGACCTCTTTCAGTCTCAGTTTCCTCAAGTGCAGAAGCACATAATTAGGCCAGTGATCCATATGGTCCCATTTGGCTTAGAAACTCTAAACTTTGGAGCTGTTTGGTCAGACGCAGCAAACAGGAGCAAAGAGAGAGATCTGAGGGAGAGAGACGGGACCACAGACTGCTCTCACCCCCCTCACAGTTTGCCTTGTACCAGCTTGTAGTTAGGAAGGATGGGTGAATTTATCTCTGCAGACAAGAGGAACAGCAGAGGAAATTACTCTTTCTGTCCCCAGAATGAGGAGTTAAAAGTCTGTGGGTTGCCAGCTGATGACAACAGCTCTCTCATCTGCATACGAGCACAGCTGCCTGTGCTGTCAGACCCCCACACTGCAGATGCTTTCTCAGGACCCCCAGACTTGCAAGGGTCCCTTTATGGAGAGCCACTGCCCCTGACCACTCTGTCCCACACAGTCCACCTGGTCAAAGGCCATGTTTCCATGAAGGAGGAGCTTCATTCATCCATTCATCAAACCAGATGTGCTGAGCACTGACTTTGTGCCAGGCACTGTAGCTGCAGAGACGAAAGATATGGTCTTTGTTCTCCAGGAGCTCACTGTCCAGTAAATGGGGTGTGCAGGCTGCTCTAACATGATGTGTGCTATAAGTGTCGGCCATACCATGAGCTGCTCTGGGAGCCCCATGCAGCGAACTTAACCCAGCATGCAGGGTGGGCCTTGGCTCTCAATGAGGTCTCCCTGGAAAAGATGATGCCTATATGTGTCTGAGAGAATTCTACCTGAAATTCTCTATCTTTGTCATCACTAAATGTCAGATCAGCTCACAGTTATGAGGGACTGTGGGAGACGGTAGCACCAGGGATTGGGGAAAGAAGAAAAGGTCCAATGGAGGAGGGACAGAGAGGGGGAATTATGAAGCCCCACAGTGGGCCCTGCTGAAGCTAGAGGCCAAGGACCTTCCATGGCACCAAATGACAAGGTTGGAAATAGTTTTTGTCCCCATAGTGCCATGTAAGGCAGAGTGTCCAATGGATGGAGTGTTGAGGTTTTTCCAGGAGATGCAGTGAATAGACTGGAGAGTAAGAGTCAGTCGTTTAAGTGACAGACCTGGCAGCTGAAGCCAGAGGACAGAAGGGAGTGACAACAGGAGAGCGTGGGCAAGGGCAGAGAACAGAGACAATGAGCTAGCCTGGGTGGATGAGCAGGAACCCCAGGAGCCAAAGGGAGCAGACTGGCTGCCCACGAAGCTGATCTGAGTCGGTCAGAGGCCCTGAGCGACTGGGTTACAAAGAAGGAGGCCTGGGGTGGGGGAGGACTCTGCCTCACAAATCTCAAATGAAAAGTGGTAGAATTCCCCTCCCCTCTGGACTCAGAGGCCTCTCCTCTCTCCTGTGTGAACAGGTGAAAGAAGATCTCTTCAGAACTCAGCCCAATTCAGTGGGGGCCCAACGTGCTAACCACCAGCTGGGATGCGCTGGCCCCTCTGACATGTTAGGAAATCCTCAGCATTGCCTTAGAGCTCCATTTTTTTTTTTTCCTATTTCCCACTTCGCCTTAATATTTACAAATGCCTTTTCAGGGACAAGTGGTAGATACTAGATTGAGTAGCTAGGACTATTCATTCAGCAACTGACCCAGCACAAAATGGAAATTTCTTCTAACTAGTCTGGAGAACCACTCAATGTGGTCAAGAATCTAGTATCAAAGAAAAGAAAGAGAAAGAATGGGACAAGGGGAGGGAACGATGGCCCTTAATACGTTCTGTAGGATTAGCCCCCTCCTGAGATACTCAGGATGTGTGGGTTCCCTGGGCATTGCTGTTTGTCTCTATGTGCATGTGTGCTTGTGTACATGCGTGTGTGCATGTGTGCCCCTATATATGTGTGAGTACAAAGGAGTAGCAGAGCTCTTTGGGAAAATGGAGGTTTGCCAGCTGATGTCATCCAATCAGGCTGGTTGGGCAGACAGCAATTTCCACATAGTGTTTCTACAACTCGAAGTAACCTCTACTATTGGAGATAAAAGGCAGTTCAGGGTCTTTGCAGAACCTCCCATGATCTGCCATCACTCAATTGTGTCAGCAGGTGGCAATACCAGCAGGCTGATATTTGTGTCAGATACTAGGACCCTACAGAAAAATAGTCCTCTTAGATGGGAGCCAGCTCTTTCCCAACCCAGGGAAGGAATGAAGTGTGCCTTCGCAGCCTAAATATTTACTGGACCATCCCTCCCTGTTGGGACAGTGACACACCAGACTGCTCTTGGCATGGAGGGAAGCACAACCACTTGCGGCCACACCCCTCGCCCTCCCCATGCTGCCCTGTCTGCCTTACAGCTAGGGACAGCTCCAGGGGTCACCAAAGTGAACATTGGGACATGGAACCTGGGAGCATCTGCTTCCCCAGGGAGGGGGTGTGATTGGTCAGCTTCCTCGGTGGCTCCCAGTTTCTCTGCACTTCCAGCTGAGACAGCACACCTTGACCTCCATGTGTTCCATGTGACCATTCTTCACTTTGGCCTGATCAGAGGTGGATGGTGGAGCAGAGCCTGACTCCCCCACCTGGCTGGAGAGTCACACTCCTGAGCACTTCTTAGGGCAGGATGTGGGAGGTAAGATGAAGCCACCTGCCAGGGCTCAGGAGATCACCTGGTTCAGAGAAGCCAGGTATGAGGGGCAGAGCATAGGTGGAGGTCACTGGAGTTCTGCTGTGGCTTCCAAACCTCCTCTGTTCACTAGCTAGGGAAGGAAACCCCAGGAGTCTGTTTTGTTTTGCCAGTGGAAAATAGCAAGCAGCATGATGGTGATAGTAATAATAACAACGAGAGGCAGGGTGTTGAAAGTTTCTCATGGATTATGTCATTAAATCCTCATAACAACCTTAAGAGAGAGGTGTATAAGTGGTCTCATATTACATACGTCAGAATGAAGTTTGGTGATACCCTGTTTCCCCGAAAATAAGACATCCTCTGAAAATAAGACCTACTTACAGGAAAGATAAGACGTCCCCTGAAAATAAGACCTAGCGCATCTTTGGGAACACACCTTAAAATAAGACACTGTCTTATTTTCGGGGAAACAGGGTAGTAACTGAGGAATTTCCCTTGTTGAGCTCCACACACCTCCCTGCCTTCATGGCCTCAGAAACCACTCTCCCC
This sequence comes from Nycticebus coucang, assembly GCF_027406575.1. Taxonomy (NCBI): domain Eukaryota; kingdom Metazoa; phylum Chordata; class Mammalia; order Primates; family Lorisidae; genus Nycticebus; species Nycticebus coucang. Next base: position 86,690,022 of record NC_069789.1, read on the forward strand.
ACACACGGAGGAGGCAAAATGAAGACTTAAAAACAACCAACGAGCAAGAAACAGACACTGCAGAAACTGTGTCTGCAAATAAACACTGTAAGAGTCAACAGTCTTGAAAGTCCCAGTGCTTCTGTTTCACAAAAGGACCAAGACCTTTCCATTCGCTGTTTTATAGAATAATGTTTTCTAAGTTTCAAAAGTTTGATTTGATTAATTGGCAAAAGCAGAAGGAACTGAATGTTGAAAGTCTCAGATAATGAGCATCCCTTCTCCCCTCCCCCAGCCTTCCAGAAAAAGGGGGGAGCAGGAATAAATTGGAGGAGGAGGAGGAGGAGGAGGAGGGAAAGAGGATGAAGAGAAGGGGAACGAAGTAGAAGATGTAAACAGTCTGCAGGGAAGCAGTGCAGAGACCAGGAAAGGAATGGAACCAAATTAATTGCTGGGGGGAGGGGGGCTCTGAGAAGGAACTGGGGCTTTCCCCTCCCCAGCCTCTTAGCACCTATCCCTCACTCCACTCCATGTCACCACTTTTTCCAGAGCTAGAAACCCAAGTTAAGTGTGAGGAAACCTCAGATGAAGAGTCCTGATTTGTGTTTCAGGAAGCAACAAGGGAAGGTTTTAAACTTCTGGAACACATACACACACAAATGTACCCTGGGGAGTAGGGGGTTTGCTGGTCCTGCACGAAGTCTTAACAGCCATCATTTCTTTCCTTTCTTTACTGTGACTGCCAGGAGGTCCCTTGTTCTGGGCACCAAGAATGACAAGAATGAGACATTTTTTTCTTAGCTTTGTTTTCTTTTTTTATTTCTTTTTTTATAAGAAACGAGTCTTACAATGTTGCCCAGGCCGGTTTTGAACTCTTAGCCTCAGCCTCCCAAAGTGTGGGGATTATTAGGCATGAGACACCACATCTGACCACTTTTATTTTTTTATTATACAAATAATTCAGGTTCCTTATTAAAAAACTTAGAAAATAGAGATAAGCAAAAGGATTAATTAAGATCCCATCACTCAGATGGCCACTATTAATAAACTGTGTGTCTGTACGTCTATATTTATTGATGTATACATATGATTTATATCTTTTCCAATTGGTTTTAAAATCAGATAGAAAATGACAAGAGCTGTAAATTAGACAATCCCACCAAGAACTGTGGCAGCCCTCATGAATTCTATATAGACCCAGAAGGCTATATAAAGGATTAAAAGCTATACTTATAGACGGAATAAACATTCCTCAAGGGAAAAAAATGGCAAAACCCAGCTTCTAACCCACAAATTTGGATCCCAGCCAGGCCAGACTCTGAACTCTAGCTCTGATGCAGTGGTTCCAGCATCAGGCCAGGAGTGGCTGAGATGTCATTCTCACCTAGACCAAGGACTGTGCTCATGTCAAAGCATGTGCACTGTTTTCTAGCAAAATGCCCTGAGTTAGAAACTCTCCTCCTGGCATCAGACAGACCTGCACTGGGGAGCAGGATGAACAAATTGATCTATAAGAAAATGACAGCCACGGCTCTTTAGACCCAGAAAGCTTGGGATCAATACCCAAACCACAGTCTTAGATATCAGTGTGAAAAGATTTAAAAAGCCAGACACACAGGAACTCTGTGTTCCCCATAATGGTTCAAATGAAATTAGACAGTCCAGAACATTTTTAAAAGCAAGCAGCTTATTTCAAACAGGGATACGCAGAGGCTCCTGATGTGCGCTAAGGAAACTCAATAAAGGAGAACATCTAATGAAAACAGATATAACCTATAACTGCAATCACAGGTCACGCATGAATTATCAACCTCGGGGAGTTTTCTATCAATTCTGGGAACTATGGGTTGTGTCTCTGGTATACAATTTCGGAGATATTGGTTCTCCATTTCATAAGAGAGAGCTTGAAGCAGGAAATGTAGTTATTTCTTCTTTAAATATATACTGTAATTACTGGTCAGCAATGACTAAATGTTATTATCCATCTGTTGGCTGTTCATGGACCCGTAATGAGCAAACCTTCGCAGGTTAGGCCATCTTCTGTAGCATAGACGTCTGGGGCGTGAACATGCCTGGGAAGTGTCGAGAATTTTATTTTTGAAAATTTTTACAGAGAGAGACCAAGAAATGAAAAGAATCCTTGAAAAATTTTAGAACTTCTACTCAAAATCTTTTGATGAATTCTCATTCCAGTCAGAAAAGAATCTAAACTCTTTTGGGCCGTGTGGCCTTAAATGATTATGTCAACTCTTTCCCCAGCTCTGTCATGCTTGTTGCTTCCTTACTAACTACACCTCAGCCATGCTGTTTTAATTTAAGAGTCTTCAAATTCTTCCCCAAATCAGGGCTTTTGAATACTCTTTCTTTTCTCCTGAGCCATTCCTTCTCCTACCCCCATACTCCCTGCCCCAGTGTAAATATCACCTCCTCTCCAAGGCCTCCCTGAACTTTCCTGAAGCTTCTGCCTATTGTCTCCATTTCAGCATCCTGTCCATTTCCAGATCACTGATACAATTTGTGGGTTTAGGTGCCAGGCCTCTGTCTCTCCCATGGGACAGGATGGCAGAGACTGTATCTGCATTGTTTACCCTTGTAATTCTAACAATAAAAATTCTGCCTGCCATGTATTTGTTGAATGAATGAATCAATGAATTGTGCTACTTGTGATTACTTGGATGTGGTGTTTATACTTTGATGTGGTGCTTATAGGACAGGTGAGAATCAGAATCTACATACATTTGCAGGGGACCAAGAAGCAAGGCGCCCATAGTGCACCTGTTTGCGTGCTTATGTGTACCCCTTTCTTGGCACACTCCCAAATCCCTCTCATCTGACCCAAATCTTTGGATCTTCTAAGGTTCCCATCAAGTGTCACTTCCTTCCTCCTCTAAAAGGATCTTAGATTGCTTGGTCAGGAAAGCAAGAAACTCCTCAAAATCATCCTCTTCTTGCAAGGCTCCTTCCTCTCCTGTGACCAGCATGGCCATAAATCTCAATTCACCACATCATTATATTATGTTTCTATCAAACACCTTGGCTTTCTATACTGATTTGATTTTCCTGTCATTTTGTAAGTATTTTGACTGAACTCTGATTCTGTTGTAACCTCGAGGTTGGCTGGGGCCTCCCCATCATGAGAGATCTAGATTTAATGGATGCAGATCCTCGGGTCCATGACCAGATGAAGCCTAAAGATGTCCCATAGATTTATGATTTCATGAGCCCCTCTGCCTCAAGTTCATATTGACTAGAAATTCAGTCCTCCCTTAGATTCCTGTGTTGATGCCCTCTCTGCAAAACCAACACCTAATCAGAGCATTTGTAGAGACAGCAACATTTATGAAGATTTTAGAAGTTGCAAAGTAGGAAATCATCTCAAATCAAGGCGTATTGAGTCTCAGAATCCATCTCTTTGCTTTCCTTTCTTCTTTCTTCCTCCTCTCCAACTACCCCACTATCATCCTTTCTCATGAGCGTTGCCCCCCTTCATTTTCTTCCATCTCTCCATTCTCCCTTCTTGCGCAGGACCAAAAGGATTCTCCTTGGCTCAGGCAGAGAAATGTAGCAATCATGTATGCAAGCCAAAACATGATTTAGGATTATTTCACCCTCTACCCCAGGCTCTTAGCAAAGCTTCTGTAAAGTTTCTTATCCTAGACTATAATCTTGGTTTGGCACCCCCCAGAATCCCTCCCACAGAGTTAAGCACATAATAGGTGATCGGTAAACATTTACTAGGCACTGAGTGAAGGAATCAGTGGACCTGGGAGTCCTGGGGTATAACTTAAGTACCATGAGCACATGGTGGAGATGGGCCCCCCTGCATCAGCATTCATGTCCCTGGTCTTCCTGTCGTGCAGGATAAGAATGCTCTTGCCCTTCTCCAAAACTGTAAGAGTAGTGCCATCCAGAGACAGAAAATCCACAGTTTAAATTAAAATAAGATGGCAATAAAGTGACACATACACATATCCAGTTGTAAATGCTGAAGGGACTTCATCAAGCAAAAGGGCACAGCTTTACTGCAGCATAATGTAAAGGCATTTTATTACTCTGGCAATTGGCAAAAGTCAAATGCCTTTATGGGGCTTTTTCTAAATTACTTTTATTAATGCATGTAATATTATTGAAAAATTATACCACAGAGTAAATGTTCCATTGAGCTACAAGTTGCCTGCAGGAATATGCTGTAAATACACACGGTGAATATGTTACTATCTTTACAACTCATTTGGCGCTATTACAGCCTTCTAAAACCAAACTAGTGTTGAATGCTTGGGAAGGCATGGGTCTTTTACAACAAGGCATACAACATTGGTAAGTTTGTATAACCTGGAAATATATCAATTGTCTTTGAATATGATAACCTGTTTTGGAGTTGTTTGGGGACTACATTTTCCCAGATCCCCTGCCTCTTTCTGATTTGTAGACCTTTGCTGTTAAAAACCTATTCTGGCTGATTTGAATAAATATAGTCTCAGGCAGTTGACAGGACTTTTTCTGTTTATTATACTTTAATGCTTGGAAACAGAAGCGCTCATGGCTGAAGCACACCAGCATGGATAGAGTGAAAGCTTTCTCCTCTTCCCTCGGGTTGCCTTGTTGTGTATCTGCCTTGACAGGCAATGTATCTTGTCACTGTTGGGCTTCCGAACACAATCCCTCCTTACCTCTGTGTCAGGCCTGAGACCACCCTCTCACCTCCAGTGTTCTAATTGTCCAGTTGATATAGTAAATTCAGAGCCCTAGGATTCAACATTAAAATTTCCACCCACTCTCTCCCGCTCTCCCAGCCTCTCATCAGGAAGGAACCTAGGGCCACTCCACTCCCATCTCATCCCGTCTCCTACCACGATCCTGATTCTGAATCACAATGGTAGTCGTCTTATCCTATGAGGCATTGATATGTCCTGCTGCCTAAGTGTCACAGTGAAGTGTACAGATAGAAGGGGGACTAGAGAAGAAAAAATGCCAAGGGGAAAATAAGATGTGCAAAAAAAACGGAAGTCACAGAACAAACTAAAATGGACTACACTGCTTACCTGCTGCCTCTTCCAGAGCCTCCACCCAGTAGGAGAGACACAGGCAGCCTCTCTGCAGCTTGAATCCACTGCGGTCTTGGAGACACCACCTCACCCAACAGATGCCAGCTTTGCCCCTCTGTTCCCACTGCAGCTAGCTCTGGAAGGCTTCCAAATGCAAAATATTTCATGCTGCTACAGAACTCTCTAGCTCTGTTTCTTAGTAATGCACACTCCTTTTCCTTGCTTATCTAACCCCCACTGCTTCAGTTTTTAGATTTTTTTTAAAAGCTCTGTCCTCATGTTCTGCTCTTGGCAATGTGATGGAGTGTTAGGAGTGTCTGGGGCTGAGTCACCAGAAGGAGCTGGCTGGAACTCATCAGGGATTGATCCCACCCCAGTCACTTGGAAGACTAAGTAGACAGGTAAGTGATTTGTGTAGTAGCTTGAGAGGTGACCTGGGGACCCACTCACACCCCCACCCCACAGCTCCTCCATTGGTCTTCTACTGGCTTCTGACAATCTTTTGAAAGGATCTATATTTTTAAGCTGCTAAGTGTTGCTCATGTTTATAACAAAGAAGAACAATGATCCAAAATGAGTTTTCTTCTTATTTGATATATAGTATCTAGTCTTATTAATAAGTATTTAAGTTGATTTCTTTTTTTAATTATGTAGATTAACATACATATAAATATATACGCATGCACATAGACGCTATGCATAGTGTGCACTCATCTATTATATTTCTAATCACAAAGCATGTTGTTTCCCACTACACAAAGGTCCCCTCTTCTCCTCTTGCACAATTCCAATGTGTTTTGAACACACTAACAGCTCAAACCTAGAGTGCACTTACATTTACAGATGAGCACAAGGAGGGGGGAAAAAAAGCCCTGATCTTGAGTCATTGGACACAGCTTTAGTTCACTCACTGGCCAACCTATGTTAATGCCAACCATGTGCCAAGTTCTAGGCCAATTCCTGGGGTCACAGAATTGACACAGACCTGAAGAAGACATGTGCTTTCACCTTCCTACTCAGCTGATGACCTGGCTTCTTGCTTCCTTGAAAAAAAGAAGCAATCAGCAGAGAAATTCTATCTGCCCCCCACTCCCTAATCTACCAACCAGCTTACCTATATGGCCATATACTGTACTTTCCCTCCAGTGACTGGGTTTTTATCTAATACTTGTCCTTTTATTTGAAGACTGTATCTTGTCCCCTCCTTTCCTACTCAAAGACATCAGTCCAGTAAATATCCTCTCTGCTCTGTATTGACCATTTTTCTCTGCTCTGAAGTCACGTATGACTTCCACATCAGTTCACAGTCTTCATTTTATTGGCTCTATTCTCAGCTCTTAACACACCGACTCCTCCTCTCTCCCTGAAGCACTGCCCTCACTTCACATCAATGAATCCACTCTCTTGGTTCTCTCTCACCTCAAGAGGTACTCCTTCCCATTCTTTGCTGGTCTTTCCTCACGGGTGAAATCTCTAGATGTTGATGTGTCACAGGAATCAGTCCTTGGAATCCTTTTTCTCCTCTTATGTTCACTCCACCCATGGCTGTGAATATTCACTGATGACTCCAAATTTTACACCTCCAGCCCAGCTTCTTCCTTGAATTCCAGATGCACATATCCAATGTTCTCCTCCATCTGACCTCTTGATGTTCACATCAGGGACAAATTTCATATGTGCCCAATTGACTTTTAATTTCTCTCTCTTCTAAATCTGATTCTCCGTAGTCTGTCCCATCTTATTTAATGCAATGCCAACCTTCTATTTGCACAAAGCAAACATTTGGCATCATATTTTGCTCCTTTCTTTCTTTTACCTACTATATTCAATTGATCAGTAAATCTCATCAATTCTTCCTTCAAAATGTATCCAGAATCTAACAATGACATATTGGTTTCGCTGCTACCAGCCTGGTCCAAGCCATCACTACCCCTCAACTATGCCACTGCTTTACTCTTCTAACTGGTCTTCCTACTTCTAACTTGCACCCATCCTCCACCATAAGACCATTCTCCACAAGCAGCCAAGTGATCTTTTAAACCATAAGTCAGATTGTGAGACTCCTCTATTCATCACCCTGCAATAATTTTCCAACTCAGCTCATTTCTTGCTCTTAAGGATCTCACAGTCTAACAGAGAAGACCCAAATAAAAATACTTTCCCAGAGCAATGTAGACAGTGCAATGACAGAGAGCTGGCTGTGGGCATGGTGAGGAGACACAATTATCCTAGCCTGGGGAGGATCATAGAAAGCTTCCCAGAAGAGGCAGTATTGGAGTCTTCAAATTAAGAGAGGAGTCAGTTAGGTAAAGTACATGTGATGGGGTGACAGCAGTAGGGGAGTAAGGAACAGGGGAAGGTTTGTCAAGGGTATTTTAGGCAGAGGGGCAGCAGAAGCAAATTCAGAGAATTCAGAAAATCCACACTGTATACCGAAGCATGGTAGAAGCCAGAATGGATAGGAACATGCCCACAGTGTTCCCAGGTATAAATTAAGAGGACGGGAGAGGTAAGAGATGAGTGTAGAGACCAAAACAGAGTTATATCATAGAGCACCTTCATCATCCGATTAGTGAGCTTGTCAGGGAGATATTGCAAGGTTGTCAGATGGCTGTATTCACTCAGGAACTCAGTAAACTTCTTTGAAACAATACAGGCAGTGTGACAACTGCGAGGCAAAGACAGGAAGTTCTCAGTATTACCGTTCAGCTGGGGAAGTCATTGAGCAGATCACCCCTCGCAGTGTGGAGGATGGTGGGGGGTGGGTGGAGGGGAGACATGCAGGAGGCAGACCAAGACCAATTGTAGGACTTATATCCAATTCAGGCGAGAGATGGCCAATGACCAGGCCCAGGCAAGGAACAGTGTTCCCAAGGACAGTTGGCACTGGTTATCATATGTTATCACAAGAAGTGGAGCTTATCTGGAGTCTTCACTCCTCCCGGTGCTCTGTCCCACACCTGCTTTCTGGAAATGGATGTGCTTTACCTTCCAGGCTGTCAGAAACTTCCTGGGAAACCAGCATGTGGATGGATCTTGAAAATGCAATCTGGCTGTATGCAGAGCTGCGCATGCTGGTTCCTTGGGACCACACACAGAGATACTTTGCAAGAAAATTTAACAGTAGACAGATGGAAAATGTCGTGGGGCCTCACACAACTGAGAAGGCAAAGGAATAAACCAAAAAACAATGCATTGAGGACCAGAGTTCCTAGTGCAGGCAGCAAAGTGGTCATCTTCCCTCTGTTCCTTGACTATGGGCTGTGGGAGGAGGTACTGACCTGCAGGAGCAACTGTAGTCTCCATGACTCGATAGATGGGCTTGATGTTTATAGATTTATGGGTGAGTTGTCCCACATTTATTCATTCTGAATATGCTTTGAGCCTATTCCATCGGCTCAGAGTGAACACTCTAAATTTAGACTCAAACCCTTTCATGTTTCCAAGGGAACTGTAAATTACTTTGTGATTGTACATACAACACAGCTAGAAAAATCTGCTTGATGAAGCCTTCTCTTAACACTCAGTGTCAAAGGAACCTCATAAATTGTTGCCTTGCTCAGGCTCCGGGACATTCGCTGACAGCCTCAGACACACTGCCTCTGCCTCCCCATGTGACACCACTATAGGAGAATCGGCTGCAAGTACAAGGGACTTGGGCCTTCAGCTGCTATGGCCTCCTAACTCCCCAAATTCCCATGTCATGCCTGTGAAGGGTTTGCTGGGGACCAAAGTCAGGAACGCCACATCACCTATGGTGAGCCATCTAACCTCCTATACAATGCCTGTGTCATCTGACATGTTACTCAGGCTACCCTCAAACCATCACACCCTACTTACTAGAGAAGACACAAGAGTAAATGATCTAGGAAGGAATAGTGGAGCATATGGAGTATTTTTTGATTTGGTTACTTAGGGCTGTGTTCAGCTGTAACAACAGAGCCTAGAAATATCAGTGGCTTCCAGGGGTGTCCAACCTGAAGCCCGTAAGCCGCATGCAGATTATGTGAGGACTGTTTTGGTTATCTGTGGTGTCAGATATTGTAAAAATTATGCAGGGACCTTGTTTTGCTAATCAGCTTTTGTTAGTGTTTGTGTATTTACTATATAGTCTAGGACAACTCCTCCCCTTCCAACATGGTTCAGAGTGCTCTCTCTCTCTCTGTCATCTAGAAGAGAAGTCCAGAGACATCCAATTGAGAGCTAGTGTTGAGGTCATGTAGTGTCATCATGACACTCCTCTATCTTCTCTTTGACTGTCTAACTATGCAGTTTCCATCCTCAAGTTCACAGCATGGTCCGGGATGGCTTCTGGAGCTCCAGCCATCATGCTCCAGTTAACATGAAGAAGGAAGTACAACTTTCAGCTGCTCAACTCCCTACATATAACTTTCCCAGAGTCCCATATTATACTCTACTTATTTCTCATTGGCCCTACTGCAATTACCCTGCCACTCCTAGCATGAAAGACTTGGAAATGTAGCCTTTTAGTTGGATGCATCCAAGCCCCAAATATCATCATCTGTCTGCCACCAAGAGAGAAGAGGAGAATAAATATTGGGTGGCATCTACCAGTGCCAACTCCAGCTGGATTGTAATCATATGAGGATCAGAGTCCCCAGCAGCCCCTAATATAATACCATGGAACCTAAAACAGCAGCAACTAGTCAGCAAGAAGGACAGCCTTAAAAGAATGTGAAGACTGAAAGGAGGGAAAGGAAAGACAGAATGAGGAGGGGAAAAAAGGAAATTAAAGGAGGGAGGAAAGAAAGAAAGAGAGAGAGAGAAAGAGAGGGAGGGGAGTAGAAAGGAGAATAGGGAATAAGAAAAAGGAAGAATGAAGTGAAGTCTATAAAAAGAGGGAAAGGAAAATGTAACGCAGGTGTTTCAGGGTATCCCCGTTTTCCTTATGGGGGACTTTTGCTACCTAGGCAAATTTGGGCTTCCCCATTCTGGAGCTGAGGTTTCCCTTCTGTGCCTCCCTGGGTGCATGCCTCTCTCCTTCTGCTTGAAAGTACAGGTGTTCCGCCCCCTCTCCTACAATGACTAGAAAATGCAACCCACTGCGTCCCTCTACCTTTGGGCTACCTTTGACCATTAGCTTTCACCAGACAATACTCAGCTTTCTTTACCATAGAGTCAAGTGCATTTAAAGTGTTAGTGTTGCTGTTTAATGTAATGCCCCTTTCCAGACTGGAATGTGTGACAAATTACCCCTTGTGGAGGCTTCCTTCACCTGTGGTATGCAGGCTCTGCTTCAAGACTCAGCAACAGCACCCCCCTTGCCTCCCTTCTCCACAGGAGGAGGCTTACCCACGGTCCCTCTTTGTATCTGGCCAGTTGGAACAACAATCATTCAAGAAGATACATTTGTGTTCTCATCCCCATCAGTAGTCTGGAGAAAGAGAAGGGGGGAAATGATGGTCTATAAACAAGAGCAATGTGAAAACAATGAGAGCTAAAGACGGGCTGATCTTCTCCTAACCTAAGAAGTAATCGCCTTTCACAAGGCAAACATTTATATTTCCTGGCTTTTGGGCCTTGCTCTTTAGGAGCCAGAAGGCCACCAGAGCCACCACTCCTCCTCTATGACTGTGCCGAGAAGCCCTGGTTCTTCCTCCTCTGCCTGGGCCTGGCCCTATTACAACAGAAATGTCATCATCAGCAGAAGCTTTCCTGGCTACCTGGGAAGAAAAGTGCCCACTCTGATTAAGTTATTTTTATTCTGGACCATCCTAGAATCTAAAGCACTTGGTGGATGTTAGTTCAACCCTCATGGGGGCAAGAGACTAAGAAAAAGGAGGATGTAACCTTAGTGAGAATTTAAGCTGGCATAGAACAGACCGAAGTCTATTTTATATTCTCACCAATGCCAAACACGGTGCTGTTTACACATGGTGGGCACTTGATAATGCCTGTTAGGTACATATAAAAGAAAATGTCTATTGTTTTTCAGCACCACATAGTTGAGATGCAAACCTAAATAATTTTTTTTGTTACTTAATGGATAAGACATTTTCTAAATAATTTTTAAAATAAATTTATTTTGTAGACTTCCATGGAAAAGGTTCAAGTTCTGATTTTTCTCCCAACTGATTTACTTCTCCCTAAAGGTCCATTTAGTGTAGTCCCCAAATAAAAGGCAGTTTTGAGAATGTCCATGGCTGAATGTCGTACAGATGATTATGCAAAATGCATGCTGCTCCTGGGCCCTGTGGGGAGTGGTGAATGATTCTGTTCCTAGAACAGCTGCTCTTGTGAGGAAAAAAAGGAGGATGAGGTCAAATATCTGCCTCAGTCTTTATACACTCTTGCAAAATGAGGATTCCCAAACTGGACCCTAGACAGACTCCCAAATATTCATAGAGATAAAACAAAATTTTCCTTCTCATGGAAAATTACATTTTTTTACTATAAAATACAAAAGAATCCATTACTGCAGTAATAGTTTTCCTTTAAGTAATGACATTTCACTAGGCACTCTTCTTTGTGTGGTAGGTACTAATAAGTTTTATCTAAAGATAGTGAAATGGAAGTAGAGAAGAAATGTGAATGATTCCAATGACAAACATGGTACTCCTTGGATGTAAAGGAAAAGTATTAGGCAGCATTGAAAGAAGATGAGTCTACAGTGGAAAGAACATGGAACCAAGGAAGTCAGAAGTAGAGACACACATACCACTTATTTGTGATCCTTGAGCTCCTGAAGTCTTGGGCTACCAATCTGTGCCTTCTCAGAACTGAAACTATAATGGGGAAGACCAAATACCTCCTGTGGAAACATCTTTCCTCAGCCAGTGACATTATACAGAACTCCCAGATACTAATTTTCTTCACCTGTTCCAATCTGTGTTCTAAATCCTTGAGAAGCATTTACTAAGAGCAGGCATCCTCAAACTTTTTAAACAGGGGGCCAATTCACTGTCCCTCAGACCACTAGAGGGCCGGACTATAGTTTAAAAAAAAAAACTATGAACAAATTACTATGCACACGGCACATATCTTATTTTGAAGTAAAAAACAAAACGGGAACAAATACAATTCACACCACTTCGTGTGGCCCGCAGGCCGCAGTTTGAATATGCCTGACAAAGAGTGTTTGATGTCAAAGATTAGGTGGTTGTAAGATGTTAGTTTCATTTCTTGGTGTTCAAATCGATTCCAAGTGTCTATGTCTCTATTTTTGTGCCAGTACCATGCTGTCTTGAGCACTATGGCTTTGTAGTACAGACTAAAATCTGGTATGCTGATGCCCCCAGCTTTATTTTTGTTACTAAGAACTGCCTTAGCTATACGGGGTTTTTTCCGGTTCCATACAAAACGCAGAATCATTTTTTCCCAAATCTTGAAGGTACGATGTAGGTACTTTGATAGGAATGGCATTGAATAGGTAGATAGCTTTGGGAAGTATAGACATTTTAACAATGTTGATTCTTCCCATCCATGAGCATGGTATGTTCTTCCGTTTGTTAATATCCTCTGCTATTTCCTTTCTGAGAAGTTCATAGTTTTCTTTATAGAGGTCCTTCACCTCCTTCGTTAGGTATATTCCTAGGTATTTCATTTTCTTTGAAACTATGGTGAAGGGAGTTGTGTCCTTAATTAGCTTCTCATCTTGACTGTTATTGGTGTATGCAAAGGCTACTGACTTGTGGACATTGATTTTATATCCTGAAACATTACTGTATTTTTTGATGACTTCTAGGAGTCTTGTGGTTGAGTCTTTGGGGTTCTCTAAGTATAAGATCATGTCGTCAGCAAAGAGGGAGAGTTTGACCTCCTCTGCTCCCATTTGGATTCCCTTTATTTCCTTGTCTTGCCTAATTGTATTGGCTAGAACTTCCAGCACTATGTTGAATAGTAAAGGTGACAGAGGACAACCTTGTCTGGTTCCAGTTCTAAGAGGAAAAGCTTTCAGTTTTACTCCATTCAGTAAAATATTGGCTGTGGGTTTGTCATAGATAGCTTCAATCAGTTTTAGAAATGTGCCACCTATGCCTATACTCTTCAGTGTTCTAATTAGAAAAGGATGCTGGATTTTATCAAATGCTTTTTCTGCATCTATCGAGAGGATCATGTGATCTTTATTTTTGCCTCTGTTAATATGGTGGATAACGTTTATGGACTTGCGTATGTTAAACCAGCCTTGCATCCCTGGGATGAAGCCTACTTCATGAAGTCATGATGAATGACTTTTTTGATGATAAGCTGTAATCTATTGGCTAGGATTTTGTTGAGAATTTTTCCATCTATATTCATGAGTGAGATTGGTCTGAAATTCTCCTTTTTGTTTGGGTCTTTTCCTGGTTTTGGTATCAGGGTGATGTTTGCTTCATAGAATGTGTTGGGGAAGATTCCTTCTTCCTCAGTTTTTCGGAATAATTTCTGCAGTACAGGAATAAGCTCTTCCTTGAAGGTTTGATAGAATTCTGGAGTGAAGCCATCTGGACCAGGGCATTTTTTAGTTGGAAGCTTTTTTATTGTTTCTTTGATCTCAGTGCTTGAAATTGGTCTGTTCAGGAGGTCTATTTCATCCTGGCTAAGTCTAGGGAGAGGGTGTGATTCCAAATATTGATCCATTTCCTTCACATTGTCAAATTTCTGGGCATAGAGTTTCTGGTAGTATTCAGAGATGAACTCTTGTATCTCTGTGGGATCAGTTGTTATTTCCCCTTTATCATTTCTGATTGAGGTTATTAGAGATTTTACTTTTCTATTTCTAGTTAGTCTGGCCAATGGTTTATCTATTTTATTTATTTTTTCAAAAAACCAAACAAGAACTTACCTTGGGGGAAAGACTCCCTATTCAATAAATGGTGTTGGGAGAACTGGATGTCTACATGTAAAAGACTGAAACTGGACACAGACCTTTCCCCACTCACAAAAATTGATTCAAGATGGATAAAGGACTTAAATTTAAGGCACGAAACAATAAAAATCCTCAAAGAAAGCATAGGAAAAACACTGGAAGATATTGGCCTGGGGGAAGACTTCATGAAGAAGACTGCCATGGCAATTGCAACAACAACAAAAATAAACAAATGGGACTTCATTAAACTGAAAAGCTTCTGTACAGCTAAGGACACAATATCCAAAGCAAAGAGACAACCTACACAATGGGAAAGGATATTTGCATATTTTCAATCAGACAAAAGCTTGATAACCAGGATCTATAGAGAACTCAAATTAATCCACATGAAAAAAGCCAACAATCCCTTATATCAATGGGCAAGAGACATGAATAGAACTTTCTCTAAAGATGACAGACGAATGGCTAACAAACACATGAAAAAATGTTCATCATCTCTATATATTAGAGAAATGCAAATCAAAACAACCCTGAGATATCATCTAACCCCAGTGAGAATGGCCCACATCACAAAATCTCAAAACTGCAGATGCTGGCGTGGATGTGGAGAGAAGGGAACACTTTTACACTGCTGGTGGGACTGCAAACTAGTACAACCTTTCTGGAAGGAAGTATGGAGAAACCTCAAAGCACTCAACCTAAACCTCCCATTCGATCCTGCAATCCCATTACTGGGCATCTACCCAGAAGGAAAAAAATCCTTTTATCATAAGGACACTTGTACTAGACTGTTTATTGCAGCTCAATTTACAATCGCCAAAATGTGGAAACAGCCTAAATGCCCACCAACCCAGGAATGGATTAACAAGCTGTGGTATATGTATACCATGGAATACTATTCAGCTATTAAAAAAAATGGAGACTTTACATCCTTTGTATTAACCTGGATGGAAGTGGAAGACATTATTCTTAGTAAAGCATCACAAAAATGGAGAAGCATGAATCCTATGTACTCAATCTTGATATGAGGACAATTAATGACAATTAAGTTTATGGGGGGGGGAAGCAGAAAGAGGGATGGAGGGAGGAGGGTGGGGCCTTAGTGTGTGTCACACTTTATGGGGGCAAGACATGATTGCAAGAGGGACTTTACCTAACAATTGCAATCAGTGTAACTGGCTTATTGTACCCTCAATGAATCCCCAACAATAAAAAAAAAAAAAAGAGTGTTTGATGTAATATTAATTCCTTGAGATGCTGTTGAAAAGAAGGGCTGTTGGTCCTACATTTGGAATTTTTGCATGCCAAATACCGCTGTATAGCTAATGATACTTTCATCTGATAATTATTGAGCATTGATCATGTCACAAGTTCTGTTCTTTTTTTTTTTTTTTTTTTTTTTTTTTTTTTAATTTGGCCGGGGCTGGGTTTGAACCCGCCACCTCCGGCATATGGGACCGGCGCCCTACCCGCTGAGCCACAGGCGCCGCCCACAAGTTCTGTTCTAAATACTTTTTGTGTATTAGTTAGATTAATCCTCACAAAAACTTCATTACGTCCATTTTACAGATGAGGAAACTAAAGCAGTAGAAGTCACACAACTAGCAGCTATTGTAGTCCAAATTTAGAATCTACTCTTTTCACCACTATGTGGTGCTGCCTCCTATTTCCATATCTATTTACCTATCATCTATATTTATAATCTGTATCTTTATCTGTATGTCAATTCTGTATCTATATTTACATCTATACATCTCGATGATCCAAACATCACTTTTACATATTAAAGGCTCTGAAAATTTATTCTGTAAAGAAATCTACTGGACTCTGTTTAATTCTATGATTCTTTAATTTATTTGACACAAGGAATCCCCTACAGACTTTTTTTCTTTCTTTGCTTAGCTTCTATCAACAACCTACTCATAGAATGTTCTAGAACACCATGAAAATATACTTTTCAAGATTTAGCTATAACAATTCAAGGATGAGAATTTTCTGAAGGATTAGAATCTTGAATCCTAGATTCAACTTTCTGCTTTATTTAGATCAACATTAATATAACTAGGTGACTCAAAATCCAGGGGAGATTATCCAACTTTTCAAGTCCTAAATGAGTTTAAAGGGAGTTGATAAATATAGATAACAGAATGGACTCTATCCCTGAATATCTAATTAATTTTTTGATTATTTGTTGATTAGTTGGTTGGTTTGAGATTGAGACAGAATCTCATGTTGCCCAGGCTAGCATGCAGGGGAATGATCATAGCTCATTGTAACCTCAAACTCCTGCCTCAGCATCCTGAGTAGCTGAAACTACAGGTGCCTGGCTAATTTCTCTATCTGTTATAGAGATGAGGTCTCCCTATGTTGCCCGGGCTGGTCTTAGATTTCTGGCCTCAGGCAATCCTCCAACCTCAGCCTCCCAAAGTACTAAAATGACAGGTGTGAGTCACTGTACCTGATGGATAATAGACAGTAGAGTCAAGTTAAGACAATAATATAATACCACATAAGAACAGTTGGTAAGCAATTCCACTTATATAAAATAAGAATAGTGTAGTACAGAAGAAAAAGCTTAAAATTCAAACTAAAGAGATTTGCCAATAGCTGTAACTTTATTTCATATTATACAGCCAACATAAAATATTGTGCCTTGTAGGTGCTTAGAAAACATATGTTAATTTGAACAAATGTGTGATCTTGAACAATTGACTTAACCTCCCTAAGCCTTAATTTTCTCATATATAAAATGAAGATAATAATTTCAACCTCCAGAGTTGCTTAGAAAATTAAACCCACTGATGTATTTGTAAGCAAGCTTTAATTTTAAAGCTGATGTAAATGTCAGCTGCAAGTCCTGTCATCATCAACAATGATAAACAGCAGGATGTGAAGCACAGCCGTGCTAGTCACATCATTTCTCCCAACCATGTCTTCACCAGACTTACACTATGAGTAGGGGATGCTGGCCACCAGTAGGCACACAGGGAGAGGTACACAGGCCCCTCATATAGAAAGAAATAGCACTGAGGAAAAAGGATGGTTAAGCCCTAGCCAAATTACTTTCTAGCTCTGATGAAAAGATCCCCCCAAAATCCCTTAACTGCCAAGACATTGGTTTACTATTGATACCCAGTAGCTATTCAATAACTGTTTGTTGAATTCAATAACTTACACATCTTGAGATTTACTTAAAGAGGTAGAGTGAATGTCCTTCTCTTTAACCTTCCCCTCAACTATTCCCCAAATCTACCTAAAAGATAGGATTTCTATTAATAAATCCAGACAACTATCCAAGGTCCATTCCACTGTAATGCATTTCTTGGTGTTGGGGCAGAGGTGCCTGGGAATTGCAGCTCCAGGGAGAGAGGAAGAGAGGAAGGGAGGGAGGAAGGAAGGAAGGAAGGGAGGAAGAGGAAGAAGGAGGAGGGAGGAGAGGGAAGGAATAAGGAAGGAGACATGTTGCCAGTGCCTTGCACAGCTGTAAACAACATGGGAAAACACTTGGTTCTTCTTCTCGGAGTGCCCTTTACAGCTGCCCTGCCCAATACCATGGCCAGCAGTCACAAAGGATATTGAGCATCTCAAATTTGCCTAGTCCTGTACTGTGAGTACAAAATACATACTAGATTTCAAAGACAAAGTATAAAAAAGTAAAATATCTTGCTCATAATTTTGTGATAATATTTCAGCTATATAAAAATTTATCTGTATGAAAGACATTATCAAAATTAATTTCACCTGTGCATTTTTACTCATTGCACATGGCTACTAGAACATCTAAAATTCCACCTGTGGCTCACATTCAGGTGCTTGTATGGTATATTTTTGGACAGTGCTGCCCTAAACCAATGATTTCTGAAGTGTGAGTTGTGATGTATGAGTGCGTCTTGAAACCAATTTAATGGGCTGTAGCTTTTATTGTTTAAGGAGAATAGGATACATAGATTGAATTCGAATCTATGGCATTTAGTAAAAGCAAATACTGTTCCGTGAAACTTTGGTTTCAATGAAATATATGTAGAGAGTTTAAACATTAGATAACAATTATAGATGTATTAGATACTGGGTTTCAAAGAAAGATGCATTTTTACGGTCAATAGAGTAAAAGCGTTTGAATGCCTCTTTTCTAAATTACCCATGATGAGACAGTACTTCTTGCAGTCAATGTCCCAGCATAAACAAAGGCCATGACTTGTATCTGAGATTCAAAGATGACTCGGGTCAGTGCTGTAACTCTTGAGCTCTGCCTGAGCAGCTTTGCAGCCTCTCCCGAAGAGGAAGAGTGAGGGTGGCCGCGCTGCCTGTCTATCCACCTTTGCCAACTCTGAAAGCCCTTTGGCTGATGTGGGCAGCAGCACAGAACCCACACGACCCCAGAAGCTTCTGGAACCTTGGTAGACTGAGGCAGGAGGGCGTGATGACAGCCTCCCAGAACCCCAAGCACCTCCAGGGTGCAGGGTGGTGACGGAGGGAGAGAAGCAACTCCCCTCAAAGGCAAATTAGACCTCACCTCTTGTCACCAACTTTATCAATAGAGATGTGCTTCCTCCCTCAGCACATCCCTATGTGGCCAGAAAAGTTTCTTGCCAGACTGGGGAATCCACGACTCGGTAAATAGAAGAATACAAGCTGCCCTTTCCTGGAAGCTGAGTCTTAACCGATCTCAGCAAGCTCCTTCCTCTAGGGCTCAAAGGCCTGGCTCTAGGCTGAGTTAGGAAACAGTAGCACCATGGCGAGACATGGTTTGCCTACCCTTTGCCTGGTAGGTTGTAGAGGCTAAGCCCACTCAGGGCAGCCATCCTGACCTCACCCCAGTGACCCAGGGCTACAGACACCATGGAAACTATGGCTCCCTGCCTCATAACAGCTGCTTAACCCCAGAACTCCCCTGAGACTCTTAGCATTGTTTTTATCTCACTCACCACTTAGGGAAGAAGGGATGGACAGAGGGGCTCTTATGTTCTCAAGTCCAGGTTGTGGGCACACTGAAAAATGATGGTCTTTGCAGATTCAAGTGCAGTGGTGAACACAGTGAGCAGAGAAAGGCACAGATGCATCCCATTGTTCCCAGCTGCCTTTTTGCCCCACTCGGGTTGTCAGGGAAGGCCATTTTCCTTGCTGATAAGGACACTGCTTCAGGAACTGAAGTCACAGGTTTCTATAAAACCAATTTTATCCCGAGCTCCTGAATTACCCAAGATAGCCATATCAAAACACCCCTGATAGTAAGAGCTCATTCAGCAGTGAGTCCCACATAGCACTGCTATGAGAAAACACTATCAGTCAGGATTTTTACAGCATTTATTCAGTGCGAGGCCCTGTGTCAAACACTTACTATATACTATGTATTCAATGCTTAAAACAACCCAGCTGTTATCAAGTACTTTCATTTGTGGATGAGGAAACTGAGGCTCAGAGAAAAACATGTCACTTGTACACAATCACACAGCTAGTAGTCAGATGAGATTCCAGGTCCACACGATTCCCAAGCTCCTTACCTGTGGCACCATCTTGCCTCCTATTTCAAGTATCCTTAATACAGAATCTGAGAAAATGATTCAATGAACCCAAAATAACATCCACAAATCTGAGCCCTGAGGTCTGTTTTTAGTGCTTAGGATGAGAATTGGACTCAGGATCTGTCTAGAGGGCAAGAATTTGTCCTCTCCTGGCCCCATGGGCATGCAACACTCCCAGAACCCTCTGGCTTGAGCCAGCTCCAGGGTCTTTGACTTGATATTTCTCTAAGTATCTGAAGCTCTTTCCTAGCACACCCTCCAGGTAAAATCCAGCAGCTTCTGTATTCCACTCAGACTTGGCCACTGATACTTTCTACTTCCCTTAAAAGCTTCAGTGCACTGGTGAAAACTAGCTGTGCAGGTGGGAAGTGAGAACTCAGGGACTTTGAATCCTCCATCTGTCAAGTCTGTTCCATCTCTGGTCTAGCCACTCCCATCTCTTCTGGAATTTCTCTTCTTCAGATCTTCAAGTCCACCTGCACAAGGGCCTTGCTGTTCAGATTGGTCAGAAATCAGGCCCTTATCTCCTACAGTGCTTTCTTGAATAGGCCTGCTTTATTATGCTAATGAGACCAAAAAAAAAAAAATGTCCACTATGGGCTCAGACACAATTCTGTACACCCATTAATAAGGAGAACTGTGTACAAAAAGCTGGTCACCCTGTCAACATTGGCTGAGTGCTTGGTGCCCTGGCGGAGGGGAAGATACGGAAGCTGTTCCCTTTTTGGGATTCGCCCAGCTCCCACCACTGCCTGGCCAGGCCTGGTGTCTGTCTGACCTGCTCGGTCCTGCAGAACAGCTGCCAACATGAACTCAGGTCAATTTCGGACCTGCTATCTGGGCCCACCCAGGTCAGGGCAGAGTCACTGAGCAGTGCTTTCCCAAAGACAGCAAGCCTAAGGAATTTGGTTTAAAGTATTCATTCTAAATAGGGTGCAATCTCGATCGTGGAAATAAACACAGAGAAAAAAAATGGAAAAAAAGTACACCAAAATCAGTAGTGACATTTGTGGGGTCAGAGTACTAAAAATATAACCTTTCTGTACCTTTGGTTTATCTCATAATAAATACATATTGTTTTCCAATCAGAAAAAGAAAAAAAAAACTTTTTTTTAAAAATAGACTAACTTGGTTTAGCTTTAGGCTGTTGGTTCAGGGATTCTAACTCCTAAGGCCCATAGCTCTTGGCTGGTACACCAGCACCTTTACCTTTGACCCCAGACCACGTGGGATTCACACCTCAGTTGTATGAATGTGGGTCCTTTGCTGTTGGTTCTGACCTGAGTGGCTCCAACCCAGCCCTGTAAATATCAATAGACCCTGGCTGCTCCCTGGAGGTGTCACATTATCCAACTCTGTCTCTCCCAGCCTCAGGCTCCAGCCCAGCTGAGGACAGCCCGCTTCAGCCTTGGGCCCTGATGCTTGCCTCTCAGGCCTCACTTCCAGCTGCTATTGCCAGGTGAATAGCTTAAACCCTGGTGCCCCTCTGATTTTTCAGAGCCCAGTTTTAGGGATCACATAGCCCAGGAACAACCAAGAAATAATTTAGGAATTCTTGTGATGCCAGGGGGGATCTAGGTCTCTATTTACATTCTAATCAACCCCACTCTGGAAAGCAGAGGTGACCGTTCCCTGAGGGTTGTTGGTCTTCTGCATGAAATAATGGTCCTTATCGATAACTGTGGGTCAAGAAGATACACCACAAATGCCGCCATGGGATTCGCCAATCAGAGTCACGCAAGCATCATCAGTTCTGCTCAAGATGATTCCATGGCTGGATGCCCCAAAGTGAAACTCTGATCTATGGGGAAAGGAGACCATATGCTTCTTTATTTTTGATCTGTTAACAATGCTGATACTGTCCCATCGGTTATGTGCCAGTTCATAATAGTTTATGAAATACTTTCCTATGTATTTGATTCTTACTATATATAATCACAGATAAGGAAATTGAGACTCAGAATAGTCACATGGCTTGCTCTAAAGCCAGGGGATGGAGTGGCAGGAGACACAAACAGATGCGTGTCTTTCTCTCAGCCTTGCCCATCAGGCAACAACCCCTCTCGAAAGTCTGCCCCTGGGGGAACCATCTATGACCTAGCTCACAACCAACCACCTCATCAAGCTCAAGGGCAAATAAGGCCACAAGTCACTCCTGAATTTCTGAGAAAAAGCAAGTCCGTCTAAGGGATCCTGACAGAGCCTGAGCAGTCAGAGGAACCAGCGGTCAGTGGAGATGGACATGTGATGGGTAAAGACAATTAGGGGTATGGACGGTCTGACAGGCCCCAAGGTCAGTAAGAGAAACAATGTGACAGGCAGCAGTAATCAAAAGAAACTGAGCAGGGAAGACCTGTAAGACCTGTAATCCTGGAGCCATCAGCCAGACAGGCTAGAAAGGGGTGGTACATTTGTTACCCTAACAACGGACTGTGCTGATGGCCGGCAGGACAGTGTGTGGCTGTCCTCTCAGGGGCCACCCTGCATACTCTCAGCCCCAGTTCTCAAGATAACACGGCAGAGAGGAAAATTCCAGAAACTTTGGAAGTAAGATAGGAAAGATCAGTTTGTGGGAATATGCAGAATGTTTGAGTAGATAAGGATCACTGGAACTGCACCACACGCGTGTGTGTGTGTGTGTGTGTGTGTGTGTGTGTGTGTGTGTGTGTGTGTGTGTATACTGAGAGAGCGCATGAGAGACACCTGCTACATGGCAGGCTCTGTGGCTGATGCCAGGATAACCGGAAACTAGATTATAGATCTTTCCTTCTCTGGACCCTCCACGGTGGAAACAAACAACTCTGCAGATAACTATTGTGATAAGTGTCATAACAAGTTCTTCTGGAGCTCAGGGAGGGAGATAATTGTCACAAATTCTTTCTCATAAAAACGTTTCCCAATCCACTGGATACACTCTTGACATTCAGAGAAACCATTGGCACCAGGTTGCTTAACTTTGATCTTGGTGCCCTAGCCTAAAGGTTTTATGATTTTTAAACAGGTCATTTAACCTCTCTGTGCTGCAATTTCCTCATCTCTAAAATGGGACAATGATAATCGTCTGTATGGTTGTTGTGAGGATTAAATGGGTTAATAAATAATGCCTTTAGAAGACTGCCTAGCATGAGCCTGGCCAAGATAAATGACAGCCAAAGAAAACCCTTCCTTTCCTTCACAGTGTACCGCAAGGGGACAGAACACACAAACTCTGGGGCATGTGATTATCTTATATGATTAGCTTAGCCTGAAAAGAGTGGAGATTTTCCCTTTCCAATCAAATGCAACACATTTGGACAAACCCAGCCACCAGTACCATGTCTTTAGTCTTCTAGGAAAAGCTAAGAGATCATGTTACTTTGAGAAAAGGTGATAAATATTCAGCATTGACTTAATACTGCAGAATCATCTTGCAGATCAGAAGTTTGGATCATTCTAGACACACTTGTAGGTCTAGACTAATGAAGGTATTATATTCTAGAATGGTAGCAGGGCATGTCACTGCCTACCTCATAACTATATTCAAATACAGCCCTTGATGAATAAGGCATGGAAAATTATCAGAGTCGGTTTTGGGAAATAGCTCACCTGCCTTGGGCTTTCCTTCCATTTAGTGACTCAGGCTTGTGTTTTGCTCAGCAGGGAGAATGCTTTTATAGTGATTTCCCTGCAGTAATCCTGCTTGACAACACAAACTAGGATCAAAGGCATAGGTCTTCCCATTGCAAACTCCAAGGAAAGGATCAAGTTTGAGTCGTTACTGGGTAGAGTAGGGAGCCTCCTGGGGCATGGACCGAGAGTAGGAGGGTTGTTCAGTAAATCCCTAGAGAGAAACCCAGAGCAGTTTCCCTCTACACTGACCGGCTGGGGCTCCTGCCCTCCTTTTCCTCTTGCCCTGGCTGCCAGATCCACCCCATCTGCAACTCTGCCCTTAGCCAACTTTGGGGAGAGCTCCCTACCCCCACTTCAGCCAGCTGCTCATCAAAGCAACTATAAGCACATCAAGACAGAGGAGAAGGTGGAAGGCTAAAAGGTTTTTCTTGGTTCTTTTTTTTTTTTTTAAGAGAACATATTCATGCTGAGAAATAAAAATAAATAAATATATAAATAAATAAGCCTGTGCCTTCATTACTTTTTCAAATGTCACTGTATTTTTCCAGTTCTCCCTGTGAGGAAAACAAACTACAGAAGCTACGTTCCTTTCTTTTTAAAACAAAACAAAAATATGGAACGTGTCTCAAATTTGCATGTCATCCTTGCACAGGGGCCATGCTAATCTTCTCTGTATCATTCCAATTTTAGTATATGTGCTGCCGAAGCAAGCACCTAGGTTCTTTTTACACTGCACATTTCTCAGAGGTAGCACACATGGTTTCCTTAGTACAAGCTCAGCTTTGTGACTTGTTATTCACAGGCCTCAGCCTCCGTTTACTCATCTGTAAAGTGGAGCGATACATCCACCTGGCGCACTTTACAGAATTGGTGGAAGGATCAGCCGAGATGATGTCTGTGAAGGCATCTTACTCACTAGGATGAGCTCTACAAATGCCAGGCACTCTGTGACTCGCACTCATTTTAGTGATTTTTCAAAAGGGGAAAGGTAGAAAGATCAATGTGAAAAAAGATGTTGAAACCATTTACAGGCAATAAATCTTGTTCTCTGCTACAACATGAAGCCACACTGAACCATGTCCAGCCTTGGTTGAAGGCTGTTGTTAAAATGAAAATGTCACTGTTATTTATAGTATAAGGCCTACCTGTTTCCAAATAGGTTTTCAGAAGGCATTAATTTATCGCCAATACTGTGTCTTGTATTACTTTAGCATTTGACTACTGAGGGAAACAGACACAGAGGAAGATAAGTTTGAAGCACAGTTGGGGACAGGAGCAAGTGTCTGGAGTAATCAGCCCTTCCCAGAAAGTCAGGTTCCTACAGGGACGAGAACTAGACAGCCATGGGTCAATCAGTGGGGAACTTCAACCAGGCGGGCTAAGCTGTTACTATCCATCAGCCCCCAAAGAGGTGAGGGAAGAGGATAAGAGGCTACCAGAACCTGATTCGACAGTCAGTGATGTAGAGAAAGTCCTCTTGAGAGAAGCAG